>NC_140090.1:79557539-79990039 GCF_964237585.1 Gallinula chloropus
CACTGTGCTGATTTCCACCCCAGTGCCCACCCCTGCAGCATTTCCTCCTGTGTGCTTGGTGCCTACAAGGCTCTTTCAGAGCCCTGGCAGGACAAGTGCCAGCTCCATGCTAGCAGGGAAAGGCTGATCCCGAGGGAAAAACCTCACCCTGGCACATCATGGGCAGGAGGGGGGGGGGGACCAAAGCTGCGCCAAGCTCCGGCAGCGTTATCTAACGCGGAGTTACCCAAGTTCAGCAGGGATGCTTTTCTTTCCTGCAGGCCATGGTAGTACCATTAAAAACAACCCCAAAGTCTCTGCATGGAACTTATTTTTCTCCAGTGCTCCTTGTTTCTGGCTGACAGCAAACATTAGCCGGTGGTACGAGCTAATTGGAAGTGACCAGTGACCGCAAAGCCCCGTGTGGGAGCGGGAGCCTGGCTGCTCCTGCTGCTTGATTCTACACACTGACGTGTGCATTTAAGATGTTCTTCCCCTCCCCACCTCCTCTCCCTCCTTCCCCATCCCTCCTGAGTTCTGTTGATTAATGAGGGAATTGTTTTAAAAGGGAACAGCTGAAAGGTGGGTTTCCTAAGAATGAGACTGGAGAGTTTTGGGGTGGTTTCACCTCCCAAGTTAATCCTATGGGTGGGAATGTTTGGATTTCTGAGGGGAGAGCTGTCTGTGCCTGGCTCTGCCTGTGCCATGCTTTTAGCCTTGAGAAGAGGTGGCTGAGAGGGGACCTTATCACCACCTACAACTACCTGACAGGAGGGTGCAGAGAGGTGGGCGATGGTCTCTTCAGTCAGGGGACAGGAGATGGGACAAGGGGCAATGGGCTCAAGCTGCACCAGGGCAGGGTCAGCTCAGATGTGAGGGGAAAGTTCTTCCCTGGCAGAGTTGTGGGGCTGTGGCACAGGCTGCCCAGGGAGGGGCTGAGTCCCCATCCCTGGGTGTGTTTAACAGAGGGGAGATGAGGTGCTCAGGGATCTGGTTTAGCACAGGGCAGGAACAGTTGGACTCAATGATCTTAAAGGTCTTTTCCTACCTTGTGATTCTGAGCATCATCTGGTGCTCCCTGGACCATCTTGCCCCGAAGGAGGGGCTGAACCCCCCACATGGCTCCATGCTGGAGCCATCATCACATTTAGGAACAGCACCCCCCAGCTTGGCCATGGCCCAGAAGCCATCAGGACCATTCCAGTGGAGATGTGGGCATTTGGAAAACATTTTTCCTGGCAAAACATTGCGGGCCAGGGGGTTGGGGAGAACCTGGCATCACATGGATGGGGGCTTTGCCATCTAGACCGGGCTTTATGCAGCATGTACTGCATCAAATGTTACTCAGATTACACCAGGCTGATAATAATAAATCCCTACCCCTGCTGCTTTTTATTTCCACGATAAAAAAAAGAAATGAAAGGGAAGGAAGCCAAGTGCTCACCTATTTTACCAGATAATTTACCTGTAGTCGAACTATAAAACGAATGTCGCCTGCATTTCTCTCCTCTCCTAAAACAGAACGATGGAGCAGAGGAAGGCACCTTCAGGCAAGAGCAGAGCGAGTGGAAAAACAAAGCAGAGCACATGCTGGTGTTGTGTGTGCTGAGAAGTGATGTGAGTATTCAGCAGCACCCCGCGAGGTGCTGTGGTACCTGAGCGTCGTGTAGGGGGCTGGGGAAGGATGGGTGAAGGGGGAGAGGGAAGATAAAGGCTGTTAGTTAAGAATGGGCAGCAGAAAGTAGCTGGTGAATTTATCTCTGCTTCCTAACTTCTGGATTACTTCCTAACCTCTGTGTCACCTTGCAGTGAGGGTGAGGGAGCCCTGGGACAGGCTGCCCAGGGGGTGTGGAGTCTCCTTCTCTGGAGAGATTCCAGCCCCATCTGGACACCGACCTGTGTGCCCTGTCCTAGGGACCCTGCTTGGGCAGGGGGTTGGACTTCATGATCTCTGGAGGTCCTTTCCAACCCCTGTGATTCTGTGAGTCTGTGATTTACTTTCAGATGGGGAAGCCAAAACCGTGAGGTGCTTTAGGTTAGAATTTCATTTGTTTTGCAGGATTCCTGCCAGAGTGCTGTTCCTCCCCTGTATAATGAACTGGAAAAGGTGTAAGTGCACCATCCAAGGCGCTTAATCACCCCTGCTCATCATGGTCTTTCAAGCATTTGGCTGTGTCGTTACGATGATGGGTCAGAAATTATCCATAAAATAATTAATGCATCATCCATCGCACATAAAAAGGAGCTTTGGCCACTCAGTGGATTATATGTGCTGTAAAATATTTCCAATGCATTTGCTACATTTTTTGCCCACTTTCTCTTCTGCTGGGCAGCCCCTTCTGTCTGTGTGTCCCTGCTGCTGCCTCCTGTCTGTCCTTGGGCTCAGTGGCTGGTGGTCTGGGCAGCCAAGCTCTGGGGTGGGTGAGGGTATCTTGAGATGAGATCCACCACTCAAGTAGAAAAGATACTTGCATGGAAAAGTATAAAATCCTAGAGCAGAAAAGGATTAATAATAATTTAAATTAATTGTTATTAGTTAAAATAATTATTAATACTAATTATTTAAAATAATACTTATTAAAAATAATAGTTATTATTTAAAAAAAACATAGACCCACAAACACAACAGGGATGGGGGCTGGGAGCCACTGGATCATCAAGTCCTTGGTCAAGGTGTCACTCAGGTCACTGATGCCATCCAGGTGTTGGTGCTGAGGGATGATGGCAACTCAGCAGCATCAAGGATCCAGTTGCTCTCTCAGGGATAATGGCCTTACCTTTGCTTAGCTAAGGGGCTCTCTGAACACGGGCTGTATTCTCCATGTGTCAGCCAGTAAGTAATTGCTGTATCATTTAAATTGTCAGCTGCTTGCAGAGTCCCCTTGCTCACAGCCAGAGAAGCTGAGCAAACTGTGACTGGTGTACGATGCGCCTTGCCAGAGAGAACAGCATCCACTGCCTTGCCGTCCTCCCTGGAAACTGGTACCCAGCTATTTTTCTCTGAATTTTTTTGAGACATAAAAATTGCCACCTTTGAAGTGCTTCTTTTGAAAGGGAAAGATGATGAGGTTGTTGCCAGGCTGGGTGGTGCAGACCTTATGGGATTTACTTGCCTCGAGTTCCCACCGCGCAGGGTGGTCAGTGTTTAAAGCCTCAGTAGTTAAACAAGGGGTTCCATAGGAATGTGCTCCCAAGGTGTTGCCTTTTATTTACTGTTAGAAATGAAATTACAGCTCCACTGTAATTGCATTTTGAGTATCAGTTATTATACCCAGATGGGGTGGGGAGAAGGATTCCCTAGGGTTACAGACTTTTTCATCAGGAAAGTGGATGGACCACTAATGAGGTCTGGGTTTTGCCTGTATTACAGAAGCTACCACCTGAGTTTTCTGGATAATCACAGAATCCCAGACTGGTCTGGGTTGGAAGGGACCCCAAGGATCACAGAGCTCCAACCCCCTGCCACAGGCAGGGACACCAACCTCCAGGCCTGGAGCTACACAAGGTTGCCCAGGGCCCCATCCAACCTGGCCTTCAACACCCCCAGGGATGGGGCATCCACCCCCTCTCTGGGCAGCCCCTTCCAGCCCCTCACCACTCTCTCTGTAAAGAACTTCCCCCTAATATCTCATTTCACCCTTCCCTCCTCCAGCTTCACTCCATCCCCCTTGTCCTGACAGTGTCTGTCCCTTAACAAGCTGATTCTTCTCCAGTTTCTCAGCTCCCTTCAGGGACTGGATAACAGTTCCTTAAAAACTAGTGCTTTTGTTTCTTCTTTCTGCTCCATCCCCATCTCACACCCAAAAGGTGCCTGCATAAATGGGAGATAAATATTCTTAAGTTGTTCTGACATGGGGTTTGGCAACTGAGTCTTGTGTTACCCCCTGGGGATCGACACACAAGATAACCCACCAGCTGTTGGTTTGGTTCAGGATTTGGTTGGGGCTTTGTTTTCCCTTTATCTAAACTGGCCCATCAAACCAACCAACTCCAACTGGGGCCCTGAGATTTTGATATTGTCCTGGGTATGTGTATCTCTGATACAGGAAAAAAAAGCTTAAGCCTATATAAACAGTGCTGTGGAGTTCTCTGGGGAGCAATAGCTATCTCACTGCTCCGACTGGCTCGGTCTTACATCATGCTGCTCTGCCTCTTACATAACTCTGGTCCTTGGATCTCACTAAAACGAGCTGGGTGCAGCAAAGTTCTGCCTGGGTGATGATGTGCACGGGAAGAACTTGGTCTCCTGAAGTCATGGGGAGTTTTTCATTGCTTTGTTATTGCTTAGGCTGGATTTTAGCTCAGGGGTTTTTGTGATTTGGTGGGCTTGGTTTGGTTTTTGGGTTTTGTGTTGGGTTGGTTGGTTTGTTTTAATGTTTTATCTGTTTATAAAAAGGGGAGATGAGGTGCTCAGGGATCTGGTTTAGCACAGGACAGGAACGGTTGGACTCGATGATCTTAAAGGTCTTTTCCAACCTTGTGATCCTGTGATTGCCTCTAAGGATGTTTAAATCTGTGGTGCCCAGGTCACAGATGGGAAGGGTTTAGAGAAAGGGAGCTCTGTGTTTTGTAGTCAACTCTGGCACACATAGAGCTCTAGGAGCAACTTTCATTCTCTGCAGCTTCTCATCCTGCTCTTTGCTCTTGGTGCAGCCTCTAGTTTCCATGGCTTTTCCCTGTCTTTTTTCAACTGGAAAGGCTTTTAGTCACATCAGCCCTTAAATTCTCAGTGCAGAGCTCTACATCTGCCTCCCCACAGCACGGTAACATGGGTCTAGGGGAGATTTAAAAGCGTTTTCACTTAAATGGATTTGATTTTATCATTCTCAGTGACCTCCACTTCCCAACAGGTTGCTCTTATCAGGCACGTTGTAGCTGGGAAGAGTAATGGGATTCAACCATTCTGACCAAGTTAAGGGGGAAACTCTGTGTTCTGAATATTATGGGCTTTGTTCTAAGCATTAGACCATTTTTTTCCCTTTGCTCCTTTATTTACAGGGAAATGTTTGATACTATCCTGATAAAAGTTCAATGCCAACTTAGCGTTAAAATTCAGGACTAAAGCAGATCAATCTTAGAATTTCTCTTTTAACTTGTCAGGCTCTGTTATTCTCAATACAGTTTGACAGTTTTAGGTTAAAAAGACATCAATTACCTTCTGGAATTGCCCTCTCAGCTATAGGATTAGCCCTATTTCTGCTGAATTTGGAAGTTCATTGTTCATAGTCCATATTTTGGACGTGAGGGGGTGCCTCAAAATGCCATATTTAACCATTTAGTTGTGCTTGACTGGCTGCCCTGGTGATCAAGCAAGGCTTGGTGGCAACTATGTCTTAATCATAGAATCATGGAGTCTCAGGCTGCTTTGGGTTGGAAGGGACCTCAGAGATCATCTAGTTCCAGCCTCCTGCCATGGGCAGGGACACCCTTCACTAGACCAGGGTGTCCAAAGCCCCAGCCAACCCGGCCTTGAACCCTGCCAGGGATCCAAGGGCAGCCTCAGCTTCTCTGGGCACCCTGTGCCAGCAACTCACCAGTCTTGTCCATGTTTGTCAGTCCTCTTAGCTATGGAGACAAACTGGTCTGAGAGGGTTTGCTGATGCCACGTCACTCCCCTTGCAGTGCACACAGCCTGTAAAAATGGCATTTTGATATCCCTGAATCAGTCCCAAAGACTCACTTCTCTATAGCTCTCAGCAAGTCTGCAATCTGCCATGCAGAAAAACACCTTCCAGTTGCAGAGGTGACTTCAAAATCTTCTCTTCCCCGTTGGAATGTGACCAGGACCCTTGCAAGTATTGTTTTTGTTGTTGTTGTTTTTCTTTTATTTTCTTCCAGAAAAGATAAAGTAAAACCAGGTGAGAGAGTGGGAGAGGAGCAGAATGGGCTTCCCCAGGGGATGGTCTGGCATTAGATGTTAGGGGATGGGCAATGGCCTCAAGTTGGAGCAGAGGGAGTTCCTCACCAATCTGGGGAAGAACTTCTTCCCAGTGAGGGTGAGGGAGCCCTGGGACAGGCTGCCCAGGGGGTGTGGAGTCTCCTTCTCTGGAGAGATTCCAGTCCCGTGCAGGCACTGACCTGTGTGCCCTGTCCTAGGGACCCTGCTCTGGCAGGGGGTTGGACTTAATGATCTCTGGAGGTCCCTTCCAACCCCTGTGATTCTGTGATAATTTCCTTCTGGAGGAACCCCCCTCTAGAGCATCTCCTGTGCCTGAGATGGCTTTATTAATCAATACCCCTAATCTTCCGAGGGGCTGAGGTGGATAACAGAGACAAAGCTTCTGATCTTGTTTATAACATGTAATTATTTGAAGAGCTCTGGGCTTGAGCAAAAGCCAGAGGCTCCCACGTCCCCCCATCTCCCGTACTCAGCAACATGTTCCACCGCTGCAGCCTCCCCTCTCCTTCCCAAACCCAGTCTGAGTTTGGAGCTCTGTGCATATTTTCAGTGACAGTGGATGAATTGATACTGGAAACGTCGCGATTGAATTTATAACCAGAAAATAGAGGCTGGGACTGCGAAGCAAATATTGTGACCCAGCAACAGAACTGCCCTAGATTCTTGCATCTTGTTTTGAAATTTTCTGACAGCCTTATTGCCCAGGGGTACAACATAATCACTGCGCAGTTCACTGATATGCTCTTTCTTTTAGCATCTGTACTAAATGTGTTGTTATCCCTCCTGCCTGTAAGAGCACTGCTTAATTCTTCAGATGTGAAGGGAAAAAAAAAATACCCCATCTCAGAGTGGATGATGGCTGGAATTGCATCTATTTTCATTTTGAATGCAAATATCACAGAATCAGAGGGGTTGGAAGGGACCTCCAGAGATCATCAGGTCCAACCCCCTGCCCAAGCAGGGTCCCTAGGACAGGGCACACAGGTTGGTGTCCAGACAGGGCTGGAATCTCTCCAGAGAAGGAGACTCCACATCCCCTGGGCAGCCTGTCCCCCTCACCCTCACTGTGTAAAAGTTCTTCCCCAGATTGGTGCAGAACTTCCTGTGCTCCAACTTGAAACCGTTGCCTACATCTACACGTCCCTACATACATGTGTGTGTGAATGAAGTGAATGGATAATGCTCCATTAAAATTACACGTGCAAGGTCTAAAAATCAGCTTCATCAAGTTGTCTTCACCCTGAGAAGTGCTTTCAACAGCACATGTTTGGGTCATGTTGTCAAACAGCTTTGCAAAACAGCTCAGTGAAAAGGATGCGGTCTCATTTGGACTCTTACCTCCCCCAGAACCATGTTTGGACCTAGCAGAGGGTGTCCCTGCCCATGGCAGGGAGCTGGACCTGGATGGGCTTTGCTGTACCTTCCATCTCAAGCCGTTCAGGGATTCTCTGATCTTCCAGGAGCACATTTTGCACCCGCATCCTCCTATCGAGCCGCCTTTCGCCTCGATGGCAATGAAGCTTTGACCTCAACTGAGCTCCTCCAAACCCCCACTGCTGTGCAGGGAGCTGATGAAGAGTGAAAGGGACTTTGCTGACAATTAGGAACACCCTTCCAGAGGAAACAAAAAGTCCCCCTGCATTTGCTGCCGAGATCGCATCTGACATCTCTCTGAAGTACGGATGGTACGAGGCGACGCGGTGAGACGATGTCCCAGGGAGACCTCTTCCTCCTTGTCCCAGCCAGACCTCCAGGAGCCTCTCTGGCTCTTCCTCCTCTCTTTTCTGGCTGATGGGTTGGACATTTGCCGATATACCACGGTGTGTCTCCAGGCTGCCCCGGGCTCTCAGTGCCGTGACAGCCTTGGGCAGAGGTTATAAATGAGCTGTGTGCCCTGAATCGTTTCACCTGGCTATTACCTTGTGCTTCCCGAGTCTGTCATCGAAGAGAGACTTTTATGTCTCCACATTTCTATTTTCTATTGCCTTGAATAAAATAGGACCTTCACATGCCCATGACCAGCACAGCATTTTCTCATCTTTTTTCTTGGTGCTTGGATTAAATGTACTTAAAATAATAATAGTAGTAATAATAATAATAATAATCTCTCAGTGATTTGAGGTAAGTTTTTTGGGGAAAAAAAGTTGTCCTTAAATTGCTAAGCATAAGTCATGAACTATTGTATTTGCATCAATAGGTATTTATCTTTTTTATTTTTTTACAAAAATCCCCTTGTTGCTTTCATTTCCTAGAACTCCAACCTGGGGAGCATCACTGACACAGGCAGAACATCACTCTGGAAGCCTCTTTGCTGCAGATGAATTTTGGTGACCCTCACACCCCAAAACAGCTCCTATATAAAAAATTAGAGCTCCTGTTATACTACCAGCAAGGTATAGTATGTATACTACCAGCAAGTATAACTGTAAAGAGATGGGAGAGTAGAATGTTAATCACCCCAACATTTTGTGTTTCACCACAATCTGTTGTTTCCCATCTATGGTTTTAATGGATAGGCTTGTCTTAGAGCAATTAGGCATCTTCTTATTTACCTGAATTTCTGACTTTCAGATTCTGGGAGAGGGGGTATAGCTGCTACTCATCATGGTCTTTCCTTTCTGCTTTTTCTTTCCAGTATCTTCATTCTAGCACATGCATTGATACATGCTTTCCTAGGAAGCCTGTTTGAATTATAGGTCTGTTTGAATTTTAACCTATACATACTATGCCTTGATTAATTATTAAAGCAATTTCAATCTGTCAAATTGGCTCTTAAATTGCCCACAAAAAAATGAAACTGCTTTCTCTGTGGCCTTTTCCTACAGAGCAGCATCAAACCTGACAGTGATCTTTGCTTCTGGAACGTAAGGAACAGGTTTAAAGCAAGATCCAAAGCACTCCAAAAAAAGCAATAAGCAATCAAAATGCCTTTCTTTAGCTACACAAAAATAATCCTTTTTACAAGGGTACTCATTTATTTATTAGGGAGGATTCTGAGAGGAGCGAGCTGTTTACTGGATGTAAATAATTAGTGCTGCAAATGAGACCACGCTGCATTAGGGATGCTTTAGAAACCTTCATCATCCTATGTAGCAAAACTCTAAAACATTTCCCCCCAAACATTCATGCCTGTGCTGGCATGCTGCTACTGCACACATGTGCTCTGATACTCAGGGCAGCATCATGCCATTCTCAGATCCTACGTAGTCCCGTCCTGAGGTACGAGCTGCACCCTGGTGTCTTTGAGGCTTTCCACTTTGGAGATGTTTTGCCCAGACAGCAGTCTTAAGATTCATTTTAGTTCATTTTTCTTCATTTTAGTTCCTTTTTCTTCATTTTAATTCCCTTTTCTTCACTTTGCAGCCTGTTTGATCAGTTTTACACTCTGCCTGTGCTGCAGTTCATGTTTACCAGCATCGCACGGACTGCTCACTCCAGGAGATCAGGGACCTGGTAAGTAGCACTTGACCAAGCTCACAGAGACAAAGATCTCACTTAGACCTTGATATAAACAAATATTGTCTGGTTTAAGTAATGAAGCAGCTCTGATCAGTGGTCATGGCTCAGGCTGCATACCCAAAGTGTGTTTCCTTCTCAGCACACGGTCAGGAGGAAGAAGCGTGTCCCTGGGGAGATCAAATGTGATGGATGCATCGTTGCTATTGCTATTTAAAACCCAAAGAAATCCAAGGGGTTTCATACTGGTTTTGCTCTGCCAGGCTATTAGTGCATACAAACTGTTTCTGGTTTGCTTTTGGTATTGCTCACATGGTTTTGGTTTGACCTTGTCACCACCTACAACTACCTGAAGGGAGGGTGCAGAGAGGTGGGCGATGGTTTCTGCAGCCAGGGGACAGGAGATGGGACAAGGGGAAATGGGCTCAAGCTGCCCCAGGGCAGGGTCAGAGCAGATGGGAGGGAAAAGTTCTTCCCTGGCAGAGTTGTGGGGCTGTGGCACAGGCTGCCCAGGGAGGGGGCTGAGTCCCCACCCCTGGGTATGTTTAACAGAGGGGAGATGAGGTGCTCAGGGATCTGGTTTAGCACAGGACAGGGATGGTTGGACTTGATGATCTTAAAGGTCTTTTCCAACCTTGCGATTCTGTGAATTTTGACTGACTGGGCTTCTTCCTTGTTGTGTGGCATGTGTGAAGAAGATTATCTCTTTGGTGAGATTTAGATCCTTCTCTGCCTTCATTCACGATGTCCTGTGGCATTTCACTCATTGCTATAGAGAAATGTCTCCCAGGAAGGGAGATCCTGTCACACAGACATAAGCTATGTCGGGTGTGTTGTGACCTTAGGTGGAAGCTGGCAGGAGAAGGACCATTATCTGCGACTGCCTGATGTTACAAACCTTCCTCTTCAAACTGCAAAATAATTATCATGATGATAGATGTTCACTCACTCCTCCTTTGCTGGGGACATGTGTCTTTTGACAGGTTCTTTCTCAGGAGTGTGTACAGACAGAAATGACTTAAGCTACCCTCCCCAAAAACCCAGGAGTGGCTAGGGACACCACTTCTTATGTTTTATAACGCAAAGTACTGCCCGGTCTTCATACCTGATTAGGCTTCCCAGGCATGCTGCCTCCAGGTAATGAATAACAACAGCACCAGGGTGAGACTTCATCAGCTGGCAGTGAAAGCCCCGTCCCTCCCTGGTTGTGGGGCACTTCCCTTTCAGGCTGTTGTGAGGAAACAGTGCTCCCCACCTGGCCTCGGTGGCCACCGGCATCACTCCAGCCACAGCACTGCAGCTTCATTACTTCGCCAACATCATTTCCATCACCAGGCAGGTCTGAGGGCACTAGCACCTTCCCTCACTCACACACACTCATGCACCCTTGTTCGTTAACTGCGACACAAAACAGAGATTAGCTTTTCCTGATAGTGGCTCTGACACCAACCCGCTTATTTCATCCATCATTCCTGTCCTCATCCTTCTCCGCGCCTCGGAATTTAATCCTGGGAGGCTTGAAATATTGCATTGCGGTCTCTGCCTTGTTGTTTCCCCACTTCTTCCTCGTTTGCTGTGTGAATTGACTTGGGAGATGTCTACAGACAGCAATAAAGACCTTTCGACACGTCCAGACAAACTCCAGCGAGGAGCTGGCAGTAGTTCCCTGCTGCTGGGAAGCTGTCTGGAGGTCTCATTTCCGTGGCTGCGAATGGACTTTGGTATATCCTCAGGCTTTCCTTAGAGCTGACTTCGTTACAGACATGCTGTGAAAGCAGACGTTCTCCAAAGTAATTAAAAGTTGGGAGCACTTGAAGACTGTTGTTGCAGGTAGTGTGTTGTTCTGCTTGAGTGTTTCTGTGGAAATGCGTCCGTTTTCCAGGCGGTTCCTAAAATAATCAGTGCAATTTGTCCTGATAGATTTTTAAAATCTCTCTTTATGGACATTCTTTTGCACCTTCTTTCCCTAGTTTTTTCTTTTCCCATCCTTGTGCATTCTTCTTCTGTTGGATCGGGGCATCCAGCACAGTCCTGTGCTCAGGCTGGTGATAATGATAAGCCACACAAAGGGATGTAAATGTAAAAGGACGTCACTGCCACATGCTCTACCTGAGTTTGGGGCACGGTGCCCTTTACTTCTCACCTGGGGATGTTCTCCTACATCGATGCTTTTTCTAACTTACTTCCACGTTGTAATGATTTCTCTTATTTGATAGCCCAGGTTACTCCCACCACTACTGAAATCCATCGCCACTGAACCTGCAGCCAACTAAACATCACCTCAAAAGCCATCAGCTCCCACCCCATGCTCTGGTCCCAGAAGCTGTCTACTTTGTGTTCCAGAGGAAAACTGGGCAACGACTGAAAAACTACTTTCCAAGCTAATCCCTCCCTTCATCATGTACCTTTCTAGCAGAAATGCCAGGCAGAAAACACATCCACCCCCATTTGTGTGGTCACAGGCAATGAGCTAGAGATGGATAGGAATGGTCCATACCTGCTTGCTGCATGGGACCTATTCTAGAAACAAGTTTAAATTGCTTCTCTGAGGACACTTTACTATTA
This sequence comes from Gallinula chloropus, assembly GCF_964237585.1. NCBI lineage: Eukaryota > Metazoa > Chordata > Aves > Gruiformes > Rallidae > Gallinula > Gallinula chloropus. The sequence goes on from NC_140090.1 coordinate 79,569,439, forward strand.
AAACTGATGTGCTGAGGTCTTTGCAAGTGTATTTTTCCAGTTCTCTGCTGCTGCAGGACAGGGCTGTATAGCATGTAGCTGTGCTGGCTCAAAGAAATTCCAAGTAAACAGATGCAAATGTTACAAACAGAATCTAAACATCACCAGGATCTTAATTATGACAATAAATGCAGGCTCTGCTAAGAGATACGTACCACTGCAAAGTAAATGATAGAGTGGGAGATAAATCACACAGACTTAGAAGCAAGTACAAAGGACTCTCTATAATTTAGAAATCCAGTTTAAAATTATAATCTCCAATAATTTAGGCACTTCATTTAGGGTTGCATACTGTTCTCAGGCATTTCCAAACTTCCCTGAAGCTCTCAGCTATTTCACAAAACAATATCTGCTTCGTAAAGTCTCGGTAACATACGCAGCCCATATGTTTGTCGACGTAGGGTGTCTCTGGCTACCAAACTTAAATCTCTTTTGGGGGGCTAAACACAGGTTTGTGATGTGCACAATAAATATAAATTCCTATTTCCCACTTAGCACAGAATAAAATTACTCTGTCAAGCTCTGCAGTCTTAATTGCTGATGGATTTTTTCCATGAGCAAAGGCAGACAAAGGAGCACACAGAGCTTTCCATCAGCATTCCCCAGGCCTGTGGCATCACTGTTTTTTTCCCAAGGCCATTTCAATCCAGGCATTTTTTTCTGTTCTACGCCCAGTAGAACAGGAGAGGGCAGCAACTGATGTGATGTAAAGAAAACTTGTGACTTTTTAAGGGCTTTTTTAAAACCAGCATCCAGAACTCTCTCCAGAAAGTTCTATTCTAAAGTCTTGATGTCTTTGACCTGCTAACCCTGGCTGCCTGGAAATCAGCACAGATTACTTCATTATTACTTTGTTTCCCTGCCTCACTCTCCCTGACAAATATATAGGGGCGTTTGTTTGCAGAAAGGCTGAGAGGTCATAAAAAAATACCCCTTATGGCTTGTCCAGCAATATGTGAAATTCCTTTACCTGATTACTTCACGTTTGGTCCGTTTACTTGCTAAGCTTCACCACAAAATGCAGTGAAACTCAAGAATTCCGGCCTCTCTTTGCAGGTGTTTGGTTTGGGGTGGGTTTTTTTGTGGGTTTTTCTCCCTCTTTGCATGGGATGTGGTACTCCTGGGAAAGGTTTCTGCTCTGCACTGAAACATTGTCCTCACAGAGCTTTTTGGTGAGGTCTCATCTGCCAGCGACATGGAGTGCTTGCAGGGTGCTTCAGCTTTTGCCTTTGGGAGAAAAGGAGGTAAAACTGAATGTCTGTGCTCAGCTACAAGTGCTGCCTTGGTGCAGTGGGTTCTACAGTATGACTGGAAGTAGTGGAGGATCCCCTTGCAGTTGCTTTGGCCACAGCCAGTGATGCTGGGTGCTTTTTTGGAGTGCCTAAACGGAGCTAAATAACCACAAGGTATATGAGCTGATTAGGTGGCATCGAAGGCATTCCTGCCTCTTGGTAATACCTTGAAGCTGTATTTGTTTTTAAAATGAGCCTTTAGAGAAGGTTGGATATCCCCAGGCACTGGCTGCTGGTTATCTATTCCCTCCCTCCTAATACAAGTCCGCTGCCCTTGTCCATAGTGGCTCTGTGATGCCCAGCCTGAAACAGGCTTTCTCTCCTAATGTTCCCATTGCAAGACACTGTCTGACTATGTGCTAATTTGACATCCTTATTGGCAGCCTTTGCAGCCAGGCCAAGGACTTGTCAGGGCACAGGCACTGGAATTGCCATGCCAACCCCTGGAAGTCATCCCTTAGGCTCACAGTCCAACACGCTGGCAGCAAGGTCTGGAAGTGGCTTCATCAGCACTACACTTACTAAACTTACTAAAAATTAATGCTAGATGTGAGGAATTGATTTTCTTTTCCTTTTTTAACCATATAGAGAGGCTGGATGGAAATGGGGCACATGGAAATGTGTTTTCCCCATACATTCAGATGTAAACTGAAATAGTATGGCACCTGTACCCCCAGTGTGATTAATTATTTCTAACATTTTCTTCTGAAACATTGCTTAGCAAAAACCTCAGTCAAATCAAACCAGAGCTGAAATACAGGAAAAAAAGAGAAGCAGAAACACTTAAGCTGTATGTTAAGAATCAATTGCATGCAATTTCCTGGAAGATTCATTTTATTTCTGCGGTTTTGAAGGACCTGACTGTGTTTTTAGCAGCATTTTCTATTCGCTGGGCAGAACAATCTCTGTGTGGGCCTGATGCTGACCTGGCAAAACCCACAGGTCTGCCTTAAAGTGCTGCTGCCTCTTGTGTCAGGCTCCAGGCGACTTTCTGATGCACAAAACCCTATGCATGTATATTTGAGCAATAAAAAGAAACCAGCATTAGGAATGGAAGACCCAATTATATTTTGTTGTTATATTTAACAAGAAAGACGTAGTATAAATTAGTTAGAATGTGTATAAACACGATTTAATAAACACAAGGAGAAAGATACTTACATCCTCTGGTATGTGGAGTTTATAGCCTCGTGCGATGTAATTATGTTTATATGAGTATGAGCATAATAAAGTGCAGCAAGTCACACAGTGATGACTGATAACGGGGGAGGTAATTCTAATGATACACAGTACCACAGCTCAGACACTGAACACAACCCACAGCTGCAGAGACAGGAGTGGAAGGGTGTTTTGCTTCGTGGGTATATTTAAGTGAAGGACTGGAACTCTGAATCACAGAATCACAAGGTTGGAAAAGACCTTTAAGATCATTGAGTCCAATCGCTCCTGTCCTGTGCTAAACCAGATCCCTGAGCACCTCATCTCCCCTCTGTTAAACACACCCAGGGCTGGGGACTCAGCCCCTCCCTGGGCAGCCTGTGCCACAGCCCCACAACGCTTCCAGGGAAGAACTTTTCCCTCACATCTGCTCTGAACCTGCCCTGGGGCAGCTTGAGCCCATTTCTCCTTGTCCCATCTCCTGTCCCCTGGCTGAAGAGACCATCGCCCACCTCTCTGCACCCTCCTGTCAGGTCAGTGTAGGTGGTGATAAGGTCTCCACTGAGCCGCCTCTTCTCCAGACTAAACTCCGACTTCTGACTTCCTCCCAAGCAGAAGTTGGAAAAAAACCCATTCCAAGGTGCTCCAAACCCATTCCAAGGTGCTCCCAGACTGGCCCTATCACAATTTGCTATTTAAACACCCCTTTTCTCCCCCCATTTCCCATGCACATGTACTGCACCATGCCAACAACTTAACATGTCCGCTCGCTCCTTCTCGCCCCTCACACAGGCGCGGGCTGTGAGCAGAGCAGTCCTGCCACGCTCCCAGCTCTGTGCTGCCAGCTCCATGCCCTGCTGTCCTCTGCAGCTTCTTACACTGCCCACGGGGCATTCAGGCCTCAGAGCAGGGCAGCTCCTTTGCTCGCCTTAGCTGGTCGGGCAGCCCCAGGGGTTGAAGGCAGGCCCTAGTAAAGGCCGATTGACGGAGGCCCTAGTAAAGGCCTAGTAACGTTTTAACTCCTGTTGGGATTTCAGTCTTTCTCTTTTGGCTCTTTCAGAGCAGGGGGCTCATCCAGTTGATGCCCCAGTAGCCTCGACAGGACGGAGATTTAACATCTGTTGCAAAGCTGGACGTTTCCCTGTAGTTCCTACGCCGCCTCCCAGCCCGTGACCTAAATGATGAGTAGGAGATATTAAGCCTGGATTTTAACATGAGAGCTGACGACACCCAAAGGAGAAATTAAAAGCATCGTGCTGTTTGGTGATTGAAGGTAAGCAAGCAGTGAAGTGATGCTGGATTCTTTGTTTGAGCTGCTGCCAGGAATAGGAAGTTTTGAGCAATATCCTTACCATTCTTTCTCCTCTAAAACCTGTCTCATACCCCCACCATATTTAGGGACAGTCCCATTGTGGCTGGTTGGTTGGCTATGTTGTAATAAAATGTCAAATAACCTTAATTTCTTACTCCTCCCTACTTGCTATTAAACCTGCTTCCTCCCCACCACCCCCCCTCCCCCCCAATTCCAGCATTTTCCAGCTCTTCCTGGAATTTCTTCTGTCATCTGTGGGGGTTTGTGTGCAGTGTCATGATTGAGCTACCAGCAAAAACCTGGGCAAAGGACCATGGCAGAATGACAGAGCTCTAGCTTCTTGGTCACACACCAGTGCCAAATTGCTCATCGCTATGAGAAAGCACAGACAGAGGCTGTATCCCAACACCCACCTCTGGCTGGTTGGTGCCTTCTTGATGGCTACCAGTGCTCCTTCTGTAAGTATCCAGTATATTATTTCTTAAAACAGACTAAAACTCACCCAAATTTGCAAATATTGGTTTCAATAAATATTCTCCATCCTTGAATAATGCCATTTCCTTTGATTATAGCTCCTTTGCCTCACCTCAGCCAGCTCTTTCAACTGCTGATAACACACCAGCAGTTTACTACTCCTTTCCTTTCTTGAGGACTGAGATGCTCTGACTGTAACCCACCTTTCATGGGAGATGTGGCTGATGGTGGACAACGAGCCGCTTTAAATTGGGTTTAGCTGTCTGAAATTTCAGCTAATGCTCTAAAAGAGTTAATTGATTTCTGCAGGTTGCAGTCTAACTTTATCCTGCGTCGGGATTTTCTCCTGACACTGCTCATAGACAAGGTGATAATGTTGTATCTGAAGGCAAACATATAGAATACATTTTAGTCATCCCATGGAGCGGTTTCCCAGGCAACTGTAACATCTTCATCCACAGCAGGGTGCAGGGCTCGCCTGGCCAGCTTCTCTTCATGCTAGAGAGCCTGCAGCCAGCACACATGCTTTGCCCATGCTTCGTGGAGGTTCAGAATGTGGTTTGGACAAGTTTTGGGTATTTCTTCTGGAAGTTAAGGTCATTTGTGGGTCTGGCGTTGCCCAGAATAAAGAGTATTTGCTCAGGTTGGAAAGTTCTGGGCTCCCTGGTATAAAAAAGACAGAGGTGTCCTGGAAAGAGTCCAGAGGAGGCTACAAAGATGATAAAGGGCCTGGAGCATCTCCCCTGTGAGAAAAGGCTGAGTGAGCTGGGGCTGTTCAGCCTGGAGAAAAGAAGACTAAGGGGGGACCTTATTAATGTTTATAAATATGTATGGGATGCAGGGGGAAATGGGCAGCCCCTTTTCAGTGTCTGTGGGGACAGGACAAGGGGCAATGGCTGCAAGTTAGAGCATAGGCAGTTCCTTACCAACATGTGGAAGAACTTTTAGAGAGTGAGGGTGAGGGAGCCCTGGGACAGGCTGCCCAGGGGGTGTGGAATCTCCTTCTCTGGAGAGATTCCAGCCCCTTCTGGACACCGACCTGTGCAATATGAGCTGGGGAACTGCTTTGGCAGGGGGTTGGACCCCATGATCTCTGGAGGTCCCTTCCAATCCCTATGTTTCTGTGACTGTGTGAAAGATATATAGCCCAGGTATATAGACCAGTATCAACCTGCCAGCTAGGACTGAGTGATTGATAGCTCCTCTGAACGCAGTGAAACACCCTGCCTGGGGTCCAGAGATGGGCAGCTCTACCAGGAATCACCTCTCTCTAAAGAAAAATCTCAGCGAGACAAGTGACAAAATGCCCACACAGATTGAATTAGGAAGGGGGAAATCAAAAGGTAATTTTATGCAGGGGGAGAGGGGGAAATAATGTAGTGGGTAAGTTTTGTTCTTGTGCTGTGTTCATTCTTGTGGAAAACGGGACTGGCCGTGGAAGGGTAGGAGAGAACATGAAGTCTGTGTGAACCCAGTGTGCTCGTCTTCAAAATCCATCCCCAGCCCCTGTTGACACCACGCCACCCCAGATGTGTCAGCAGGGATTTGGGAGAGGTTGTAGGTTAGAAAATAGCCCTGGGAAACTGGAAGTTATCAGACTGTGTGTTTCCTGTCTTTGACACTGGGAGCTGGAACAGCCCGCTCCTGAACTGCAGCGGCTGTGAGGCAGTTCAGCCTGGTTTCAGAGCACACTGTGTGTGATCTGGCACTGGAAACTCACAGGTTGGGGGGTCTGAGACGCCCACCAAGAAGCCACAGTTGGGCTGAACTGTGAATGGTCCCAGGGAAACTGGGAAACCTTTGGGTTGCACCTCGTGGTCACGCCTTTGACACACAGTTATCAGTATCCCAGCCAACCCTATGGACATGCCCTGAGGCTGCAAGCTTCAACACTTCCACAGAGCACATGCTAAGGGACTCTGCCCATACACCATAAGCCTGCAATGAGTTGAGCCAGAGTATTTTTAGCTCCTGTCCTGTTGGCTTACATGCAGCTGATGTTATGAAATTTGGCAAGGCAGAGAGCTGTAGGGTTATTTGAGTTCCAAGGGATCTCTTCTATGTAACGTGGTCCTGTGGTTCCTGCTGCAGTAAAGAGTCTGGGAACTGCTGTGAGCATCGCTTTCTTAGCTGCTCATTCATAATTTGGTTGTACTAGTCTGGGGCATCTCAGATCTCATGAAGTAATGACGACAGGCAGGCCTGGGCAGGGCACTGGAGCCCTGCGTGGGGATCCCTGAGCTAGGGGAGGTGGTGCTCACCCCACAGCACCAGGAGAAGCATCACCTCATGCCTAGGACGTGGTCCCTACACCCATAAACCCTGCTGAGAGGGCTTGGGTCCCACCACACTCCCATGGCTATTCAGTGCTGAGGACCAGGCAGATGGTGCATGTGGTACATCCATGAAGTGTTATTTCATAGAATCACAGTGCCTGGCAGGTTGGAAAAGATCATCAAGTCCAATCATCTGTCCAATACCATGTCAACTAAACCATGTCCTGGAGTGCCATATCCACATGTTTTTTGAGCCCCCCCAGGGATGGTGACTCCACCACCTCTCTGTGCAGCCTGGTCCAGTGCCTGATCACTCTTTCAGCAAAGAGATTTTTCCTAATATCCAATCTAAACCTCCTCTGATGCAACTTGAGACCGTTTGTCCTTTCAGGCGTGCTCCTCACTGCTGCACAGTCAAGTCCTTCATCTCCCAGTGCTTCTTCCTTTTAAAGAGAGGCCCTCATCCCCTTTGAAACTTATGCCCTGTCTGCCTTCCCTCCTCACAGCTGGGACTGGCTCAGTCTTTACTGTAAAGTGCAATATTGAAGTCCATCATGTAATTTTTTCAGGGTACTTGTGTGATGGGAATTGGGTTCTAAAGCCTGAACTTTTATAGCTGAAATGAAAGAACTGGCTGTCAGCAGGCAGGCTCTTTGGAAGGAAAAAAGAGTCACTGGGTTTTTTTGTGGACTACATGTTTGCTTCTGGCAGTCAATATAGTGTCAAGCTGAATGGAGAGCTGGGCTTTTTCATGTACTGTGTTTTCAATGCTTTTCCTGTGAGACTGAAGCAATGAAACTCTCTACTAAGTAGCTGGAGAACACCCAGTGTCCTGTCCACAGGGAGCAATCCCCATCCTTGGCGTTTGTGGCCCTTCCCATACCCTGGAGAGGGAAGGTATAGTAGCTTTTCTAATAGCAGATTTTCTGTTTCTTGATCATAGTCTGCATTCTTGATTAAGAGGTAACAGTTGATTACCTCCAAAGCTACCAGCTATGGGAAAGGGGTGTGGGAATCAGGAAAAAAAAACCCTGCAGCCCCTGATGCTAAAAGGGGAATTCACACGGTGGAGACAGGGGGAGAGAGATGAGGTTCCTAAATTAGGGATTAATGCAAGCAGTAGAAGAATAAAGGCAGCAGATATCACTTCTTGAGAAGTTACAGTATGCACTAGAACATCATTAGGTATGAAGAAGTGCTTGCACAGAGCAAGACAAAATCCAGTCAGTGAGGTTTTCAGCGAGAAACCCAGAAGTTCTGTCTGTTGGCATGTGATGTTTTTTGGGTGAAGCCTTTTCTAAAGGGAGGAGAACACGAGGGGGAATCAGGCTCCTCAGTAACCTGTGTTCAGACAAAAGGCATGTCAGCTTGGGCACCGACTTGTGTGACAGCAGCTTTGCTTCCCTCCTACTTGAGGACCTTTAAAGCAGCCATAGTCACCACGTTGTGATGCAGGGCTGGCATTTTGTGAGGCAGGGAAGCTCCTCACTGTCAGCCTGGGGTACCAGAGGTACCCAATGCCTGCATACCCACCTCTGTAGAGCAAGGCAGACCCCTGGATTGATTTTCCTCTTCCTACCAGCACATTCCAAAGCAGGGGTGCATGCAGAGTGTAGAACCCACTCTAGGGTTCAGTGCCTATTTGCTTTCTCTTTCACAGGTCATTATGGAGAAGACCCTTTCTATCTTTTATGGGAAAGGAGGGAGGCTCTTTTGAAGAGGCTGTAATATGCTTGTTTATTTAAGTGGCACAGAGAAGTAGAAAGAAAATAGCAGTGAGTTAAAAGAGCATGAAAAACAGATGGAAAATGCTCTGTGTTTCGGAGTAAGAAGGTGTGTCCTCTCACCTCCTACAAATGATGAATGCTGCTCCAGATGTAGCCACTTATTTCCTAAAGGTACTTTAGGTCTCATGTCACAAATTTAAACTGGCATCTTACCCTTCTTCAGAAATGCCAAGAGCTAATCTGTGGAGCAGCTGAGATTTTCTCCCTCACAAATGTTCCTGTTCAGAAGGAAATGAGCCACCCCTGAGCTCTGATTTGGATATTTCCTCGTTATTCTGTGCCAAGCAAAAGGCAACTTGCTTTCTCTCCTGGCTGATCAGACCAGGGCTGCTCATAGATGAAACCAGAGCGTTGACAGATGTTTTGCATCCAGCTGACCTGTTTCCCACCCTGAAGGTCGCATGAAAACCTGCTCAGGTGGGAGCAACTCACTCCTTTCTCTCTGGTCTGTAGACGGTGAGTGTCCCAGTGAGCGTTTGGCATCCCCTGTGACCCTCACTGACCTTGCAGTTACTACCGGTCTGCTGGTTTGTGTCCCACTTTTTGCCCCCACACCAGAGTTGTTTTACTGAACTAGCTGTGCTGCTGTGACTAACTTTTGCCTTATATTGCTCCCTCTTTCCCATTCCCAAATGACATAGTGCTTGTTGGGATGGCATCTCCCAAATGACAGGTGATAGGACAAGAGGAAATGGGCTCAAGCTGCCCCAGGGCAGGGTCAGCTCAGGTGGGAGGGAAAAGTTCTTCCCTGAAAGAGTTGTGGGGCTGTGGAACAGGCTGCCCAGGGAGGGGCTGAGTCCCCAGCCCTGGGTGTGTTTAACAGAGGGGAGATGAGGTGCTCAGGGATCTGGTTTAGCACAGGACAGGGACGGTTGGACTCGATGATCTTAAAGGGCTTTTCCAACCCTGTGACTCTGTGATTCAGTGACCTCAAGGGCTTAGAGGGCAGAAAAAATGGCTTTGTACTGAGATTCTGTAGACAAAAATATGCAACCTTGCTTGGGCCAAAATATTTCGATGGCACCTTATTATTTATTACGCTGTGTCGGACCTGTTTTCCTTGTCTTCCTTAGCCTCATCCCCTGGAGAACCCTGAGATATGCTGCGATAACACATATAAAAAATGATGCCCTTCAAAGCCTCCCAAATCTTTCTCCCTCTTCCCTACTATTTATACTACTTATGCTTGCTTTCCTCAACTCCCTTAACACTTGATCCCTTTAAAGCTCGGGCTCCTCTTAATTCACATCAGACTTTCCAGCCTCCTTCTCTCCTCACTCTCCTCAGAAACCCTTTGCCATTTCTGGTCTATCTAGGTTCTTTTTCTCACTTCAACAACTATTCAGACTCTCTCAGATCATTTAGATCTTTGCTGCCTCCCAACAAAACTTGGGCTTCAGCTTTGACAGGTGTCTTTTTAGCTCAGCACTGACATCTTTTCCTAGGCAGCCACTTCCTGTAGGATCTGAGAAACTTCTGGATGCATAAATTATGTTGGCATGGACAAATAAGCACAGCAATAAATTAATCACCGCTGCTTTCCAGTTGCTGAGTCTTCCCTTGATGGGTTGTGCAAGTTTTGTCTGGTCTGCTCTGTTTTTTTTTAATCTATTTAGTATTTTATTTGCTTTTTTTCTCCCTCCAGAAAAATTATCAACCAACTTTAACGTGTGGTGGTGGTGCAGGGAGGGTAATGAGAGCTTGTTTTTCACGTGGTGCTTGGTGCAGATTGTTTTTGCTGAAGGGATGCTAAGGAATCTGTCAGAAAAAGCAAGAGCATCTATAAATGGGAAATATTCTCTGCCATGTTTAAAGATGTTTTGTGCCAAGAGCGTCATTCCTGTCACTTCCCATAGAATACAGCAGCAACGTGGCAGCATCAGCAGAAGTCGTGTGGATGTTTGTGCACTTGGCAGAGGGGCCCAGAAGGTGCCATGTGCTGTGGTCTGTGGGAGAGGATGGAGTTTGGTGTCACAGGCTCGGGGTTTACGTCACAGTTTGATGCAGTCAGCAGCTCTATCCCATGCCAGGGAGTGGGACTGGCAGACCTGGGTAAGCAAATTCATGCTGTCTCTGCCCACATCATCTCTGTGCACTTTAGCTGCAGCCAGGAAAAAGAATATATCTATATCTATCTATATATATCTATATATAGAGAGATATATAATTGTGGGTGATGCCATAGACTTTAAAATCCTGAGGATGGTGACTATGGCACTGACGACAATTCCTGTCCGGGGTAGGATGGAAAACGTGAGTTTCAAGCTAATTTCTGCTGCTGGCATGGGAGGATCAGACTGCAGCTTCATCCCCTCTGCTGAGACAGTGATGTGCACAGCTCGGGTGATGCAGAAGAGCTCTGAAATCGGGTGGCATCCTGAACCCTGAGGTTCATGCTACCTGTATGTCCACAGATCTTGCGCCCTGTGCCTTCTGGAGTCCTGGACACCTCCTGGCTGCTGAGTTATCTGTCCAGGCAAAGCAAAACACCGTCTGGAGGGGGAGGCAGAAGGGCAGTGATGCTTTAAAGCCTTTTTATTTCCCTTTTCCGTGCGTCAGAAGGTGTGATGCTGAAGCCTTAACTGTTGCTAACAGAGGGGTAGGGAGAATGATGTCTGAGTGGAATTGCATTGAAAATTAGGTTTTTAAAAGGTTTTAAAAAGGAGCCGTTTGTCTTTTAAGCACCAGGGCTCAGCGTAGGAGCCGTCCCCATCCACAGGGAGCTGGAGCAGTGTATCACTCACAGGACGTAGCTTTGCAGGCAGCAGGGTTAGTAAGCAGAATGAAATTCAATAAGTGTGTCTCTCCTGGAGAACTCCTGAAGCTGAAACAGGAACACAGCACTGTTTATCCACAGCAGCCAACACGGGCCTCGATGGGCTCAGGAAATATGCACCTGACCTTTGATGAGACTATCGCATCCTCCACAGAGAGAACTTCTGTGCAAACACCTTGGCGGCACCAGAGCAGAGTAAATAACACAGAGGAGAGGTTCCAGCCTGCAGGCACAACTGCCATGTGGTTTTGGAGCCGTCAGAGATGGTCAGTCACTGCCTGGTCAAACATCCAAGGGCAGGAGGGAAGTGCCGTGCCTCCCCCACCGCCCCATATGGCCTTATGTACCCCCCCCCACCTCAGCCAGCCAGGGATGTGCTTTTTCTGGAGGACAACCTAGTTTAACAGGAATGATCAGGGCTGGGAAATGCCCAGAAACAGTCAAGTAAGTGTGCATCTGCAGCAGCTTTTTGCCTCCCACGTGCCTCTGCAGACAGTTGGTGATGCAAGCGAAGGGTTTAGTTGTGTCCCCTCACTGGTAGTGAGGCCAAAGGAATAATCCCACTTTCTGACTCCTGGTTTTCTCCCATCTCTGTGTCTTGCTGGGATTTTCTCTTCACACTGAGTCAGAAGCAGCTGTACAGGCTGTGAGCATGATTAATTTCCATTTTGCACCTTGCTATGATCTCCAAGTGAAGCATCATGGCTCTTTGGGTTCTTGATGTTCTTGAAAGCAAGGGAAACTTTGAGCCTGGAGGAAAATATCCTGGCAGCTGTCTCCAGAAAAAGCCATGCTAGGTTTCACTGTAAACACCCTAGAAGGGAACAACCAGATTTAGCACCTTGCCTTTATCCAGACCACTAACCTGCCATGCTTTTATGATGTTTGGGGTCATACCAATGGACCATGCACACAGTCTTTGGTGTATTCTTTCAGTTTTTATTTCTTTGATCCCCCAGCAAAGGCTCACAATGCCAGTTTAAACACTTTAGATTTACTGCTGTGATGAGGGAGGGAAAATACCATGTTCTAAAGCTTATGGGCCTGTTGACTTTGCTGAGTTACAAGGCTCGATAGGCTTATCAGCAAGCTTTGTGTTGGGCTTTATGTGGGTTTTGTGGGGAACCAAACAAGAGCAGCAGTGAGGAGCATCATGCTATCCCTCTAACAAAGCGAGCAGGAGGGAAGTGTGATGATGTTGGCTGGATATTGCTGCTAATTTATTCTCATAAAGCAGATGCTGGGAATTTTTATTATGGCTCTTAATGATTCATATGACCTATGATACCTGCCAGTGAACCTTAGCTTGGAGGAAGGCCCCAGACTGGGTGCTCTGCAGACAGAGCAGAAGACAGAAATGTCAATTGCCACTTGTTCTCTTAGACCTGATTCATCCACACCTGAAGTGGGAATATCTTGAATGTATCTAAATCTCCATATACGCTTTATGCATGCAAATTGCAGTTGTGGTGTGTTAAAGTGCATCCTGAATAGCTAGAAAAAATAAACTCAAAGAGTTTATGTAATAAACAAACTCAAACTTTCGCCTTGAGTGCTGTGCCCAGTTCTGGGCTCCTCACCATCAGAAGGACATTGAGGTCCTGGAGTGAGTCCAGAGAAGGGCAACCAGGCTGGGGAAGGGGCTGGAGGGCAAATCCTATGAGGAGTGGCTGAGGGAGGGGAGAGCACCCAGGACTCCAGCAACTCATGGTTTAGAAAGACTCCATCAGTAACTCACCACAGGTTGCCGGGAGAGTCTGCAGTACGAGCTCACCGTTGTACCTACCAATCCCAAACCTCAATCACGAGGCTTTTCTTGTCTCTTGTCTTCCACATATTATGTTGTGAGAAGGTTAATTTTGTATTAAAATTGAGTTAAGCTCAATGCAGATACAATGAAAGCAGACACTAAACGATGCTCAAGCAGAATCCAACCTGACATGCTTTTCATTGCAGCAGAAACATGGATTAAGCCCCTTATCAGTTGGAGTTGGAGGTCCTGTGTGAGACAGAACGGGATGTTCAATTCAAACAAAAGGATTTTCTCTCTGAATAAGAGGACACATACTGAATATGCAAATAGCTGAATGTTCTCTTGACTGTTTTTATAAACGAACTGCTTACTGTGGTGTTTAAGTGAGGCTAATTTCATCTTCTATTTCTATGGTCTTGTTGGTCCTGAAGAATCTTTACCAGTAAGTGTGAGCAAGTACTTTTTAAAAGAGTCGTTGGATTATATTCTATTTTATGAGGAAAGGCTGAGGGAGCTGGGGCTGTTCAGCCTGGAGAAAAGAAGACTAAGGGGGGACCTTATTAATGTTTATCAATATCTTAAGTATGGGATGCAGGGGGAAATGGGCAGCCCCTTCTCAGTGTCTGTGGGGACAAGACAAGGGGCGATGGCTGCATGTTGGAGCATAGGAAGTTCCACACCAACATGGGGAAGAACTTTTACAGAGTGAGGGTGAGGGAGCCCTGGGACAGGCTGCCCAGGGGGGGTGGAGTCTCCTTCTCTGGAGAGATTCCAGCCCCATCTGGATGCCGCCCTGTGTGACCTGTCCTAGGGACCCTGCTTGGGCAGGGGGTTGGACCCCATGGGCTCTGGAGGGCCCTTCCAGCCCCTGTGATTCTGTGATATCAACCCCTGATATGATCACCAACGGCATATGCAGTGATGATGAAAAACTTTCCAACCACAATCTGAGGTCAATTGATGATTTTTTTTAATGTTAAAAAGTCTTAGAGGCTCTTACCTGCCTCTGTATTTCTTCTGGCCTTATCTGAAGGCCTTAGTGCTTTCTACCCTCTGGAATTAAATGTATCCGTATCAGGAGACTGAATGATCCAGTTAAAGTTGCTGTAATTTATAAGGGCTCTGGTCTCCCCAGAGTCTCACACCGAGTTCCCGTCTGGAGCCCTTGTATGTTGATTTTTCAGTGCAAACACTGAAATGCAAAGTTGGAGGCTGCTGAGTCACTGGTGTGCATGTCTGATGTGTGACTGTCGAAAAAAAAGATCCTTAACATTTGTGTTCTAAGGGGGGAAAAGCAATTAAAAGAATGTAATGTTTCTCAGCACTCCCCTGTGCAGTCTGACATCCAGATGCTCTGGGGAACTCTTACAGTACTCCCTATAAATAGGATCCCCTCAAATGTTGCACGATTAAATGTGTTGCAGGATCAAACGATGCTTTTAGACATGAAGCATTTGCTCCACTGATGGAGATTAACAGAATTTCTTATTCCTACAGAAGATTTGTTTGAAAAAACTTAACATAGGTGAAGATATCAAGGACATTGAGCGAGTCCAGAGAAGGGCAACCAGGCTGGGGAAGGGGCTGGAGGGCAAATCCTCTGAGGAGCAGCTGAGGGAGCTGGGGGTGTTCAGCCTGGAGAAGAGGAGGCTGAGGGGAGACCTTCTCCCCACCTCCCCTGCCCTGCCAGGAGGGTGCAGAGAGGTGGGCGATGGTCTCTTCAGCCAGGGGACAGGAGATGGGACAAGGGGCAATGGGCTCAAGCTGCCCCAGGGCAGGGTCAGCTCAGCTGGGAGGGCAAAGTTCTTCCCTGGCAGAGTTGTGGGGCTGTGGCACAGGCTGCCCAGGGAGAGGGCTGAGTCACCTTCTCTGGATGTGTTTAAAAAAACGTAGATGAGGTGCTCAGGGATCTGGTTTAGCACAGGACAGGAACGGTTGGACTCGATCTTAAAGGTCTTTTCCAACCTTGTGATTCTGTGATATGTCTGCATGCAAGAGAAGAATTTATTGTCCAAAGAAATTAAGTTTTAAGAAAAACACTTCTAAGTTGGATGCATTAGAAACTAAGCATGTATAAAAAAGAGGGGGGGGGGACGACACAAAGAAAAGGCTCTCTATATTTTTATGTATTGTTCTGTGTATTGAGGTTGCTCTGAGTGTTACAGGATTCTTTGAGGAACTTTCTACTTAAAGTGCACTTTTAATGTGTTTCCCTTTGCAGCCAGGCTTTACAAGGTCTTAATACGTCACATTAGAAATGGTAAGAAATTCTTGAAATGAATTTTTTGAAATCTTCAGACCTTTGACCACATTTGCTACGATGATCCAGGCTTAACAGTGAACCCCACTTGAGAGGCATTTTAATGGGACACTAAATGAAATCAATTGGTAGTTTCATAGTGGCAGCTGAACGCGTGTTCTTGCCATTTTCCCATTTAACAAGAAGAAAAGGCCAAACAAGGCCCAATTAGTCATAATAAAATCAGCTTTGGTGACATTTTCACTCCTGAACTCTGGTATAAAATGGTCATCTGCAAAAGGGAGGGCTTTGGTAGTATAACTGCATGTACACACACACACACGCTCCTGAGGAAAAATGATCAGGTAAAGACACAGCAGATTATATACACTTTGTGTGTTTATCTGTTTTGCTTGGGTTTTGTTTTGAATTTTAACTGATCTCAGCTCTTTTTTGCAGTCTATGCAGGTTGAGCTTTGTTTTCATTCTTTGGATCTCAACGACATTTGTGTGCTCGAGTTACCCAGTTGTCCCTTCCATGGTAAGTCATGCTCCCTGCTTACTTGAAGATCAGATGCTTCATTTCTTTTAAATGGCTTTTTAATTGACATTTTTTGTTGTTCTTCACTTGTTTCTTTGTTGTTTTTTAATGAAATGAAGTATATTTCTTGTAGCAAAGATACTGGTTAAATATTATTACCTGATTTTCCCGGATTATAGCTCAATGTTTGCTGTAGTTTCTAATAAAATATGCAAGCCTCTAGAATAATCATGTAAGAAATCTAGTGCATATTTAATGAAGAGTGTGGGGAGCTTTTGCTGAAGTTGAAATATTGTATGAAAAAGAGGGTAAAAAAAGTCAGTCTCCTCTCCATTTCATCTAAATCCCTTGTCTGTATCAAATAGGTACAATAAGATACATGTATTAATTAGTTTATAAAGAGGTAAGTTTACTTGGCACTGTTAGTGTGTAGGGAAAGGAGAGAGTCTTATGTATGGTTATGGAAAATTATTGCAGACAATCAGGAATGCAAATCTGATTGAACTACAAAGGAAAGCAGAACAGCCTGTACACCCAAAGCCACCTGGTTACTTAAATGATGCCGACCCCCTCTCACTTTCTGATCCTGGCCAGGTTACTGGGACAGATTGCCAGTCAAACTCTGCATACCCCATTTAAGACTTTTCCAGCAGGGTATGAGATATTTTATTTGTAACCATGGTCAGTGTTCCTGCTTTGGATGAAGCCTTCTTCGGGCTGCCCTTTCTGTGTGGCTGTAAAATCAGCTCTAGGAGCCATGGGTCAGATTCCTTTACTACTTCTATGTTTTGCATCGTTATCTTTTCATTAAGGTGGTCTGGCCACTGGTGCAGCTCTTAATTTTATTGATGCTGAGCTCCTGTTAGCCCTAATCCATCTGTTGCCTGGTTCTTCCATGCCTTTTACTTCTGTGAATGCTGAATCACCTTTCTTTTCTGATCTCAGTTTAGACACAGTTTAGCTTGATCTGACGAGCTGTGTTTCTTAACGTGCCTCCTCATAGCAGTGACACGAGAGGTGAAATGGATTTAATTATTCCATATCAAAGAGCATCCTGCATGTCAAAATACCAGCCAGCTCTTCAGTCGCGTAAGCCCCTGCATAGGTTGTGAGCCAGCAGCTAAAAAATCCCAAAGGGAAAATTCTCTCTCTGCTTATATTTCCCAAAGAAAGTGTTTCTCCCTGTTAGGGAGAAACTTTGGTCCAGGGAGGAAATCCCAGTGAGTGGCAAAAGGCGGCGGCGGTGTGGGGTCTGCGAGCTGCGGTCTGCTGCTGCCTGGGGCTCAGGGCACGCTCCTGCTTGCAGGGAGAATCGTTAGTCTACCTTTAATACACACAGAACAGGGAAAAAAACCTGTTAAAGGACTACATGGGATTAATAAAAAGTAATACCATGCTGAGTTAAAACCGCTCTTAGTGAAGCTTAGGGCAGTTTTGCCATCAGTTCTGGTGAAGGCAGATGTTAACCCTGTGGCTTTGCATGCCAGCGTTTCCCAAGCCAGGGTGAAGAGCAGGCAGCCTCAGCAATGATGGCAGAGTTAATGCCTTTTAGATGGATAATCAGCAAGCTGGGAAACCACAGCAGAGGCACAAAGCAGCTACAGCTGTGCCAGATGTTTCCTTTTCAATTCAGGGTTAATTTAAAGGCAACTTAAATTCATAGAACTTTTTAATGTAGTTTTACTTTCCATGCTGTAAAGTGAAGGTAGAAGGAACGTGTACATAAACCTGTATTATTTTTAATCCAGCCTTTTTAAAATTCTCACTTTATTCCATTTAGTCATAGCTCTTACTGCAAGTAGTAATTGCTAGAAAGCTTCCTCCCCCTCCCCAAATTGTCCCTTTACAGATATTTTCATGTTCTCTTATCTTTCGGGTAAACTACACGACTTGACACAAGGGATCACAAGATGTGGTTTCATTGTTAACTGAGAAAGAAAAATCTCATTTTACAACAATAAACACATGTGCTGCTCTAGGGAAACTGTGTTACATGTCACAACCAGCCAACATCACCAAAACCAATTCATTTCATACCATAAAAATAATCGTAACGGTATCAGTGTTTTATACCAGAAGCACCAGAGTTGAGTTTTCTAGAAAGCTGTGAAAAAAAAAAATCTGGGTTTGAATATGATGAATCCTTAGCAAATGACAGTTCATCCTTGTCATTCTAAGCATAAATTGGTTTTGTGTTTCTGCTTTGCTTGTTATCCTGAACAAGTCCTGGCAAATACACAAAACCATAATTTTCCCTTCCCTTATCTCTCTCTCTCTCTTATTTTTTATCTTCAGAGCAGCAATCCTTTTTATTTGAATTGCCAGCTGTATGGAAAATCTGATTACTGCCTCGCCCTGCTGAAAAACTGCTTAGCCAAGGTGGGCAGGAACGAAGAAGTGGCTTTTCTAAAGCCTTACCTGGAGATGCCTTTCAACAAAAGGTCCTTTCGCAACGGCGTGGGATCAGGAATTAAAAAAACTTCCTTTCGAAGAGCAAAGTCATAAACAAGTGCTCCAAAGCACCCTCTCGGTTTTAGCAGCTGATGCTTAACTTTGTGCTTAAAAATGTAAGTTCTCTGCTTGTCAGTGACCAAACCAAGAGAGACAAGAGTGCCCCTGTCTTCATGGTGTAAGCAGATGGTTATTTCAGAGAGCACCACCCGAGGGGAGCAGATGGGATTGCTCAGAAAGGGCTTCGTTTCCCAACTTACGGTATCATAAAGTTTTGTGTTGAAATGAATGTTTTCATTTGGTTAATTCCCCTTCTTTGTAAAGCTACAGATTTAATCAGATTGCTCTTGATTAATACAAAAATAGGCCTGAGCTTTGAATAGATATGCGCACGAGGGCTGTCGGGTGGACTGATGGTGTTATTCCTGCCATCCCTCCTCTCTGCTGTACAATCATAGAATCACAGATTGGTCTGGGGTCTGGGTTGGAAGGGACCCCAAGGATCACAGAGTTCCAAGCCTCTGCTACAGGCAGGGACACCAACCTCCAGGCCTGGAGCTACACAAGGTTGCCCAGGGCCCCATCCAACCTGGACTTGAACACCTCCAGGGATGGGGCACCCACCCCCTCTCTGGGCAGCCTGTTCCAGCCCCTCACCACTCTCTCTGCAAAGAACTTCCCCCTAATATCTCATCTCACCCTTCCCTCCTCCAGCTTCACTCCATCCCCCTTGTCCTGCCAGTCTCTGCCCTTTAACAAGCTGATTCCCCTCCTGTTCCTCTGCTCCCTTCAGGGACTGGCAGGCTGCAATGAGGTTGCCCCACAGCCTTCTCCTCTGCAGGCTGAACAAGCCCAGCTCTCTCAGCTTCTCTTCGTAGGGGAGGCAAACCCACCAGCAAGGCAAGTTGTGCCTGTACTTTCCTGCCCCAGATTGCATTCACTTGAAGACAACTGGCAATTCTAATACTGCTCTAAAGTACATTTCATTTCAGATTCCCAAAGATATGAAGGGCCACTGGTGAAGGACAGAACCAGGCCCTACTAGGAACTTCTAATTTCTTTTTAAGATAGTTATTTAAAGTTATTTTAGCAGGAAATAATCTCTTGAGATGTGTCATCTCATTTCCTAGAAGAGTCCTGGGAAATCACTCTATGGCAGGGTATCAGTGCAGCTCCCTGTGCCTCAGTTAATTGACTTACGTGGGGAATGGGCATGTGATGAGATGTGCCCAACGTGGTGTCTGCTCTGCTGCTCTAGCTGTGGCTCAGTAATTAATGACAAGGTTGTTGGGGTTTTTTTTAATTTCCTGTTAAAAAAAGAAAGAAAAAAAAGGGGGGAAAAAGTCCTTTGGTCTGAAAACATGTAAATGTGGTGTGTGGGAAAGGTCATCTGCTGAGCTACGTATGTGTGAGTTTTACCTTGTGGCTGTTTCCTCCACATGCAGCGTAACAAGTTCTGACATTGGCTTGAAAACGTTGTCAGGTGTCCATGCAAATGCATTTTGAGTTCAAAAGCTGAGATAATAAACCAGTCTGTGGATGCTTTCTAATATTTCCCTATTAAATATCAGTTCATCACTGAAGCTGGTTGGATTAGGCTGGTTGGCACCGTTCCTGCCACGATGCCTGTTCCTTTGCCTTGCACCCCTGAGCCCGCAGAGGAGAACGACTCACAGAATCACAAGGTTGGAAAAGAGCTTTAAAGATCAGCAAGTCCAACCATTCTCATCCTAAGGTAATCATATCCCTGAGCACCTCATCTACGCTTTTTTAAACACATCCAGAAGGTGGCTCAGCCCCTCCCTGGGCAGCCTGTGCCACAGCCCCACAACTCTTTCAGTAAAAATTTTTTTTCTAATATCTAATCTGACCCTGCCCTGGCACAGCTTCTTGCAGTTTCCCCTTGTGCCATCTCTTGTCCCCTGGCTGAAGAGGCCATCACCCACCTCTCTACACCCTCCTGTCAGGTCAGTGTAGGCAGTGATAAGGTCTTCCTCCCCTCAGCCTTCTCTTCTCCAGGCTGAACACCCCCAGCTCCCTCAGCTGCTCCTCAGAGGATTTGCCCTCCAGCCCCTTCCCCAGCCTGGTTGCCCTTCTCTGCACTCGCTTCAGGACCTCAATGTCCTTCTGATGGTGAGGAGCCCAGAACTGGACCCAGCACTCGAGGTGCAGCCTCACCAGTGCCCAGTCCATGGGCACAATCCCCTCCCCAGACCTACTGACCACACTGTTTTTGATACAAGCCAGGATGCCACTTGAATGTGGAGCCATGCTAGTCTGCCACTGGGTTTCTGCACTGCAGCTGGCTAATTTTGGGCTGATTCAAGGAGATCAAACACATCCCCACCTGCTTTAAGTAGGGTATTTTTTAAAGCCGCCAAAACACTTGCACTCCTTTTGGGTACTGTTGGTGTCTAGGTCGCTGAGCTCTTGCAGCTCGTAGTCAAGTGACACCCAGAGACCTTTAAAAATGTAAGAGGAAATGGTAGGTAATTATTATTCTCATGCACTCTGACTCGTGTAATGTCTGGGTGGGAGGAAGCCCAGGCAGGTAACCGCAGTGGCACACAGGAGTTTGGCAGCAGCACAGCGTTCACCCTGCTTCATTCCTGGCTGCTGTGATTCCAGCCACAGCAGACGTCCTGAAAACATAGTTTTCAAACTCAAACGCTCTCCATCTCCTTTTGCATCAGCCCAAGAAGCAGCATTTGAGTGGCTTTGGCCAGGTAAAGCTGAAGGGCTTGGAATGACTCCTGGGGGGGGGTGTGTGTGCTGCTGGGAGGTGCCAACCTCCTAAAAACACAAGTCCTGAGGGCAAGGTCCCAAGAGAACCTGGGGAAAAAAACATAACATGGATTTGATGGTGCCCTTGTGCAGGTGTGATGTGTGTGCTCCTCACTTGTGCACAGCCAGATGCAGCGTGGTGGAGGGGTTTTGTCGCAGGGTGGCTACCGGGAGTGGCTCTGCCCCGCTCCTTACAGCTCATCCCCACCCCACTTATTTTTCAGGGAAGGAAAGGGAAAAAAAAGGAAAGAAAAAAAAAGGAAAGAAAAAGAATGGAAAGGAAAAAAAAAAGGAAAGAAATAAATCAAAGGTCCAGATTTCTCTTTGGTTTGGGGTTTCACATCCGTTTTAGTTCACTTTTTTCTACATAATCAACTATATTTCTGCCTTGGTAACCTATGACAAACAAGGTTGTCTCTCAGCCCGCAGAGCTATGCATGTAGCTTTGAAAATCAACCCCTTCCTTTGCATTTATCGTGCAGGTAGGTATCTGACCAACTCATTCAGCGATTCAGCAATTGCCTTTGAGCAGGGCATCTTCAGAAGGGATGAAGAGCCAGTATCCAGCTTTCACAGACCTTCCTCCCCCTTTTTTTTTGAAAGCAAGAAAGATAGCTTCTTGGCTATTTATAAAAAAAAAAAAAGCCCATTATTTATGATTTAGTCATTCCCTGACAAGCCACTCCACCTTGAGGGATATGCACAGACAAAAAAGATGGTACAGGGAAGCCACCAAGAGCCATAAGTCTTGCACTCATCTAAATCACACCGAGCTCGCCTGGAAAATGTAGATTATCCAGCTGACTTACAGAAGTAGTTCTGTCACCAGCGGCCTGATCTTGCCATCACCACCCACTGAAAACTCGTCCTGCTTACGCTGCCTTTGACATGAAATGCTAAACTCTCTTCTGAACTATAAAGGTGGCTTTATTTTGGAAAGAACAGAGAGTAACCTTAGTGATCTCTGTCAGAAAATAAGGATCTAAGGGTGCTATTGCTGAGCACATTAATTTTTATGCTGACAGAAACTGGAAATGTGACATAAAATGTCTTCTTTCTTTTCAGTGCAAAGAGGACAATAGGGATGACTAGAGGAACACTAGCCTGCAGCATAATTAATGTGCTGCAATGAATTATATTCCTTTCTGAAGAAAGGGGATTCATTACTCTGTGAGGAGACATTTTTGTTGACTTCCCTTGCTATTTTTCTTGGCTAACCTGAGAGCAAGGAAAAACAAGTTTAAGAGGGTGGGAAGGGTAATGCTTTGTCTAGGGATTGAGGAGCACGTTGGGAAGCTGGGAGTGCCTTGACCAGTCTTGGCCTTTGATAGTCATTCAGGCTGGTGAATGACTATCAATGACTTACGTCTTATCATCGATAAGAATGACTTAGGTAAGTAAGCTCATTTCTACTCAATTTCTCCACCTGAAAAATAGCAGTGATTTTCATTGAGCCATCTCATGTAAGTGGTTTTGGATTTGGGAAGTGTTTTGAAGGCACTGGGGCAAAGAGTCTCTGCAGCCAGGGGCTGGGATAACAGCGTGAGCACTGCTGTCCCATCAGCGTGCCCTCTGGCACAGGACCCAGCACCCTAACACTCCTGTTCATTTTCTAACCTCCAAAGAGCCTTGTGGGTGTCATAGCCAAGCCAAATCCCAGGTTTATGAGCTGTTTGCATCTGCATTGTCCATAGATCCAGCTACTGCCAAGCAATGGGTGAAATGCATCCCCAACATCACCCCTCGAAGGGCATCTCACAAAGGGCCATGCACGTTGCCTGCTGCTCCTCTGAGCCCTAAAAACAATCTGTGCCTTTGAAGGAGGCAGCTAGTGTTCTCCATGAGGTGAAAATGAACAAAACAAATCCAATAATATATGAATGGGTGAAATCTGCCTGAAGACAGGAGGAGGAATTAACATTTTTTTTCTTCTTCACAGATTATTGGCAAGAAAGGCAATTAAATAGCCTGATGTAATAGCATCTAATTTACTTGCAGGACTGAAAATTAGTTGTTGTAATGGCATACCAATACTTGGTTTTCTGATTACCAAGTATATATTAAAGTGTGTGTGTATATGTGTGTATGCATATATATACATATGGAACATTTAGATTTCTTAATTTGCTATTATTTGCCTGTAGATAGTAATTTATTGCCTTAAAATACTGGGAGGAAGAAAGGAAGAAGTCTCTCCCTGCTTCTAACTCTGGGTATAATTTTGACCTTAAGAAAGAACAAGACAGATATGAGAGAGTATATTAGATGTTATTATTACCGTAATAAAATACAGATAAAAATCACAGTGCAGAAAGACTCTGAGACAACTATTAAGCATTTGTCATATAAAGAAAATCAAAATTTAACTTATCAGATATTCTGGCACTCTAAAGATTCATCATGAAAAATTACTCCCAACAGCAGAGCGTTTATGCAATATGTCACTGATGAGCTGTCTGCTTAAACCTTTAAAGAGTTGGGGGGAAAAAAAGATTAAAAAAATGCCAAATATGCTTTTTTATTAGTCTGCTGATGTTTCATTATACTTAAATTTACTTTAAATAGGGAAACAGCATGGAATTGCTTTTTTTTTTTAAAGAAAACAAGCTGAGCTCATTGTCCTACCCTGACATGTGATGGTTTGTGAGCATAGCCAAGCTGA
The DNA here is from genome assembly GCF_964237585.1 of Gallinula chloropus. Taxonomy (NCBI): domain Eukaryota; kingdom Metazoa; phylum Chordata; class Aves; order Gruiformes; family Rallidae; genus Gallinula; species Gallinula chloropus. Next base: position 79,592,983 of record NC_140090.1, read on the forward strand.
GAGTGCAGCTTGTTGACTGAAAAAATGATACAGCTTTACATCAGCCCTCACTCTGGTAGTCATGTTTAGAGCCAGTGGGAATTTCTCTGCCTTTGTGGAGGCAGAAAGACTTCCTCTTCTAATACCCTGCTGAATTTGAAGTCATTGGGTTGATTATGCTTAAAATTAAGCATATCTTAAAAGCTTCATCAACTGAGACCCTTCTTCTCAAAGTCTTCGGCACGAACCTTTCAGAGGACATGAAAAGGGCTCAACGTGATAAGGAATGAGCTATCGAGTGCTGCTCTCAAGGCATCATCCACAACTCATTGAAGCCACCAGAAAGCTACTGAGCATCTTCAATGGGCTTTGGATCAGACGTGCAGCATATTAAGGGTAAGAGTATTTCACGTTCGCTTCTTGCGGTCGGTCGAATGAATCCAGTGAATCTCTATGGCAACCCCAGAGCATCGCACAGCAGCTCTGTGCACTAATAGATTTTTCTTCCCAGAGAGCATCCTCATTGATTTTTTTTTTTCTTTCTGTGGTTTGTGCCTACTGTCTCTTTTAGCCCACCATATCTCAATTTGGGGACCATAACTGTCCTGGCATTTCAAAACCGCAGCCAAATGCTGGAGCTGGGAGCTCTGTGAGGAGCAGCCCAGACCACTGCGGTTGGCTCTCTGGCTCTGTGTCTTCATTAGCAGCCACTGCACTGTAATTAGTAGCTTGACACTTGGATGAACCCAAGGTCTACAAGGATGCTTTGTAGATGTAAATACAGGAGCGATTGGTATTATCCTAGAGTGATTTCAGCCCCCCAAACTCTTTTTCCTTTTAAAGAAAAAGTATGCTAGCAAGTAGAGGATGGTTGGGCACGGTGAAGAGATTTGTTTAATTTGTTTTCAAGTGAAAAATCATAAAGTAAATTAAAAGAACAGTCATATCACAACTTGATCCAAAGTACAGGGGGAATATTGATGAGTCAAAATTACCATCGAGGGAAAAAAATCATCGCATTTCAGTGGTATTTGCTCTTCTTCACTGATGATTTTCTTGATGATCCTTTGCAGAGCTGGTTTAAAATATTCTTAAAGTAAAGACAGACCTGTAGGCATGCAATATTTCTGTGGAAGTCTGCTTGATGGAGCTCCTTTTCCCTGCCAGGTTCTTCACGCTCGTGCCCATCTGTGGTGTTTGATGGGTCTTTCTTGGATGGGTCTTTCTCAGCATGTTCTGCAGGGCACAGCCACAGGGTGCCTCTGAATGGAGCATCTCCCCACGGGTCTGGAAAACCCATCACTACATCAGACGTACCAGACAGAGCTCCGCTGGCTGCAGGGGGAGGTTAGACATACAACTCACACACAGACATCTCCTTTCAGGCTATAAATTTAGCTGTCTTCATTTTGAATGGATTCCCACTGTTTCTGTTAATGATTTTCTTGGAAGCCACTGGATGGCAGTTGCAGCAACATTCCCCACTGTCTGGAAACATGTCAGGGGTGTCACATGTTCTCAGTTTGAAGTCGTGAGGGCTCTAGCTACACTTCCACATATTTTGGCTAGGAGCATCTGGCTTCTTGGACAGGCATGCCTTTTGGTTTCCCCATGTTATGACAAAGGATGTGCTTGGCTCTGCTGGTCTTTTTTGCTTTTGAGCTTTAGCCAGGTCTGCAAATCATTCCTTCCTGCTGGCAGCATGTGTCTCGTTAGCTTCCTGGATGCAGGGGAGCAGCACAGTCACGAGCCTATTTTCTGCTGCTCGGTGCTGCCTGGCAAAGTGCACCCTGTGAAACGCCACTTCAGTCCATATTTCTCAGTTTTAAATTCATTTTCACATGCAAAACGTGGTGAAACTATTGCTGCAGAAGACACCATGGCACATCATGAAGGATGCTAAGTCGCTTGCTTAATTAGACAGCGACTGGCACTGGCCAGAGTCAAGGGGAGCAAGCTCCTCGTTATCAGCTCTGTTTCAGGGTTCAGCATCAGAAATCACAGTGAGAGTGGGCTAGCCCTGAGAGCTGGGCTCAGGCTGCTGTCGTGCTGCCCACCCTGGAGATGCACAGGGGAATCACCAGTACTGTATTTTTACACCTTTTAATAAAATGGCACAATTCAAAGAAAACAAACTTTACTTAAAGAGTTGTTGGGGTCTGGAACAGGCTGCCCAGGGACGTGGTTGCGTCACCTTCCCTAGATGTGTTTAAAAAAAGGGTACATGAGGTACTTAGGGATATGGTTTAGCTTAGGATGGGATTGGTTGGACTTGATGATCTTCAAAGGTCTTTTCCAACCTTGTGATTCTTTGAGGCACTACTCACACTCTACCTTATCTTTAGTTACTTTTTGGTTATGTGATCTAATCATGTCCATTTATTAATGAGGTTCCTTGCAGCCACTTGAGGCAATGTGGGAAAATTGACTGGAGGAGCTCATGGAGTAATTTAAGGCCAAATCCTGATTGCTGAACGTAATGAAGTATGCTAACTGATGCATGGAGATCCTGTTGATTACTTTAAACAACCTTAAATGAAAGAAGACAAATGACCCGTGTGGGTGGAATTGACGTAATTGCTTTATGAAAAGATACTTATAAACCAAAAAAAAAAAAAGGAAAGAAAAGAAAAAAAGTTCCTTTCCCACTTGCAGACGTGGGTTGTTATTGATTTCATTGCACACATGTACAATAACATAACCAGCATTCTCATGGGTTTTTCTAACTGCCATCAGCTTGGCGAGCCCCTGCATCCGAGCATCATCTCCATTTCAGGTTGATACAACCAGGCCACTGAAGCCCTTTAAAGAGCCCAACCAGTTTCTCTATTTTTCTACCAAGCAGGCATTTTATTTCCAAATTTCTGCCACCAAGCTCTTGCCCAAGTGTTGGGTGGTGCACTGATGCCCTTGCACAGTGAGTTTCTCCAGCATAGGGAAAGGGTGAGTGTGTGTGGCAACGAGATACGTGGTTCAGGTCCGCTCAGCAGCAGTTAGTTTGGATAGTTTGCTCATTTGCATGTAAAGCACTGTGTCAATTTGCATATTTGGGTGCTTGAACTTTACAAATCACTCCTTGTGATCAACAAATACGGTGTCATTTGCGTGCTGGTGTTAAGGACGCGAGTTACACGTATCTTCGTGGCGTTCGCAGGGGGGGAGTCAGGTGTTTGGGCACAGTGCAAGCTCTGGTGCTGCTCGCCTGTCACCCAGCCTGCACCTTTGAGCCTCTAGCACTGCTTAATTAACAGTCCCGTAGACGCTACAGCCTTAACATGAAAACTAGATGTTTTGATCACTTGCCTAATGTGGGTATTTTGCTAAGCCATATTCAATTATTTCACTTTTCACTTATGTAAAATACCTTGTGGATACAGACATACTGCATAAAGAAGCCAAACCAGTGTTTTTATGGGTTTCGTGGCTGTTAATTTGACAAGTTAATTGGGAAGTGTTTGTTTCAGTGCTTGTGGAGTTAGTGGGGCAATATATGGTCTGGTTAGTCCTTAGCATCACACCCTGTGGTTGAGTCACCACCCCTGGATGTGTTTAACAGATGGGTAGATGAGGTGCTTAGGGATATAGGTTAGCATAGGAATGGTTACACTCGATGATCTTAAAGGTCTTTTCCAACCTAGTCATGCTGTGATCAGTAGGTGTTTGTTACAGCTCCCCCCGTGCTGTACAGAGAGCCACGTAAGGACAGGTTCCTGACCTCAGACACTTTGTGCCGCTGCGAGACAGACGTTCCCTCTGCAAGTTTGATGCATGGCCCTCCACCAAATGTGGTTTTATTTTGGGCAAAACATGAAAAAAAACATTAGTCTTCATCGTTAGGGGTCCACCAGACTCATACCAGCGACCATTAAAGCTGGTGGCATTTACCAACAGTCGTAGCAAGCGATGGTTCAGTAGTTTTGCTTTTGTGGTTGGGGGTGAAGGGGTTTTTTTTTTAGTGACCCAAATACAGTCATGTTTTTCCCAGTGCCACGTTAAATCCAGTAATGGTCAGTAAGAGCAGTGAGGTAAGTACTTGTTCATGACTTAACTAAACAAAACTGGGAAGAAAAAGCAAACGCTGCTGCTCCCCAGGGGATCCGGCCTCAGAGTCTATGAAAACTCTTATTTCTGAGAGTTATTTTTAAAATTCTCAATGTTCAGGAAATAGTTTGGCTTTCCCATAAATAAACAATGAGTTTCACATGCTGGTGAGGGGGAGTTGAAGGGATTCTTCTCGTTCTGTTAATATGTTTGTGCTGTGGAGTTGCAGAGGCACCAGCCCAGGACCGCCGAGCCCGTTTGTTGGTGCACCTGACACAGAGCCTAGGAACAAAAAACAAGGGAAAAAATCAATTAAAAACATGGAGCCATATCCCCTTTTCCCATAGACAGCTTCCTCACACTCCCTATGTCACCTTGGGCAGGTTGCTTATTATTTCTGCACTTGGGATTGCACCTGAAAAAGATGAAGGTGTCCTTTTTCCCTGCCTCTGTTCCACTGATGTGATTTTCTGCTGCTGGGGCTGCTGCACGAGCTCTGTCTGGAATTTGTGCAGTGGCTATCCAGGGCAAATTAATTTGGGATGTCAGAGCTACTGTAGTGCAAAGGATAACTAATTGTGGGGACGATGGCTAACCAGCATGGGGTGGCATGAAGGAGGAGATTTGCAGAGGGGAAAGGAGAGGCTAAAATTGGATCTCTGAGCGATTTCCATATTTTGGGGGTGGGTTTCTTGTCCTGTGTGAGAAGAAAAGTTGCCAAAAAAATAGAATTGGAAGAAAAGCCAATTACATGTGTTTATTTTCCTCTTTCTCCAATTTTCATGACCACAAGCTTAAGCTTTTTAAATGTGATGTGGCTGGAGATGGGAGACGTGGTACGTTTTCCTCTGCGAGCTGCAGGTTAGCATTCCATAATTATTTTTGTCATAAAGATGAATGCCATCCTAAAAAAGTTGGAAGCTAACAGCACCTTGGCTTTGATATATGAATATTGCCACTTTGAATGCTGGAATGGCATTAGAGCTGGTTTATGGCTTTATGACTGTGAGACATTTCTTAGTCTCTGATTTAGAAATACATTTCCCTCACATTTTAAAGCAACTTCTGGTCTTTGACATGGTTATTGGGGTTTTTTTGCTTGTCTTTGATTTCAAAACTCTTTGAGAAGTCAATTTAAGATTGGATAGCTCTATTGGATTAATATCTCTAAAATTGTAGGGTTTTAGAGATATTCATCATAAAACTTAGGTGCAAAGTATAGTCACCTTTAGCCACCTCTAGTTTAATACCCCTCAATGTCAAGGAACGGCTGCATCACATTAATTCACTCCAGTTCCTGCTGGGAAATCACCCAGCCTTCGTAGATAGCTGTTGCAATGGGAAATAGTTAATGTCTGATACATTTTCTAAATTGTATACCCTCCTAGCTATACAAAGATCATGCAAATGTGATATTTGAGAGAATGTATTCGCTGAATTGTAGTAGTTTTTAAAATGAAAATAGCATCGTTTTGTGTTGAGAGCGTCTCTTCCCTCACCCTTAGCCTGCCAAAGCACTGGCTGTTCTGCAATTGCAATAAGGGAGATATAGATATATATATAAAAGGTTTGAAAGACGACAGTAAAATGGAAGAGTGCCCTCTAACGTCAACAAAGCCAACCAGAGGGGATGGAAACAGCAGCGAAAGGCTGTGGAGGGTAGTAAGGACTGGCCATCGTTTCTCCAGAACAAACAACATTTTGGGAAGAAAAGCAGAGGAATAATCGAAAATTTGGGCATTTCAAAAGCGTCACATGGAGTTGAGATGCCAGGACCCAGCCAAAAGCCAAATCTGTTCTCTTTGAAAATCCTCCCTGGGTAAGGATTCCTTCATTGTTTTTTCATGGTGTGCATGTTTAGTAGTTGTTGGGTCTGAACAAGGGGAGGGCTCACAAGCAAGTAGGTCTTCAAGCTTATTTTAGCAGCAGAAGCAGCTGGCACCGGGTGGTGAGGAGCAACATCCGAACTGCTCTGTGTCCTCATCATTACAGCAAATAGTTTAGAAAAGAGGTTCCAAGGTTTTCTGGTACAGGGAACCCATGAGGTGATGCAGGTCCTTGAGGAATGTTACAGCACAACTACCTCAGCAACATCATAGCCTCATATTTACAGGGTGGGAGTTGTTGCTCAGACTAACCAGGGTCCAGCAAAAGGTTCCTCACATTTATGGCAGCTGTATTAAGTTGCAGCATCCCATTGCTGTCAGCTCCTCCAGCTACTTGTGTTAGAAAAGGTACTTCAGGAGGTGAAAATCAAAGCAGCACCACTGGCAGCAAGGAAAAACTCAAAGTGTTAATTTGTGGTTGCCTCCAAAGCTGTTCCCCATGAGAAGGTAAGCTCTGAACACAAAATATTTTCTATTACGATGCCAATTGTCAAAACACACAGATTAAGTAAAGTAAACATGTGTTGGATCACTTACAGCTTCCCATTGCAGCAAGTGTGCTAGAAAAGTATTAAAGACAACGAGGGAAAAAACACCCCAAAAAGGAAAAATTGATGTTTTCATCATTGATGTTTTCATCACTGATGTTTTCATCATCAGGACTCGAACACAAGGCATGAGTCCTGGCACAAGCTCCCACTCTGTTTGCCTACACACCATCCCTCCCACCTTTCCCTGGTTGTTTGGAGTTTGTTTTCCATCACTGACTGACAGCAGGTTTCTGTAGGTCTCAGGCTGTATCACTTGCAGTGTGAGCACCAGTTCACACGTGGGCTTTTCTCTCTGGGATCATGGCTACTTAACCAGGGAGAAGTGTTTGGGGGAGGAACATGAAATGGGTTTCCACAAGCACTGCTGGCTGTGATATTTACTTTGGTGATCAGCCAGCCCGTGCGTAGGCACGTGTATGGGGAAAAACTCACTGAGGTGGATGCAAATTCCAACCTGATTGAAACATCAATCACTTATTCACTGAGGTTCATTATTATTATTTTCTAACCTGAGAAAGAAATAATCAAATGTGCATCCTGGGGGAGGAGGGTTGTGGGAAAATCTTATTCCAAGCATGTGCGACCTATGTGGGGGTTGTAACTCTGTGATCCCTGGGGTCCCTTCCAACCTAGACCATTCTATGATTCTATGTGGAAATTGTTCCCTCCTCAAGTCTTGAAAAAGGCTGGGAATGAAACGGGATCCCAAAGGGTTTGAAATCAGGCTGGCCAGAAATCTCCCACAAACAGTTTTCCATTGGAAAATGCCAGGTCATAAAGAATGATCTGTGAAAAATCACTCAGCCCTGACACAGTCACAGCAAGGAAGAGTCCCTGCCAGCTTCCCTGTCGGGCTCCCCAGCTCTCCCTCCTTCAGGTGTCAGAGCGATGCTGCCCATGCCCAGCATCCTCTCCAGCCCTGGAAGCAGCGAGAAGCTTCAGAGCCACCCAAGTCAAGTGTCACTTTGTCCTTTCTGTTAAACTGAAGGACAGAGTTCCTCTTTTGCAGTGACATACACACCTGTGATTGTTTTTTTTCCCATTCAGCAATGTATATTTTTTAAATTTCAGGATTCTTTGCACTGGAGTTTCTGTTCAGCTGCAGAGAAGGGAGGAGCAAAGCAGAGCTGAAAGCCACCAACCACAACCAGGTTCAGCAAAGCACAGAAGTGCCTGTCTCTAAAGGTTTACCACAGTTATTGGAGTTAATAAGTGTTTCTTCTCTGTTTTTCAGCGATTCTCAGATAATCCAAAGCAAGCTGAGCCCTCGTGGTGCTAAAAAGAGAGAGAAGTGCCCAGCCTTGGAGAGCTGCCACCAAAACTGGCCATTCCCAAACCGCAGTGCAGGTATTTACAGTGGGTCATGAGTCTCTCCTAAGCCTCATTATATCCTACATGGAGGCATTAGCCCTGCAGCTACAGCACCTGCACTACTTTAGGTGCAACAGGGTGGGGGGAATACAGAGGGGGAGGATGCTCACAGGGGCACAACGATTGGGATCCATGGTTAATGGCCCTGCTGGCTCCCCACCCGAGCTGCTGAGGGTGTTTATGCATTATGATAAGCAGTTCTATTTTTGCATCTTTACCTATGGCACGATGTGATTCCCAGACATAAAGGAGGTGTTCCGACATGTATTGGCATCAGTTTTGGGTACATATGTGTAGGCTTAAGATGCCTGTTAGCAGATGGAGGTGGTGCAGATGGCATGGCTGGCACATATGGGGAGGAGTGTTTGATTCCACCAAGTAGGATGGGGATGTTATTCTCAATCAGAGGGGTCAGAAGAGCTTTCACTTATCTCTTGGTATTCTCAGTACCTGTTATTTCAGGATGGAAATTTCTGTGACTGTCGTGTGTCAAGGCTCCTTTCTGGAAGCTTGGCTGAAGGGGGGGTGGGGTGTGTGGGCATGCAAGGGGGGTTTCCAGATAAGGCAGGCTGTGCTCTGTAAGTTATTTCTGAGAAAATGCTGATTAATTGCTATTTCTTTTTTAATAAAACACCATAAGGGGAGATGGAGCTCTCCTCCACACAGCTATGGGCTGGCTTAAATTAAGATTCAGGAGAGCGATGGGAACATGCCATTGCTGAATGTGTGGGGAGAGCAAGGAAATATTGCAGCTCTCCCATTTTCCAGAAACAATTTCTAGAGCTGCCTTTCAAAACACAGTGCCCAGTAGTGGGTAGAGACCAGCATTAAATCTGTCATGGTTTTATTCCTCTCTTAACATCTCTGTTTGAAATCTAAGCTAACTTGCACAGAAAACCCAGGATCCCTCTAACAAAACCAGCATTCTGGCAGCATAAACAACCACCGAGCTCAAAGGGGGAATAAAACATATCTGTGCTCTCCTGGCATTATATAACCCGTTAAAAGCAGAGTGTTCTGCAGCAGTGACTGAGGGGCTTGATTCCTTGGATGGATTTCCTTAGAATTTTAATGGGGGAAACCAAGTAACCAGCAAGATTCTCCCCCTGTAACAGCTGAAAGTGGGTTTTATGGAAAACGTGCGAGCACCTTTTATCTTTTCCTAATGAAAACACTGCCACCAGCTGGTTAATAAATGGGTTTGACTGGGGCTTTGCACAGAAAGAGCTGCACTTTTTTCCTAGAGCTAGGGAGGGATAGGTGAACTCAGTGTGGTCTCGTAAGAGAGCTGGTCACCTGTGCCCTCTATTACTTTTACAAATATAGGGACATATTGAGCTTTTTTTACCTTAAACACGTTATTAAACTGGCTTGCAGGACAAAGCTCAGCTCAGCAGGGGAAGGTGGCCACGACCTGAGGTGCTTTTGCCACCTCCCACCTTCCTGAACTGATGTGGCCATCTCAGACTCCCCCACGTGTCAGGCTTTGCAGGTGCTTATTTTCAAATTAATCATGAAATTATTTGAATTGAGGCATTTGAAATATATCAATACCCATTTACCTTTTCAGATTCATGGGGTTTTTTTTACTGATGTCCAGTGTTTTGTTGAGTCACTGCTCATAGGGGCAGGAGTAAAGCCTGACAGCTGGGTGCAGCACAGTTACGGGTCATAGAATCATAGAATGGTCTGGGTTGGAAGGGACCCCAAGGGTCACAGAGCTCCAACCCCCCTGCCACAGGCAGGGACACCAACCTCCAGGCCTGGAGCTACACAGGGTTGCCCAGGGCCCCATCCAACCTGGCCTTGAACACCCCCAGGGATGGGGCACCCACCCCCTCTCTGGGCAGCCCCTTCCAGCCCCTCACCACTCTTTCTGGAAAAAATTTCCCCCTAATATCTCATCTAAACCTTCCCTCCTTTAGCTTTAGTCCATTCCCACTTGTCCTGCCATTATCTGCTCTTTTAAAAAGTTGAATTCCTCTGCTCCCTTCAGGGACTGGCAGGCTGCAGTGAGGTCCCCCCACAGCCTTCTCTTCTCCAGGCTGACCCAGCCCAGCTCCCTCAGCCTTTATTTGTAGGGCAGGTGCTCCAGCCCTCTGAGCATCCTTGTCCCAGTACCGTGACTTTTGGATGGTGCCACAAACATCATCAGCTCTTTACTCCTGATTTTGCTAAAGCATTAGCTGTAGCTGAGGCACTTGGGCAGCGCTGGCATTTCAGTTGCCCTGTTGGTTTTACTCCCGTGCTCCAGCCGGTGCGTGTGCTCCAAGCGACCACTTCAGGTTCTCCACAGACCCAAGGAAAAGGCAGTTCAGCTTTTTTTTCTTGAAGTTGCCATAACAATCACAGGGAAAAGAAATCTTGTAAATGGAGGTTGAGGCTCAGAGGCATAATTCTGTGCTCAGGAGGGATTTGCAATTGATCTTGTGTCCGGGAGAAAGCGGATATATTGCAGCCTCAGAAGTTGCCAGTCCAATAGTAGATGTGTTTCATATTGCAGTACACCATTTCCCTTACAACTGACAATCTCTTTCAGCTCCAGACTCAGGCAGTTATTCTTTTGATATATTTTTTTTTTTAAGGGCTTGTTTTGGTTTTTTTTTTTTAAAGCTCTTTCAGCAAGTTGAAGCCATGAGGGAGTTCAGGGCACCAAACCCTCCTCTGAGCTTCAACCTGGAGACGACACACGATACGTGCAAAAAGCTGCGTCTGCATCCTGGCTACGTACAGCCTCTCTCCCTGAGCAAAGGATGCCCCCAGGCTGTTTGGACAGCACTCAGGACAAATTGAGACCTCAAAGGAAGGCAGGTGACTTGGATGTCACCGTTGCCTGCAGCTGGAAGAGCTTCAGGCTGCAAGAGAGTGAAGCTGCAAGGGAGTTTCTGCCATCAGCCGACTGAGTTGTTCTGCAGGGGAAGAGCAGCAGTGGCAGCCATCCCATCTCCCACACCAGCACGGCTTGTCCTTTCCCCAGACCTCCACATTTCCAGCTGGCTAGCTGCTTCCAGGTAATTTTCTTACATTCTGAGCATTTTCCCCTTCATTCAGACTAAATCCCAATGATTGTTTTGTTTTGCAGTAGGAGGTATCAATTTCTTAATTTTAAAATTAAGAAGAAAATGGGATATATATATATATATGTGTGTGTATATATATATAAGAGCATTTAAACTGAGTTATGAAATATATCCATGCAGCCCTCTCTGATTCACAACAGAAGCTCCACTGAGAGCTGTATGGGTTGCATGGGATCTGCAGGTTACAAATTATTACCACTGTCAATCCTCCTCCTCCTCCTCACAGATGCTTTAGCCAAGAAGGGAGAACCACCACTGGCATGGCCTCCTCCTGCATCTCCCAGCAGTGGCTTCCACTTTAACACAGGGAATATCTAAAGGACAGCTGAATTTTCTTTGTAAGTCCTCACAGAGATGTCAGCTGCTTTGCTCAGTGGTTGAACGTGGTTGAACGTGGTCTTGGTTGGGGCTCAGTGCCTGGGGCAGGAGCGCTCCGCTCCATCACCATGTGGGATAACCAGCAGGGATGGGGTGCCCAGTGATGTCAGAGGTCCTTAGTGCTTCGTGGGCTCCCCTCTCCCACACTCATCAGCAGACCAAGCATGTGGCATGGACTTTGCACCCTGTGGGGAGGTTCTCTAAGCTGCTGTGTTACCCCCACAAGTAAAACAAAACTTCAGTTGCTGGAAATAGCAGCATCCCTTTCTTTTGTACCACCAACAGTGGAAGAGTCTTCTATTGATTTCTTCCAAACATCAATAGCACAGGACAAACCTTGCAGTAGAAACAACCTGTATTTTTTTCTTAATGTGCATGCAAGCATGGAAAAATTTAAACTGGAGCCTCAAACCTCCTGTTTCAGGATCTTCCAGCAGCTTGTACTCAACACAGAAAGGTGATGCAAATCTGCAAATATCCCTGTAGATAAAGCAAACCTTTCTGTCTGTGGCTGGAAGCTCACCCGTAGCTGAAACCTGTCTGGTGTTTGAAACAGAGAGTCAAACATCCAGAACTCCTGGAGTTCAAGTGTTGCTATGAACCTTTAAGACAGTATCTTAAAAATCTCTCAGAGTCGGTTCATCAGTCATTAAAATGTGCTTAATTGTTACCCCACAAGGGTTGCCTTAATGAGGAGCAGATCTCTGGCTGCGATGTCTAAAAACAAGCTGGTGACAAGCGTGTTGGTTCATCCTGAGCTCGGGCTTGTTCTGAACACATGAGATGTGCACGCTCGTCTTGAGAGCTCATTAGGCCTAATCTAATACCACTTTAGTCATCAGAAAGCTGAATTAGCTGAGGACTGGTTCAGGCCTTCACACCAGGTAAGTACCTGCACTGAACCCACTGCAGGTAGAATCATGGAATCCCAGACTGTGCTGGGTTGGAAGGGACCCCAAGGGTCACAGAGCTCCAACCCCCTGCCACAGGCAGGGACACCAACCTCCAGGCCTGGAGCTACACAAGGTTGCCCAGGGCCCCCTCCAACCTGGCCTTGAACACCCCCAGGGATGGGGCATCCATCCCCTCTCTGGGCAGCCTGTTCCAGCCCCTCACCACTCTCTCTGGAAAGAACTTCCCCATAATATCCACTCTAAACCTTCCTTCCTTTAGCTTCACTCCATCCCCCTTGTCCTGCCAGTCTCTGCCCTTTAACAAGCTGATTCCCCTCCTGTTCCTCTGCTCCCTTCAGGGACTGGCAGGCTGCAGTGAGGTCCCCCCACAGCCTTCTCTTCTCCAGGCTGAGCAAGCCCAGCTTAAAATACAAGTAATTCTGAGTTTGCATTAAAAATCTTTACTGCTAGGACTCACAGACTGAGACAATCATGTTCTATTCATATGTATATATTTTTTTATTATTTTAGGTAAATCCTTCTATTAGTAAAGGTAAGAACCAAGAAACTAAACCAGTTTAAACCTCATAACTTTTTACCTTAATTAGATACACGACCCCTTATGGAGGGAAAATCAACATCCTGCATTTTCTTCTGCAGGGCCTACAGGTGTCTGCCAAGTTTCCCCTCTTGCCTTAACACCACCAAGACTTAAAGTAACTCATGTCATTGATTTTAACGAGAGGTAGTGATAAAATTTTAAATGCCTCCAGGTCTTCTATGAGCATCCCTGCTCCAAACCAGCAGCCCACAAGTCCTGCTCAGGGCTCCTCACTGTGTATGATTCTCCCCAAACAAGCATGTGCTGCAACCTTTCGTGATGTGAGACAGAATTAATTGCTCCTGTTGTTCCTCAGAAACTAACATTTCTCTAATGATCCAATATCTCATTAGGCAGCAGTAAACTACTGGTTTTGTTAAAGAGTGGCTTGCCCAGGGAGGACCTCCTTGGCACCTGATTTGTTGGGAGCCAACAGCAGGCACAGTACCTTAAACCATCAGGAAATTGGGGCTGGTTTTGTCTATGTGCCTTCCACATGCTAAATGCACACTATTCTTCATACCTATTAAAATGCCTGAGGAGAGTATTGCTGTTCAGCAGTAACAACAAAATAAACACATTCAAGCCCGTTGGTGGAATTGGCTGCAAAAAATTTCCCTCTGGGATGAAATTTGGGACATAGATTTTGCAGCACTGGCCTGGGTTGTGCCACCTCCTCTCAGCTGTCCCATTAATTTCAATAGATCTTGTGAAAAATAAGGCAGCAGCAGCGAGGAGAAGAGGGGAGCCAGTCCAGTGCCTGGCTGGGGATGCTGCTGGGACAAGCAGCAGGATCTCTGCAGGAGGGTTAAAGCATGTTAAACTCCTGTATGGAAGCTCTCATCCAGGAGGAGGAATTTCTGAGTTCACTGTTCTATAATCCTGCTTTAGCAAGGAGGATTAGAGGAGGATTAAGCTCCAGTGAGCCAAGGTCACTCTATTCCCAAATGACAGACTTCCCACACAGATTTAGTGTCGTTGACTTCACAGGGCTGGGTGATTTACCCCATCTCTCCTCAGCCTGCCTGGGTCTGCATGGGCCGTTCAGACACAGGAGGGTCTTTAAACTTTCTCATCTCCAAGGGCTGCATCTCCCCTGGCTACAGTGGATGGTGCCTCACCAGAGCCAGGCAGCTCTTCCCCTGTGTTATTGCTGACTGGAGCAGGGATGGAGCTGCAGATACCTCCAGATGCTCATGGGTGGGGAGGTGAAATGGGAGTTTTACTAAAAAACACAACAGAAAGGTTTCAGCTGTTAAGCTTTTTGCAAAAAGTTATTGATCCTTTCTGTTGTTGGGGCCTGTGTTGGGACCTGACACTTAAGTGAATATATATTTCATAGAACCTTAGCACAGAACCCCAGACTGGTTCAGGTGGGCAGGGCCCTCAGACCCCTCCCAGTGCCTCCCTGCCACGGGCAGGGACACCCCTACCAGCCCCGGGTGCCCAAAGCCCCATCCAACTCAACCTTGAACCCTGCCAGGGATCCAGGGGCAGCCCCAACTTCTCTGGGCACCCTGTGCCAGGGCCTCCCCACCTTCCCTGGGAAGCATTTCTTCCTAATCTCTCATCTAAATCTCCCCTTGTTCAGTTTAAATCTGTTCCCCCAGTCCTATCATCACACTCCCTGATAAAGAGTCCCTCTCCAGAAAGCAAAAAAGGATTTCATCCTGAAATTAAAAGTTATTCCATAATTAAAAAACAAACAAACCCCAAAACCAAAAAATAATCAAGTATTTTCAATGTAAAATTCCTTACAGGGAGATATTTACACACCCAGATCTCTCCAGCACCCATAGAGACCATTCTGGCTTCTGGAGTTACTATTCAATTAGTTTCTTATCAAGAAAAAGTTCACTTGACTATTTGAAGACAGTTTAATCAGCTGATGTCTGCCCCAGGATGTGAAATGGCCAAATCCAAGCTGGAAATGTGCACATACATACCCAGCATTTATTTTGGGGCAGATAAGATGCATTTTGCTATTGGGAGTGTTTATTTTGCTGGCTGCTGGCAGCCTGGCTGGTCTGAGTTACCTGGTTGCTCGGGAAGTTTCTTGGGGTAATGTCACCTTTAAATTCATGCTCCTGTGTGTCTCTGGGTGTATATGTCTTCCAAACTTCAGATTACCTGGCACATCTGAGAACTCTGTGTTATATGATAGTTAATGATGAGCTCCACAGTAATACTAATTGCACTTGTAATTACCATAAAGGCTGACAGAAGAAATAGGGCATTTGAGAGATGGATTGTGATTGTTTAGCAAACACAGGTAGCCAATGAGAAAGGACAAATTTGGTGTCACAGCAAAGCCAAGGTGTCCCAGGAGGACGTGCTGGCTGGATCATGCTCACCCGGGCTGGGGCTGGTCCAGCCATTTCCAGCCCTCTGTGGATGAACCTCCTTGGAGGAGACCACTTTTATCTCAATAGTAAGATCACATCACAGCCCAGGCACCACACTGGAAGCAGCTATGGGCATTATCTATATCCTTGTGCTACAATCCTCCTCCTCTTCCCTCCACACCCCTTTTACTCCCTTCAATCACGGGTCTGCCCAGAAAATGCATCCACACATGGGACTGAACCCAGCCCCTTTGGACTGAGCATGCTGAGCCTTCAAGTTGGTCCCAGCAGACTCTGGATGAAATCTGGGGCCAGCAAACACGAGTTATGCAATATTGACTGCTTAATATTCAAGTTTCTGCACAGATCCCAGTAACTGTCCTTGTGTTAGCTCCCTGATGTTCAGGGGAAGAGGATACTTTTCAATGCACAAAGAGAATACGTTGACCTTCAGTCATATTCAAGCAGTCAATTTAGGGTAAGATTTGGAACTCTCATCCTGGGGAAAAAAAAAATAAAAGGAAGTTGTAGTATGTCAGGCATTACAAACACCTTTATTTTCTCTCTGTCTGTTTCTGAGGCTTGACTTCTGATTCAGCACATTAGCACCTGCAAGAAAAGCTGTTTTCCCAACGTTCTCGGCAGATTTCTGCTCAGGATTATTTTAGATTGCAATGTTTTGCTTGCTGATAAGATGTAAATAAACCCATAGGCTTCTATTCCCCTTTGATAAATGAATTAATAGAATGAGAGATGAAACAGTCGCTCTTAAAACACATGTTTGCATACATGGCACAGGGGCGAAGCTTTCTGAAGGTTCCTCATGCAGAAATGAATGTAGCATCCACTGAGGATTTGTTGCTCTGTTTTAGCAGGTTGGCAGCATTGGCTTGTGGCAGAAACAGTGTGGCCAGTAGGTCTGGGGAGGGGATTGTGCCCCTGGACTGGGCACTGGGGAGGCTGCACCTCGAGTGCTGGGTCCAGTTCTGGGCTCCTCACCATAAGAAGGACACTGAGGTCCTGGAGCGAGTGCAGAGAAGGGCAACCAGGCTGGGGAAGGGGCTGGAGGGCAAATCCTCTGAGGAGCAGCTGAGGGAGCTGGGGGTGTTGAGCCTGGAGAAGAGGAGGCTGAGGGGAGACCTTCTCCCCACCTCCTCTGCCCTGCCAGGAGGGTGCAGAGAGGTGGGCGATGGTCTCTTCAGCCAGGGGACAGGAGATGGGACAAGGGGCAATGGGCTCAAGCTGCACCAGGGCAGGGTCAGCTCAGATGTGAGGGGAAAGTTCTTCCCTGGCAGAGCTGTGGGGCTGTGGCACAGGCTGCCCAGGGAGGGGCTGAGTCCCCATCCCTGGGTGTGTTTAACAGAGGGGAGATGAGGTGCTCAGGGATCTGGTTTAGCTTAGGACAAGAATGGTTGAACTTGATGATCTTAGAAGTCATTTCCACCTTGTGACTCTGTGATTAAGCTGGCTTCTTTTCCTTTGTCTTCCTTATGGAAAATCAGTCCATTTTTGAAGCAGAGCAGGACAATCCCCCTGCATTTTGAAGACGTGATGGGTGAGAAGCAGCACATCTGAGCAGGCAGGAGAAACGGTGCTAGCAAACAGAGCTGTTACATCTGCAGTGGATTCCTGACAAGTCCAGAACAAATACTCTGACAGCAGATCGACTCCCGAGTTGTGTGAGCCAAACGCTTCAGAGGAAAAGTGCTTTGTGTTGACTCACTCAAAGGTTTTCCACATGGTTGATAAACTCAGCTCTTTCAGGCTCCAGAAGAGCTATTCCTGCGTTCTCCAGCACGGCCTTTGTGTTCTCATCACAGCAATTCGTTACTCAGTTAACTCTTACACCTTTAACTCTGATGTGAAGCGTTTGGGAGGCTACAGTGGGCTTTGGATCAGCACCTTGAAATTACACCTCAGGAATGAAAATGTCTTCGTGTAAGAAATCATTCAAGATCTCCCAGGCTAACAACGCCTGCTGGTTCCTGGCATGTTTCCCATGGTAACACGAGAAAAGAGGGGAAAAAAAACCTGCCCCGAGGGGGGAAAATAACAAGAATGGAAAATACAGGCTTATGAAACCTCTTGTTTCCCAAAGACTTGACAGAGAGTGTATCTTGTCATCATGTCTTTCTAATCCCAGCCTGCGTCGGCAAGGCTGGTGTCTTCCATGTGTCGTCGTGCAACTGGTGCTTCAGAAGAGGTTTCTTCTTCTCCCAAGTGGCTCTTGCCTGACTTACAGCAGTAAGACATGAACCAGCATGGAGGGGTTTGATGTTATGAGTCAGAAAAAGAATCTTCCTCCAAAAACAAAGCTGAAAGAAATTCAAGAGGTGGTTCAGCCCCGGATCTTGTGTTGCCTCCGAGCAAAGCCACGTTCTTCTAAATACAAAGTTAGGCAACTGTCCTGCTCTGACAACAGCAAAATGCAACGCTAGAGACACTGAAAATGAGGAGGCTGCTGGAAGATCGATGAGGAATTCTTAAAATATCAAGTTGATCTCCTCTTGCATCGCTTTTAGTGGGAGAGAACAACCAGCTGCTGGTTTCCATGCCCTGAACCCTCCATCCTTTCTCTTCTCTTTCTAATACTAAACAAAATCATAACTTTCAAATTTTTCAGAAAAGTCATGTTTCTTTGGAAGTCTCCTTGATGTCCTCCAGACCTGCTTTATGTTCTGTCATTTCTTTTGCAGCGGTCACCATCCTGGATCATATTCCACATCTCCCACTCCCAGTACAGCCTGAAGTATCGCTGCAGGGATGGATGTTCCCCACGTGAACCTCACCCTTCTGGATGTGCACCGTGTTCTTCCTTTACTGCAGTAATCTTGAGGTATGGGGTTTGGGTTGGTTTTTTTTTTGGGGGGGGGGGGAGTGTTCTATTTTTTGGTATTTTAATTTTTACAGGCTGCTCTATTGCTGTACCCAAGTCATAAAAGAAAATATGGAATACAAGTAGACCAAGAAGAGATTCCTGTGGGCACACACTGAATTATCTGTGTGTCCAGTTCTGGGCTCCCTGGCATAGAAAAGCCAGGGGTCCCTGGAGAGAGTCCAGAGGAGGCTACAGAGATGATGAAGGGGCTGGAGCATCTCCCCTGTGAGGAAAGGCTGAGTGAGCTGGGGCTGTTCAGCCTGGAGAAAAGAAGACTAAGGGGGGACCTTAGTAATGTTTATCAATATCTCAAGTATGGGATGCAGGGGGAAATGGGCAGCCCCTTTTCAGTGTCTGTGGGGACAGGACAAGGGGCAATGGCTGCAAGTTGGAGCACAGGAAGTTCTGCACCAACACGGGGAAGAACTTTTCCCCAGTGAGGGTGAGGGAGCCCTGGGACAGGCTGCCCAGGGGGTGTGGAGTCTCCTTCTCTGGAGAGATTCCAGCCCCGTCTGGACACCGCCCTGTGCCACCTGTCCTAGGGACCCTGCTTGGGCAGGGGGTTGGACCCGATGATCTCTGGAGGTCCCTTCCCATCCATGTGATTCTGTGATTCTGTGATCTCGAGGTGTAAAAGCCATTGAGGAATTAGTTTGTGTGAGTAGAAAATACCTTTCCCTCACCCCCAACAAAAATTCCCATAGCTGCAATCCTGTCATTACTGCTGGAGATCCTGGAGTGATGGAATTATTCACTCAGCACGTACATCAGGGTTTCCCATCACCACTGCTTACCTGCTTGCTGAGTTCCTGTCACCTTCGTGGATGTTGGAAACGACACAGAAACAGAGTGGTGCTGACCTCAGCACTCAGCCTCATCCATCTTTGTTGAGAACTCCCAACAATGCCCGAGTGCAGCCCAAGACAGGAGGGTAACACAGCTGTTTGCAGCTGTGGTGTCATCATTTGGTGGTGGAAGCTCCAGGCTTTCCAACTCACGCACAAGCAGCATTTGCCATGGTAACGATCACTTGAATTGCTCTGATATTCTGGTCAGAAAAGGATGAGATAGTGAGGAGATAGAGCTGTGAATTTTGGGGTGGAATTCATCTTGTTTAACTCCAGTCATTTAAGAGTCGGATGTCTGATTAAACAAATAGTCTCCTTCCATCTTTAAGTAGAGAGAGGCTGACGTGCCCAAAGGCAGTTCAGCCCTGTCTGAGTTGATGCCTCAAGAGGATGAATCATCCTCCTGAGTCACATCTATCACCACATCATGCAAGAAAAGCCTAGGTGACAAATATGCTCAGCATTTGGATAGTCAATCTGGGGCAAGATGAGCTCGCTCTTCAGCCCCATGCAGCCCTTTCAGGGCAGTCTCTTAGCCCAGGCATTAAATAACCCAACACAACTGCTTCTGGAGGGACACAACATTTTGGTTTGGTTGGTTTGCTAATCCCTACATGAACTTATTACAAAGTTCAGCAAATAACACAGAGGGGAAAAAAAAAACCCATGTTCACTTCCACATTTCTGCTGCTTCAGAGCAAGAAGAGGGGAACTGTGTCATTAGCTTTGTTTTTGTCGTCTTCTCTCTGATTTTTAGAGCTTTGCACATAAGGCAACTGGAATTGCTACCATATTTTGAGGCAGGTGACATTTCCTTATCAGATGTACTAGACAGTTGATGACTCTAGTAATGCTCTAATTATGTGTAGTGAGTTGTCTCCAAGTGCTGTATGAAAATGCTTACTGCATCATTAGCTACCCTGTTGTTTACTAAATGTCTTTTATAATACTACAGGGGCCCCAGTGAAGGTTGTGCCAGGGATTGCATTCTGAATTTCTATTTTTAGGGATTTATAATTCAACCATTTATTTTCACTTCAGGCTGAAGTTTGGCATTCTGATTCTCAGCTGAGGCTGAACTTCATGGCTAAATTTATAAGATCAGTGTGGACAGATTATAGAACTGGAGCTGGGGTTGGTTTCAATGTTTAGGGAGCCAATGTTTTCTGGTACCTTTGCTGTTTGTGTAGAGGAGCAGACTTTTAAAGGAAAGGTTTTAAAGCCAGAGGTGCAGATAGTAATCTAGATCTGTGTGTAGGGTAGGCAGGCATGGCTCAAGAGAGGGTTGAATGGGAGTTTGGGTTATAGCAAAACTGCTCAAGGGATGTGTCTGCAGCCTGTTTCTTGGAGGTCAGGGACATTGGAGGGCCCTGAGGAGCTGGGGTGGATGGGCAGGGGAAGCTGGGCTTGGCAAATGAATTGCTGTCAGGTATTACAGAGGGAGAGTGAGACTGGGGGTGTGATGGAGATGGGGTGAAATCAACAGCTGCTGTTGTAGCACAGAAGTGAAGTCCCAACAGTCCAACCTCACTGTCTGCCTGCCACAGCGTGTTGTGCAGCTGAAAGGGTTGTGGGGCTGTGGCACAGGCTGCCCAGGGAGGGGGCTGAGTCCCCACCCTTGGGTGTGTTTAACAGAGGGGAGATGAGGTGTTCAGGGATCTGGTTTAGCACAGGACAGGAACGGTTGGACTCAATGATCTTAAAGGTCTTTTCCAACCCTGTGATCCTGTGACTCTGTGAAATATCCCCAAATCTGAAGCTCCCACTGATGCTGATGGGTGGCTCCAGCCTACACTCATTATGTTTTCAGCATTTCAAGGGTAAAAACACAATGCTGCTGTGGGTCTGAGAGATTATTTCATTTGTGGTACGTGTTGCTGGGCTTTGCACAGTGATAGCAGTTTAAAAATATTAAAGCCTTTAATTGCTCTGAATGAGGTTTACTTTTGCTGTCCCCCACAAAGGTATAAAAGAAAGGAAAGGAAATTTCTAGAATAGAGCATTATTTCCATGCTGTGCATCCTAAGCAGGAATCACAAGTTAAGCTGAGAGCCAAAATTGCCTCTTTTATTTTTCAAATGTGGCTGTGTGAAAAATTCTGCTTTAAAAGAATAAACAAATTGTAAAAGTCCCCAGATAGATGAAAATGTCAGTTAAATGTGTGCTGTGATGAACAGAATGGGCATTGCCCTATGCTAGCTCTACCACTGCCAGAAAAATCTAAAATAAAATTACAATTTAAAAAAAATAACACCAAGAAGTCACTGGGCTTTTACAAACATATCCCAACGTGATCAGCTGCAAAAGGATTTGTGGTGTTGGTGGAGTAATTAGAGAGGCAATCTGACATGTTTGGCAATGACAAATATTAGCAATATTGTGTCAATTGTTATAAATAATCTCGAAATAGTCTGGAAGGATCATTTAATGGCTGACTCAGCTGGTGCTTCCCAGAAAATTTTCCTTGGTACGTCTTCAGCTGTAGTTTCCATCAGTAATTTTTCATCAGTGGCTGTGCAGTCATTTTAGGACAAAAAAAAAGAGAAATCTCTTAGAATTTTTGCAGAGGAATTAATCCCTGTAAAGTGGAGGACTTCCTCTCTTACAGCACTGCTGTGTTGTCCCAGTTGGAGTCGTTTCATGTGAGGAAGGAGAGCAGCATGAAGGATCCCACCCAAAGGAAAATGCAGATGTGTAGGGAATGCCCTGAGTGGATGAAGTCTTCCATCAGAAGCTGGTGTTATAAAAACCTCATGTGTAGGGAGTTCCACAGCTCAAAAGCCATTCTTCTCTCAGGTAGCAGATACATGGTGGTGCAGGACATTGGCTGGGGTGAGAGGGTGGTCCAAGAGGCAGGACAACCTGATCCTGGTCTTGGTTCGCTGTGCTTGGCTGTAGGACTTGGGGCCTGTTCTTCAGACCCATCCATTGACCCTTCACTGTCAAACCCTTCGTGTGGTCAGAAGAAAAACAACCAAGTCCAGGCAAAGCTGCATGGAGCATCACTGCCTGCTGGTGTATGTGGAAACTCCAGGGCAGCCCACAGCAGGTGAGACAGGAGCTGGAGTCCTCCTCTCACCTCATGCCTCCGGTCTGTGCAGAGATCTGGAGTCAGTAGGGAGCACGATGTGCTGCAGCAGGAACCTCCCTGTGATGTTCAATGGTCCTGTGAGTACATTTTACTGTTCAAGACCACCATGGCTGGAGGTGTCAGGTGGAGATCATAGAATCATAGACTGGTCTGGGTTGGAAGGGACCCCAAGGATCACAGAGCTCCAACCCCCCTGCCACATGGCACCTACAAGAGCAGAAGAGTGACTCCAGTTTTATTGACTTTTTAGTAAGTCGCTTAAATTTATCCAGTTACTCAATTAATTTATTTCATTATCCCTCTGAAATTCCAAGCAGGGCTTTCACTCATAGCCTCCTATGACTTGAAGCACCACCCTGCTCATCCATCCCATAATGATGCAGCTTTACTTTTCTCCAGAGGCTTGAGCAACAACATGACAGTAGGTTTCGTAACGGATCTTCCGTTATCTTTTCGTTGTTTGAAAACAGATTTAGGAAAATAAATGTTTTCCACAGTGTTTTCAATTACAAGAGAAGGCTGTACATCATCTGGGTGCCTCACGTAACTCAACCCATAATCTCAGCAGTCAATTAAATTTTAAATGCTCCTCCATTAAATACTGATTTTGCCCTAGTAAATAATTGAACACGTTTCCATTTTGAAGTGTCTCACATCACAAAGTTTTCAATCTTCTTTCCTTTAATAAAGTCACCCCAGCCTATTTGTTGAGGGTGAAATAAAGGAAGTTTTATTTAAAGGCTTCTGGGCTGGTGCATCGCCTGCTGGTAACTGCTGTATGTCTCCATTTAACCTCTGAGCAGTATGTAAAAGAGAGAAGAAGAAAAGTAAATCAATGAAACCAACCACACAGACCTGAAATCATAGAATCCCAGACTGGTCTGGGTTGAAAGGGACCCCAAGGGTCTCAGAGCTCCAACCCCCCCTGCCACAGGCAGGGACACCAACCTCCAGGCCTGGAGCTACACAAGGTTGCCCAGGGCCCCACCCAACCTGGCCTTGGACACCCCCAGGGATGGGGCATCCTCCCCCTCTCTGGGCAGCCTGTTCCAGCCCCTCACCACTCTCTCTGGAAAGAACTTCCCCCTAAGATCTAATCTCACCCTTCCCTCCTTCATCTTCACTCCATCCCCCTTGTCCTGCCAGTCTCTGCCCTTTAACAAGCTGATTCCCCTCCTGTTCCTCTGCTCCCTTCAGGGACTGGCAGGCTGCAGTGAGGTCCCCCCACAGCCTTCTCTTCTCCAGGCTGAACCAGCCCAGTTCCTTCAGCCTAGAAATCAAGAAAGCTAACTGAAATGTGCTGTCATTTTACCAACACCCTGCAAAAACATCTATTCCAAGGTCCCATCCAAATCGTGTACCAACTCACTGGCACAACTGGCAGTGTCCAGTATGAGTCCAGTGACAGAATTACTCAGATATCACAGAATCACAAGGTTGGGAAAGACCTTTAAGATTATCAAGTCCAACCATTCCCATCCTAAGCTAAACCAGATCCCTGAGCACCTCATCTACCCTTTTTTAAACACATCCAGGGCAAGTATATATACTTGGGTAACTTTCCAGAGCAATCTTTCTTCTTCAGTGCTGCATCTTTCCATGCTTGATCTTACCCCAAAATGCTCTTAATTTGCTGTTGACTTTGAACAAGGCAACCTTGCTCTGACACAAGTATTAAACAGCCAGTGTTCACTGGGAAACAGACAGAGAAAGCTGAGATTTTTTTCCCTCTGAGATGTGAAATCTGCAGGGTGATTTTAGTGATGGACTGGGGATTGATCGGGAAAGTATTTAGGGGAGGGTGGGAAGAATATTTTCCCCCCTCTCCTTTTTTTTCTGGAGGGGATGAAAATGAAGAACAGCTTAAATTTTGCATTGAGTATCTAAAAATCTCATTGAGCATCTAAAAAGGATGAGAGAGAACTATAAAATGTGGCAGTTTAAAATGAAAAGAAGTAGGATATCGTGAATAACCTCCACTTGGAAAGGTCTGAAGTGGGACATGGCCACATGTGCCTATGTGTGTGTGCAGCATCTGAACTAGGACATACCTCACTGCAAATATTATGGCATTCATCACTCTTTTATTAGTATCATTAGGCCAGTTTGGGAATTGATGGCAGCCCATGAGACAGCTCCATGCCCATCAAGATACCTGCAAACATCAGTGGGTCTTGGCCAGCATAAAACTTACAAGTCAGGCTGGGAAAGGTCAACACCATGAAGTTGTTTGGGCTGATTGTTCATAGGCTAACGAGCCTTTATGGTTATGCAAATGGGCTGGAAGATATTCTCTAGACAAGGATGCACTTGCAAATTAATTTCATCTCTTTATCTCATTAATTTCCTAGCATGAGTTATGTTTTCTGAGCATCGTTTGTGAATGTAACCAGCTTATCCCTCCAGCATTGTCTTCTCATCCCCCCCCCCCTTTTTATTTGTTACAGGCTTCAGCTGGCCTGAGATTTACCATAAACTCTTTGGAGAGGGGGATATGTGGTTGGACAGCATCCAGCATGGTGGGACCTTCTCTGCATTGGAGCATTGTCACTGGTGAAAAACAGTGATTGATTTACACCCAACAGAAATCACATGCAACACATGGAAAATTATGATAAGAACATCTTTAAAGCCTTTTAGTTAGATATGGTTATGAATATACTGTTGTCCCACACAAAACATTAGTGAAGCCTGTGAGAAACTTCATGGGTATTGGACCAGCTTAAAGGAAACTTGCTTATTTCTAATTAGCTTGTGTTAATTGAAAGTTTTTAATATGAAGTTAGTCCTACATGAAAAAGAAAATCTGTATATTAGCAGTCATAGCTGCTGTCCTCAGGCATTCTCCTATGGAATAACTGCAGATATATAGGAATTAATGTCTTCCATACTTTGAAGCACTCTGAATTTACATTTTAACTTAAACAACCCCCCACACACAACAATGGTCCTTACAGATAAAGGAGGAAGTGATTAGTAGGGATGCTTTTTGGCAAACATCATACTTCAGCGTCCCAGCTCTGCCAGCAGAAGGGGTGTTTGAACAGGGGGTTATGTCTGTGATCCAGAACCACGCTGCTGAGCAGGACCTGGGTCTTTAAGGCACTTGGGGATGTGCATCAAGCTGCAGTGTGTCACAGGAGCATGCTACTCCTCTCTTGCACTTCCTACAGGTACTGAATGCTTTGCAGTAGGCTGGGTGGAAGGTCACACAGACATCAGCATAGCTATTGAAATAGAAATGTTTGGGTTTGGGGGACTTTTTTCATTTGGGAGGAAATTTTTTCCCCCTTTCTTTTCTCTTCAGATTTCACTGCTGTTGGCCAGAGAAGCACTTTGGAGATGAACAGGATGGCTTACTGGATCATATCCCCTTGTGTTTGCTCTACAACCTACCATAGGACCTCCTTAAAGTGGGCAGCAGGGGCATTGTGGCTGAAGATGGCAAGGGTAATCTTCACTCAGTGGTAGGGGCATCAGCATCTCAGTTCACTTCAAGGTGCCTTTGGAGGAGGCCATGGCTGGGCTTTTTATTCAACATCTATTCTCTATCTTCTGCTTTCCTACAAACAAAAGTTACTTTGCATGGTAGAAAAGGCAAGCTGAGGGGTATAAAAAGGGCAGAGTGAGGAAGCAGCTTGTGACAGATGTTGCTTCTGTGAAGAGAGAAAAAAACCTGAGGCTGCTCAGAAAGTACAGCTGATGAGTAAACACTGCTAATAAGTAAAGTAAATAAGTATTTGACCATATGGGAGTAAATAAGCTTTACAGGATAATCCCAGACAAGGTTTTAATAGTTGCTGTGTGCATTTTGGTATGCAAGAGGGAAGCAGGAGAGAGCTGGCTTGTGCTGGGTCTAAACGTAGCTCTTGATCCATGCCACCCTGTCCCTACAGCTCTTGGGCACCCGCCTCCTCCCGGCAAGTTCTGGCTGTACAGCATGGACCTGGCATCTTCATCCTCTGCTCTTTGCTCTTCCTGGAGCCTGGATGAAATGCCTGCCCAGGCTTCCTCCAGATGATGGGATGGGATGGGATGGGATGGGATGGGATGGGATGGGATGGGATGGGATGGGATGGGATGGGGGAGAGACACTGACATCCCTCTTATTTTTGCTGGCTGTCAGGGGCATGTAGAACAAACTGAGGAAATCCTGGTGCTGGCTGTCCTAGGCATTCACTTCTTCATCAGGAACCTCCCTGTTTTGGTAAAGAGATGTACTGATGGGACAGGAGAAGGCTGTGTCCTTACCACAGGTTAAGTCAGCATAGCAGGGCACTAACTCTGTCCTGGTGCATTAATAATGGGTATAAACATTAATAATGGGTATAAACAGTTTATTGCTCGATTTCAGCATCTCTGAACCCTAACTCTGCATTGCACCATAACCCATGATTGACTTCCAAGCAAGGGGATGGCATCCCACTCTAGCAGTGGAGTGTCCCCCTCCACCTTCCCACAGAGGTCACCTGAGGAGCAGGACACCAAGGCTGGAGCCCACAGCAGCAGCCAGGGCAGCTACTTCCTTAGATCAGTCACTTTGCTGTTTCTCTTTTGCCAGTGGTGCCAAGCTGCCCCTACCAGATCCCCAGTGCCAGTACCAGTTTTTGAAAGCTTTCCATCTCTCTAATTAATTAAAGCCAACTTCTGCAGTGCTGGCATGTTCCTGTCTGCTCGTGAGGGAAGCCAGCCCTTCTCTCTGGAGCATGGCAATGGAAACTGGAGTTGTTCAAAGGAGCTTCTTTGCTCCAGCCAGTTTGTCCTGGGAAGGCGAGGAGCTGCCAAGGCCAACCCTGCTCCTGTGCACCAGTGCATGGTGATATCTTGATTTGTGGAGGCCCCTCCCAGCTCCCTTCATTCTGTGAGTCTCTGTGAGTCTATGGTGTGTGGTGGTGTTACCTGTCCATCCCACAGGCACCAGTTTTCCACCTGGAACAACCTTGGGCACAGCACAGGGCTGGGGAGCTGCTGGATCTGTGTGCCAGACCCTGTGTAATACCTGGCTGAGCACTAAGAGAGTATTGACACCCATGTGCATCATCCACTGAGTGTGTGACACACTGACTGCTGAGGTCTCTAGGAGCTGTTTCAGCCAGCTGTGGGCATGTGTGGCCACACATCTGCATTTTCTGTGCCACCTGCTCCCCAGCCCCCAGCCTACCAGGGGATACCACCTCAAGCCATTAGGCATTTCAGCCACAGCAGCTTAATTTTGGAGTGGAGCAGGTTTTAACTTGCTCTGAGCTAAGAACCTGGACCTGGGGGTGGGATGAAGATCAGCCCTTCCTGGGAGAATGCAAGTACCATGATCTCTGCTGAGGCACATAAACTCTGGCTTATTACCTCAGGCTTCACATAGAGGGAGCAAACATGTTTTGGAACAAGTTTACTCTGCATGCAGAGCTGCTGGTCTTGAAGTTTTAATATCTTTGCTATTTATTTATTCAGATACCCTATACACTTTATTTAAAACCCTCCCTATGGCTTGGGAGAGTTTGTTTAACTTTTGTTCAGGCAAGCAGACTAGAGCTTACAGACCTTTCTCTTT
Organism: Gallinula chloropus; assembly: GCF_964237585.1. NCBI lineage: Eukaryota > Metazoa > Chordata > Aves > Gruiformes > Rallidae > Gallinula > Gallinula chloropus. Next base: position 79,620,473 of record NC_140090.1, read on the forward strand.
GTTATACTGTGTGTAAGGGGGGGAATTGAGAGACAAGGATTAAACTTTTTGGGGAAAAGAACTTCTCAGCAGAGACTTCATTCCTGTCTCACTGTAACTGAGAGAAATAAGTTATGAAGTTCCTAAATATGCCCTGTGTGTTTGAAGCAGTTGCTGTAATGGGCTCGTCTGTGATCACAGAGTCACAGAATTGTAGAGGTGGGAAGGGACCTCCAGAGATCATCAGGTCCAACCCCCTGCCAAAGCAGGGTCCCTAGGACAGGGCACACAGATTGGTGTCCAGACAGGGCTGGAATATCTCCAGAGAAGGAGACTCCACACTGTGAGGCTGGGGGAGCTGGGCTGGTTCAGCCTGGAGAAGAGAAGGCTGTGGGGGGACCTCACTGCAGCCTGCCAGTGCCTGAAGGGAGCAGAGGAACAGGAGGGGAATCGGCTTGTTAAAGGGCAGAGACTGGCAGGACAAGGGGGATGGAGTGAAGCTGGAGGAAGGAAGAGTTAAATTAGATACTGGAAGAAGTTTTTTCCAGAGAGAGTGGTGAGGGGCTGGAACAGGCTGCCCAGAGAGGGAGTGGGTGCCCCGTCCCTGGGGGTGTTCAAGGCCAGGTTGGATGGGGCCCTGGGCAACCTTGTGTAGCTCCAGGCCTGGAGGTTGGTGTCCCTGCCTGTGGCAGGGGGGTTGGAGCTCTGTGATCCTTGGGGTCCCTTCCAACCCAGACCAGGCTGTGATTCCATGATTCTATTCAAATCACTGCTGTGGAAACCCCTTACTAGACATGAGGAAATGACATGTAAGCACTGTGCTGAAGCACATTTCAGGTGTCCCTGTTAGTCCAGCCCAATGGGTCACGTCCCAGGTCAGAGGAACAGAGGGGGGTCAGTGTGGTCTCACCAGGGCATTTGCTTTAGCGATGGCATTTTGTGACACACTGTGCCCTGTTAGCCTTCCAGGCATCCATGGGCACACTGCCATTCTCAGCAGTTAGTCATTTTTATAGGAGGGAGAATTTGTGCAAGAAGGTCAAAGAAGATTAATAAGGGACAAAATGTCTAATGACTACACCAGATTAGACAAAAATAGGAGGATGATCACTGCTCACACTGTGCTGCTTGATCTTATTGCCCTGCATTAGCAGAATCCATAATTTATTACTTTAATAAACTCCCAGCCTCTTTGGTCCAAGATATACATTGCTGTTGTTTTTATTAGCTACACAATAGGAAGATGCCTTATGCGACATAATTACCCTGCATAAGCAAACATCTAATCCCTTCTAGGGAAAAAAAAATTATTAGCAACTAAAAGAGACAAAATCAGACCAGCTACAACCTTGAAACGATGTGTTTCCACCTTTAGGTTGCCCATATCATGGGCAGTGCCATCAAGTAGAGGTCACTCTACCCTGGACCAGATGTGGAGGAAACAGAAGGCTCTAAGTACCTGAGTTCAAATATTGTGCTCTGTGATTTGTTTAACCACGAATTTGCTTTGAGAGCCTGGAAGAATTTTAGAGGGGAAAGAGATGCAGCGTGGCTCCTAAAGACAGCACCAAACTGGGGCATGGAAGGCTGGCTGTGATGCTCCCAGCTCTGCCTCCAGCCTCAGAGCATGATGTAAGTACTCACAGAACGTCAGAGAGGACCAACCCTTTACCCTGCACTCCCATATGATAACCTGGAGAATCCTGACATAGGTAGGGCTTCATTCCATTACTTGGATTTCTAGGACAATTACTTGGAACCTAATTACAGCTGTAACTGCTGTTAAACTGCTTTGTTATTCATCCAAGGGACAGGAGATGGGACAAGGGGCAATGGGCTCAAGCTGCACCACGGCAGAGTCAGCTCAGCTGGGAGGGGAAAGTTCTTCCCTGGCAGAGTTGTGGGGCTGTGGCACAGGCTGCCCAGGGAGGGGGCTGAGTCCCCAGCCCTGGGTGTGTTTAACAGAGGGGAGATGAGGTGCTCAGGGATCTGGTTTAGCACAGGACAGGAGTCATTGGACTCAATGATCTTAAAGGTCTTTTCCAACCTTGTGATTCTGTGACTCTGCAACCTCTATAAAACTTTCTCTCTGGGGTTACTCCCTCTCTCAGGTGAATGTTTCCAATGGATCCTTTTGATTTTATGAACCAAATTCTTCAGCTGATCTGAAGATGGAAACTAAACTGCAACAGAACAGAACTTACAGAGACAGGTTGCACACTCCCAGGGAACTTACACGCTGACTTCCCTGGGCTACGTAACCAGCAGTCTTATTTGTATCCCTAGTCAGCAGCTGGCCTAATAACAAGGTTTTGGCTGGAGTCTCAGCTGATCTGCTACACTTGGACATGATTTTGTGAAGGCAGATTATATCCATATATATATGTATCTCCACAATTATAAATATATATGTGGATAGCCATAAACCAGCCAATCTGTATGAAATCCTGCAGATTTGTGTTTTCAGCCTTCCTGGTGATTTGAAATATCTGGAACTGGGACCAACTGGTACTGCTGGTACAGACTTATCTAAGTACTAACTGACTGGTACTTCTGGTCCTGACTTGCCTGCAGCCCTTAACTGAGGCGAGCCATTAGCTTTATAAAACATAATCAGCCAAGAGCAGTGAGTCCTGTTTCTCTTCACTCCTACACCTTCGGTCTCTTAGCTCACCTTAACAGCTTTCTCTGCAAACATCAGTGAGCTGCCTTTCAGTGCTATTCTTAACAAAGGAAGAAATGGGATGCCAGCACGTGTCAGGGAGAGTTTTGTGTGTGTTGTCCTTGGCTTTTCCTCTCCAGTCTGGTCTTTGCTTCAACCACCTTAACTCCTACTGCTTTTTTGTGTGTAGTTGGACCACTGATGTCTCAGCACCCTGCGTATGGGAACTGTTTTTCTCTTGCATACAGAGAGAACCTGAATGATGCATCTTCATTTGAAGGCCCTTCTGGCTTAATCCATCCATCTAGCTATCATCTCTTTCACAGCACAGAGCCCCAGCGCCTGCACTCACCCGGGGAACGGTGCTGGCTGTGGCTGCTGATGCTTAATACACTTAAACAAGCCTTGTTCTCTGCTGCAAGGTCACCTTGCTGTCCTCTATCTTTCCCCTTACTATTTTATCTTCTGGGATGCCAATAAATAATCCCTGCTTTTCCATGCTGGCCAATGTCATTTCATTCCTCTCTTGGTGCTGCTGTTTTTCTGTTATCCTGTGGTTTGGGGGGGTTAAGCAGCCACTTGTGTGCATGGTTAGAGACCTCTTCTTCAGCCAGCTGTGAGACAAATCCCACTCCTGCTGCTGCTGCTACCACCAGGAATTGCCTCAGAGAGCTCCCATGTCGCATGTCAGATGGGGGACAGAGGGAATTAGGAACCACAGAGCATCAAACTGCCACACAGGGACCCCCCCAGCAGCCACATACCCAATCCCATTTGGGTTCCTTCAGTTCTCTGGGCACTTCTGAATGTGTCTCTGACAGGCAGTGAGTGTGATGTACCTACCTACATCCTTCCAGCATGTGTGCTGGGACATGGGAACTGGATGGTAACTTAAAGGTGCCAAAAGCACCAGACAGACAGAAGACAGACAAAAGCTGGAGAGCCAGGTGACACCTCACTGAACTGCTCTTCTCTTTGTTCCTTGAAGTTTCACACAGCTTATCAACTCCTGATTACAGCCCTAAGGTTCAGTGGGTGAAGTTATTAGTTAGTCCAGGGATATCTGGCAATTTGCTCTCTTTTTGCACAGCATTTATGTTTCTTAGTATCTTTCTTGCTCTCTCTCAAGCTACAACAGCTCAGGTGATGGGTGTAGCAAGGGGCTCCTCCCACACCTGGCTGCTGCAGTGCTGCGTGGAGGGGAGAGGACTGATTCCAGTTGGCAAGTTGGAGACTGGTTTTGGCCACCCCCAGCAGGTGCAGCCCTTCTCTCCACTGCAGGCTGAGGGGCTAAGCAGCCATCCACCCCAGGGCTGGGGCAATGCACTCAGCACCTGCTGTGACTTTGGTTTTCATCTCCCTGGCAGCCTCAGAAACCAGAGCCAGGGCAGCAGGAGGCGAGTGGCGTTGTGGGCAGGCAGCAGGCATCCCTGCTCTGCAGCAAGCCCAGCTCTGGCTGTGGGACTGGCAGCAGGAGAAGGATGCAGTGGAGGAGCCAAACACCCGAAGGGCAGCAAACACCAGTGCCAACCCAACTGCACAGGGAGGCAAAGCCACGGCCAAAGCCAGTGGGCACCTTTGCTGGAAGGAGAAACAACATGATTTTATGTTAACTGTGCAAAGCCTGGGCAGGAAACCCATTCCCTTGTTAGCAAGGGCTTGGGTTTGCATGAGCAGGGGTGATTTTCCGTAGCCCTTGGTGCTGCGTAGTGCTGGTGCTGGCTGGTGTGTGTGGGGCAACAGCTCAGCTGGCATCTAAGGATAACTAAGGAGGGTCAGGAAAGATGATAAAATGATCATATTACTCAGTTTATACAGAGGAAAGCATGTGGCAGGTGCTAGTCCTGTCACTGAGTGCTGTCGCCCTGAAACGCCGTTAGCAGCAGCTGGATAGATCAGTGTGGAAGGGTTATGCAGAACATGTACAGTTCAATTTCCATGCATTGTTTAACTTAACTAAATCTAATTCACTTTTCCACCCACTACTTAATTTAATTTCCATGCCTATAATGACTGGGATACAGCATTGTCATACCAGAGGCTTGCAGAAAGCCCAGGTAGAGGTCAGGTGAATCTCTGCAAACCAAAAAATAATTACAGAGAACACTGATTGCTTTATTATAGGTTTTACCATCCTTTTATTTATTGAAGGAGTAACTTCTGAAGTGATTGTTGATGATGTTAACTGTTTTCACATTTTTGGAGCAACAGAGCTGGCGTTGTAAGAGAAAATCCCAACCTCTGTGCATCCTTGCAGAATTTCAGAGGGTGTTGGTGACAAGCAGAGTAACTAAAGCTGGGAGAAGAACTGCAGGTAAATCATTTGCACCAAGGCATATCATGTAAGTATTTCCTTCTGGGGCTTGAGCTAGGCTTGGGTCTGGACCCTGCCAGAAAGCTGGTTTGTATGTTTGTTATGAGAGGGGGGGTGATGGTTTTGTTTTCTGTGTGCAGAAAAGAAAGCTTAAGAGAATCCAGGATGGGTTGGTTGGGAGGAAAGGGATTAGGAGTTGGTTTTTGTCTTGCAAAGTTTGGGAAAAAAATCAATTAAATAATTTATAAATATATATAAATATATATATGTTCTATATATTTATATATATATATTTTAATATAATATATATACAAATATATATATGTACTTTTCCTAGTTTAAAAGTTAGCTGTCGTATTTCTCACCCTGAGTAGGAAAATGGAAGAACAGTGAATACCACCACAGATCTTTTAAAAAAAATTGTAGATTAGTGAATGGTTACTAATGCAAGTTTTACTCAGTAAAACATTTGACTCTTGTTTGGAGTGGGTGGGTTTGAACCATGGTTTGAGCACCCAGAGCATATGTGGTAAGAGACTGTAAAATAAGTATTCCAAGACTTTGCTTTAGTTCCACATCTCCCATAAAATGAGAGATTTATACTTTTAGCCCTGATTTGGGATTGCAGGTACTTCCACAGCTTATATGTGCCCACAGATTACTGTCTCCAAGTTTCTTGGAGCTTTAGATGGCACAATACCATGACACTGAAGACACCCAAAACCAGGAAGCTTCCTCCCCTTAATTCATCTTTCTGCAGGCACCCCACACCAGCCACATACCTTCCATCCCTGCTAGACCAGATCTTGGGGGACACTGACTCAGCCAAAGCTCAGAGGCGCTGGGAATGGCCAAGGACCCAGCATGACTCCCTGCTTGGCAGTGTAGCAGCCCGTAAGCTTTCACAGCAACAAAGCATCATCCTGGGCTTGTTCATCGTAGGGCTGCACCATCTCCAGGGGAATGCATCACCCAAGAGGGTCCTTTGGGTGATACACCATCCCATACATCAGCGGGAGAGCATCATACATTACCCGAGCGAGCTGTAGCTCTCACACCGCGTCACACCAATCCATCACCACAGCAAGCTGCTGCTCTAATGATAGATTAGTGTAATAATCCCAGCAAGGCAGACCAGGGATATATTACTCCAAAGATGGCACCGTTTATGGAAGCAAGGTTCCAGGAAGATATTCAGTATAATTACAAGCTGCTGGCTGACTTTTACTGGCAAGGAAGTCAGCCAATGTACCCAGCATATAACGGGAGCCGCTTCCCAGCCTGGGTTGGAAGTGCCAGTGTTGAAATAGGGTTTGTGTTAGCACAGCCTCTGGAGCTGCAGTGGCTGCTTTAAATTTACCCTGATCATTTCAGGGAAGCATCTAGATGGCAGTTCCTCTTGAGACTGCCACTGGTACCTCAAAGTAAGTTCTTTTTTTAGGCCCATGTCTCCATTCCTGCTGCTTTCATAGAATCCCAGACTGGTCTGGGTTGGAAGGGACCCCAAGGGTCACAGAGTTCCAACCCCCCTGCCACAGGCAGGGACACCAACCTCCAGGCCTGGAGCTACACAGGGTTGCCCAGGGCCCCCTCCAACCTGGCCTTGAACACTTCCAGGGACGGGGAAGTGTTGTACACATAGTTCCTCAGGTCTCTAATTTGCATCACAGCAACGATGACCATTCCTTGCAACCCACCCTCAGAAACACCCTCCATTGGTTCTCCTCTCCTGCTGTGCTGTGGCACTTGGGTGCAACGTGGGCAGGGAGCAGCTTTGTTCTCTGGGTCTTCCATTGGCTGGAAGTCTTCCCTTTATGGGAAACCAAATATTCCACATTTCTAACAGGCACTATACCTTTGCATGGTACAATTTGCCCCATTAAATCCCACCTTTCAGAATCCCGACTTTTCACAGCGGCGGATGGATCGTATCTCAGGAGAGCAAAATTAAAGCACTCAAATAAAGGGAAAATGTAGGTTGTAGAAAGTTTAGAAATAGAAATTATCAAGTGAACAATGCTGCTTTTTATCTCTGGCTCCTGTGAGTCAGCGAGCCACGTTTCTGACACGGACACGGGCTTGTAGGGGTTGGCATACTGCAGTGAGAGGAGAAAAATAGACCTGAGGCATCACTTTTCTGATGAAGGGCAATAAAATAATTAAATAGCCTGGGGGAGGTTTTAGCTCCTTTGATTCTGAAAGTTTTTGTCCAAATAAATGTATGAACTTATGTTTAACATTATAGTATCTATAACAATAATTAATATCACCGGGGCTTCCATCCAAGGTCTCAAAGTGACTTTACAGGCAATTAATCCCACGAGGTAGTAAGTATTAATGCCATCCTTTGTTCAGATGAGATCCGAAGGAAAAGGAGCCTAATTGGCTGAACCAAATCCATTAAAGTAAATGGGACGTGGGATCTGTGACTTTGAATTGGGTTCTGGTGACTGGTACAAGACCGCGGAGCAAAAGCCAGCAGGACATGGGTCACCCAACCCACCGCCCGCGATGTCCCTACCTCCAGCACATCTTTCTGTCAGGGGTTTGGTACAGCACAGCAGGTGATCTGCACGAGGATGGGTGGGAAGACCATGAATTTGTCCCTGTGGGGGAGGGCAGGTTGTTCTCTGAAGGAAGAAAGTAACCTTGGGGGAGCTTGCGGAGCGGGAGCGCTGGCTTTGTGTAGCGTCAGGGCTACACCACCACTGATGCACAAACATCGCTCTCAGAGGTAACGTCCTTGACTCCTTCCCTGTAAAAAAGGCTTCAGTGAACAATTCATCTTGTAGTTCCCTACCAGTTACAATGTATACAGCAAAACACGCTCTGAAAATGAATAAAGCTGATCTGCCATCAAGCACAGACGGAGTTTTCCTACTCCAAGAGAAATCACAAACTTGCTGGACCATGAATATGATTCCAAGTTGATTTCTGTATCGCTGCCTTCTTTGAGGGTATTGCATATTACAACATGCTCTGCCCTCTGGGATAATTTATTGTTTGCTATTATTTTTATTTGTATTTTTGCATGGTGATGTTTAATAGTGGCTGCAAAAAATATATATAAAAAACTGGGGGGGGGGTTGGCTTTTTCAGTGAATTCAGAGTTAGGATATACTGTAATGAGGAGTTAAAAGACAGTTTGGTCTTTTAATTGTGGTTAAGGTGCTGAACCTAGAACGTGATTTATAATGATTTATAATGCTGTAATATATGAGGAACATGTCAACAGACAGGGAACTCCAATGCTGGCTGCAAACCTGCTCCCTTCTAGATGACTCTGCCATAAGTACTTCTAGGTTTTCTAGTTACACCAGTCGCTTGTCATAGTTTTCCTACTTTCAGAATCTCACCCTGCCCGTTGATTAGGAAGTTACAGCTGTTCACTACATGCAAAACAAGTGCAAAATGTCATATCAAAATTCTCCTTTCATTGAGGCTCTGTTTGGGGCCAAAATACCTTTCTGGGGTAGCGAAGCCAGGTTTGCAAGAAAACAAATCCCATTTATACTGTATTGAATACAAGGCAGCTCTTAGTAGAAGGTCATGAACTTAATCAGTGTTAGCAGGACTCCATGTCAATGAAATGAGGAGGGTTTTTTTCTTTCAGGTGTTGATTTGTTTCTATACCAGTTGGAAAATGGAGAGTTAAAGGCCAGTGTTTGGAAACACAAACACTGTCAAGCAGATTTTTGGAAGATCTCAGGTAGTACTAATGAAAGTGGACTTCAAAGAGCCATAAACAACCAGCAGCAAATGAAACTGTCTCTCCCATCTCGTAGCTCAAGGTGCACAAAAAAAGAAGCTGAGAGCCTCTAATGCTCCTCTGTTCACACTGTTTCCTCCAAGTGACCAGAGAGGTGTTTCCAGCTGGTGGCCCAAGGAGTGGGCCAAGTCCTGCTCTTGGTTTCTCTATCTTGTCCTTCAGCAGCTAATGCAAACTTCTGGACAGAGCCTGCCTGCAGATGGTGAGAAGATCAGCAGGAAAAGGCTGGAGAGCCAAGGATGCTCCAGCCTTATTTAGCAGATTACCATACCCTTTTCCTCTAGGTACTGCCTGAGCACTGGCTTCAGGAATGAGGTTGGTATCCCAATTATACAAAAAAAACCCCACCACCAAGAAGAAATTTTCCATTATTTTCCTGAAATGTGGGTGGAAATCACAAAGGTGGCCAAGCTGGTGTCCCTGGCTGAGCAGACGTCCAGCTCTCCACACTGCCCAGCTCATGGGCTGGCAACCTGCCTCCTCCTTCCACTCTTTGATCGATGGGCTTCCTGGCCAGGGAGACAAATGGGTTTTGTCCTCAGTCCAGCACAGCAAGCCTCAGCCAAACTGAAAATAAATCACAGCATGATGTAAACACTCATAAAGACTTTCAAAAACAAAGCAGGTCTTCGAGGAGACATTCTCTGCACTCTCTCCATTAAAAATGCGTTCTGCAGTAATGAATAGCCTCCTTAATGGCCAGTGCCAAAACCCAGCCCTTGGTGATCAATAAGGGGTTCCTTGGTGGTCTCCTGCCACCACATAGGATGTTCCTCAAGCGGCTTCCACAGCGAAACTGCTGCAGGACACCCAAGTTTGATGCTGCCCTGTTTAGTGCAGGTGAGGAGCGGAAAGGAGATGCTCCTTGGGAAAAGGAGCAGTTAACTGGGTAACATTTCACTTTACAGCCCCAAAGTTTCTATATGAGCACATATAGAGACATTAGATATGTAGCTATATATCAGCATGCACACATATAAGCATTACAAGCATGATGCTCTGTTGTCCTGCACAGTTCTTCCTTCTGGGCAAAGGCACAGAGATGGGCTCAGTGAGTCCAGCGCTTCAGGAGAGGTGGTTGAGAATTTTTGGGGGGGGTTTTATTAAGTATGTAGAAGAAATCCTTTCAGCTTCTCCCTTCTTTCCCTCCCAAACACGCTGTCCCATTGCTACAGCCACACAAAGCCTACCACTGAAACGAGTTTTGTGCTTAGCTGAAAGATTTGTACTGCTATTTGGGCAATATATTTATAAATAAGTGGCTTCTTTACCTATAATTAATGAATCTGTCTCTGTAAAAATTAATAAAATACTATTTCTTTATGCTTTTCCTCAAAAGTAAAAGAGATGTTATACCCCCCAGGACTCAACAAACCAAAGACACATCAATAGGTGTGAACACCAGCAAATTGAAAGGGCCTTTCTCATACCAGGTCCCTGATGAACTGAAGTAAAATCAGAAATAGAAATAGAATATACACAACTTTGAATTATTCATAAGTCCCTTTTCATATCACCTTTACTTTCATACCACAGGGTTTTCTAAGTCTGGCAGATTTGGAAGTTTGACAGTTGAAAAATGGAACTCTTGTGTCTGAAAAAGTTACTTAAGTCACTTTAGATATTTCTGAACAATTAATTGTAATTGTTCAGGGTTTTGGGGAGCTTTTTTGAGGTCAGAGCATTAAAGTTCTCTGGGGTTCCAGGTGGAAATAGGTGAAACATCGTAGAGGTAACATGTTAAAGGAGCCTAGAACGGGTGGTATGAAAAATACACCCTACGTGAAAGAATTTACTAAACCCACCCAGCTCTTCAGGATGGGGGAAAAGTATTTAATGGGCAAAAGAAGACAAATAAATCAATGCATTTTCCCCTTCTTTTTTTGTAGGCAGATTTTCCTGGCAGGCATTTGCTACACCAGCCATGGGGGAAGGCAAAGAGAGCTTGACTGGAGCATCCTGAACTGCCCACTGCAGCCTTTTTCCTGTTGGAGTTGCTGGTGAGTGATTTCAATCATGTGCTCCTTAACCATGCTGCAGGGAATTTATATTTCATAGAATCATAGAATCCCAGGCTGGTCTGGGTTGGAAGGGACCCCAAAGGTCACAGAGCTCCAACCCCAGCCACAGGCAGGGACACCAACCTCCAGGCCTGGAGCCAGTGGGGTGAGCTGTTTCATTCCCATTTCAATAAAGTAGTTAAGTACAACTACAACTCTGCACCAGCATCCAAAGGGCTGGTGGTGCTGAGGCCCTTTTTCAGAGCACAGACCTCACTTTGCACACCGTAGTGTCTCTTCTCCAGCTGAGATCTGCAAGTGTGTATGAATTCCAGATTACTTCTAGTGGGGTTTTTTTCAAACAATGAAAGAGAAAAGCTTTAATTTTTAAAAACCACAGATGTTTCTAAAAGAGAACCTTCCAAACTTTAGAACTTTCTTATTAAAGAAGAATTATTCTTACAACTTCTATTGCTAGATGGGTAGGGAGAAAATTAACTGATTGAATTCAATACTGAAAGGCAAACTCTGACAAAGCTAGAAGAAAAATATGGATGGGATCCAACCCATAAATTTTCATGAAGGGTCAGAAGTGCATATAAATGAAGCGATTTAGCCCTGTAAAGTGTATAAATTCAAATAATCAGGATCCAACACCTAAGGAGCTGAATTTGATGCCAAAACCTTTGGTGGATGCAAATTCCATTATTTTGAGACACATAAAGGTGATTGAAAAATTCCTCTTGTACATTCCCAACACGTGGGCAGGAGAAAGGACCACCTGATCTGTCAGAAGTTAGATATTAAAATAAATTAGAATATAGTGCATAATTTAAATATGCCAAACTCTAGTGGCTTTGTCTAGCTGGCTGCTTTTGTAGAGACCTATTTCAGAATTAAACCGTAATTGCTGAGATTATTGGAATCCTAATTCTGGAGTGAATTTAGTTAATTGCCACAGACTAATTGCCTCGAGCTTGATTGACCCGAAAAATGCCCGTTTGTTGGCTAATAACTCTCGTGCCAAATGATTGGAGTTGTGTTGAATTCAAACCAATACTGGGAGTACTGGGATATCTGCTGTATTTCTCTCTGCTTGGATGAACTCTGGGCGCTTCATGTTGGATTACTTGCTGTCTGTTATTTCTCCCTCTGTGTTGATATTTCATTTTCTCCTGCTGCTTTTTATTTTCAGCCTGGGGAGTTTGTTCTAGAGCATCTGGAGGTAGCCCAGGCTGATGGGTTTTGGGGCAAACCACCCACATTTCCATCAATCAGCTTTGCCAGAGAAGCAACACATGCTGCCTTCAACTATTCAAATCTCCCTCCCATCCTCTGTACACACCCCTCAGGTTCACTTAAACTCTTTTGAATAAGGTGTGGGGTTTACTTCCCTCTTGATGAGGAGTTAATCCCATTGCCATCACCAAAATTCAGGGGGTAACAGCCCCAAATTCCTGATGCCCAGGCCACCAGCAGCAAGCTGTGTGGCTGGAGACGTGCTATGATGCTTCCAGAAAGTACAGCATCGGCTGGCAGTGATAAACAATCGAGCATCTAGTGTTGTGTAGGGAGCTCCTTTCCTTTCTGTTGCTGTTTCGGAGCATGGGATGGTTTTCAAGGGACTAATTTTAAGGTCTGTGAAAGAAAGTTGGGAACCCCAAGGCACTGGCAGTTTGCCCTGCATTTTAAAGCAATTTGGGGTTGTTTTCAGTGCTGCCCCTCTTCTGCTTTTTTGCCCTGTGTGTTTCAAGTGGTTGCTGTGATGGGCTCATCTTGAGATCACAGAAGTGTAGGGGATGGAAGGGACCTCCAGAGATCATCGGGTCCAACCCCCTGCCAAAGCAGGGTCCCAAGGACAGGGCACACAGGGCAGCATCCAGATATTAGGGGGAAGTTCTTTACAGAGAGAGTGGTGAGGGGCTGGAACAGGCTGCCCAGAGAGGGGGTGGGTGCCCCATCCCTGGGGGTGTTCAAGGCCAGGTTGGATGGGGCCCTGGGCAACCTTGTGTAGCTCCAGGCCTGGAGGTTGGTGGCCCTGCCTGTGGCAGGGGGTTGGAGCTCTGTGACCCTTGGGGTCCCTTCCAACCCAGCCCAGTCTGGGATTCTATGATTCTGTGATTCACCCACCCCACCTAGCGCACACTGACACCCAGGAGCAGACGGCACCGCCGCGCATCCGACTTTTACCAAGCTGCCGGTGCTCGGTAACCCGATGGGGATGGAGACGTGGGAACATCCCCGAGGGAGCGCTACGCCTGCCTCTCCTGCCCGCTGCTTCCCGCAACCCCCACCTCGGGCGGGCTCAGAGCGACGCGGGCCCCGCGGAGCCGGTCCCGGTGCCGCTAGATGGCATCGCCGCCCCACCGTTCGCCGCGCCAGGCAGGACTGGGATACCGCGGCTGCGGCTCTTTGAGGTCCAAACCCATTTTTGGGCGGCTGACAGGCGTTGTTTGCCAAGGATGCCGGGGAAAGCACTCGTCTCTCGCCGGGCGATGAACAGGATGGGGATAAACAGCGCTGGAAATGCTCTTGCCGAGCCACGGCAGCGCTTGAAGCGTGTCCTGGGTGACCTGCCAAAGCTACAGCTGCTCCTTCACCACCCCGTCCTGCCCTCCCCAATTCAGGTGAAACGCTGGAGGATGGGAAGCAAGTTGTGGAAAAAGCTCCACTTTCCATAGGAAGAAGCGTTATTCCTGCGGGCTGGGCTGTCACAGAGGAGTTCAGCCACGGGCAGGGCTTTGCCAGGGCTCGCTGCTTCCTGGCAGCAGGTTTCCTGCAGCTGGCACCAACAAACACATCGTGCGTGAGGGTGTTCGTGGCCTCGGGTGGCAGCTCTACTGGGGAAGGCAGAATTTAATGAGCTCTCTGTGGATGTGTAAATTCCTACGTTTAGGAAATGCCTGGAATAAATTCACACAGTGGATGTCTAAGACTTCCAGGGGAACGCTGCTGAGCCACACCAAAGCTTGCCATGAGGATCAAGACACACTTGGATACCAACCTGTGCCACCTGTCCTAGGGACCCTGCTTTGGCAGGGGGGTTGGACCTGATGATCTCCTGAGGTCCCTTCCAACCCCTGTGATGCTGTGATTGATTCTGTGACAGCCTGCCCTAACCTGACGGATACAAACACAGGTTACACCTTTCCCCCCAGCTGCAGCTGTAGTTGGCACACAGGCGAGCAGCGTGTAGGTAACTGGCACCATGGGAAATGAAACAGCCTGTCCAAGGAACAGGAGCATCCTTGGGCAGCCAGGCTGGTGGTACCTGCAGATCGGTTCAGTGCTGGATGTCTCTGGGAAATCAGGGAAATGAAATCACTTTCAGAGCAGTGGTTGGGGTCGGGTTGTTTCCCCAATGAATGTCACCAGAATGGGAAGAATATCACACCTCACACCTCTGAGATTTGGAGACAGGTCTTCTGAAAATGTGCCTGAGGCAACTGGTATTCAGATGAGCACCCTGACAGTCGTATGAATCAGCTGTTTCTGCATCTGCAGAGTGGGCAGAGGAACATTCCCTGAGAACTTCCCATCAGTGGGACCACAGTTTTCAACTGAACTTCTTTTTTCCACCCAGTGAAGATGCAAATGCCTGGGACTGCTGACACTGGGCTGCTTTTCCTGAGGCATTTTCCAGACAAACAGCAGCACCTCGCTGCGTGGTCTGATGGCCAGCGGACTAAACCCTTCATAGCCCCTTGTCAGGGCACGTTCAAGGGCTGGGCAGGGACCTTTGGTGATGGGTACAGCCCAGGACTAGGAGCTGGGCTAAAAGGGGCCTTAAAAGCAAATCCTTGCCTTGGCATAAGCCTATATGTGATGTGTGTGTGGGTGTATATATGTACAGAAGGGTGACAAGGCTGATTAGGGGTCTGGAGAACAGGGGTTGGCTTCTTCTCCCTAATTACTAGTGGCAGGACAAGAGCGAATGGGTTCAAGTTGCACCTGGGGAGGTTCAGATTGGATATTGGGAAAAATTCCCTCACTGAAGGAGTGGTGAAGCATTGGACCAGGCTGCCCAGGGAGGGGATGGAGTCACCATCCCTGGAGCTGTTCAATAAACAGGTAGATGTGGTGCTTTGGGAGGTGGTTTGGAGGTTACAGTGGTGTAGTGCTGACTTGATGATCTCAAAGGTCTTTTCCAACCATGATCATTCTACGAGTCTATGAAAAGAGGTTGTAACACTCAGGCTCCAGGCTGAAGCTACCCATGGACTGCCTTCCCTGAGGAAGAACCTCCATCCACCAAGTGCTTCTTGCACCTCTGCAGCATCATGTTGGAGGCACTCCCAGAGAGAGCACACTGGGACAGACAGGGCTGCCAGGGCAATGCCAGTGCCAACACACAAAAACATGTTTTCCAAAGAAATCATCCAGGCACAAGGAGGATACTGAAATCATAAAGATCCAGTGAGACAGATGCACTTTCACACCTGTATTCACAGACCCAGAACACACATCACCAGATCAAGAATCAGAGGCAACTTTGCCTGGATGAGATGCCACCTGAGGTATTATAATTCCCTACTGCAGATCAGCATCCCAGTCAAATTTACTTCTATTCAGCCATGGCTACTGGTAGTCATGCCTCTTATCTGCATTCTTCAGGCATTTCAGGAAGACATCCACACTCTGCAGCAAAAGAAGCTGCAGAAATGTGTTTTCAAATCCATTTCTCATCAAATTATGATTTGCTTCTAGCAAAAATGACTGATTTTAGATTATTTTCTTCTACTTTAACATTGGTGGGGGGGGGAGGGGGGAACCCTTTGTTTTTCCAGTAGAAAAAGAAACATGGAAGAAAAGTTTTCACAGGATGTCAAAAAAGTGAAGCTCAAGTCCTGCACCTGGTTTTTGGTGGCTGTGGTGTTCCACCAAAGCTGCACCCGTGCACAGTTTGCCATGGACCAAAGCGTAGTGTGAATTTGACTTTCAGTTCCATGCCAGCACTACCAAAAGAAGAAAACCCTCTCCTTCCCCTCCAACCTGCTGTGTGGGCACCAGGCTGAAGACAAAGCCCAGCTCAGTGCCTGGTTTAGTCGCTGTGTTCCCTGGGGGCTGTGGGGATGAGCACCACAGCTCCCTGTGAGCGTAGGAAGGAGTTCAGCTTGAGTTAAGGGCTTCAGTACTGGGGCTTTTGTACATGGGTGCAGGACCACACGTGCTGCTGAGGTTCTGCAGCTGGGAAATTCTGATTTCCAAATGATAATTTATTCTGTTTTCCTATGGACCTGAAGGAAATGGGGGACAGTGTGTTGATGTTTTCTTGGAAGTGTATTTATTTGCTGGGAATCAAAGAGCTGGGCCTGTCAGGCTGCTTAACCAGAGAGGTGACCGTCAGGGATGGGATTGCTTATGCCCATCAAAGTTCCACAGCTGCTATAAAGTACTGAGTAATATATAAAGTACTGTCTAGGGATGTTTCAGCCCTACTGCTGAAGCTCCCACCGTGGAGTGGGGACCCGGTCCCCCTGTAATGCTACACACACATCGAGGTCACCCATCCCACAGCCCCACAGACTCCTCCGTTGTTCTCCAGCCTCAGAGCTGGAACAGGCTGCCCAGAGAGGGGGTGGGTGCCCCATCCCTGGGGGTGTTCAAGGCCAGGTTGGCTGGGGCCCTGGGCAACCTTGTGTAGCTCCAGGCCTGGAGGTTGGTGTCCCTGCCTGTGGCAGGGGGTTGGAGCTCTGTGACCCTTGGGGTCCCTTCCAACCCAGACCAGTCTGGGATTCTATGATTCTATGATTCTCAGAGGGACGTTTCCAGAGGCACCTCCTGACTTTGCCGGCAGTTCCTGACTATAGGAGGACAACACAGCCGGGGGGATTTTGTGCCCGGGGCTGGGAGGGCAGCAGACGGCCCCTTCCCGGTGTTCCCAAATTTCTCCTGGAAACTCTTTAGGGAGTGTTTTTCCCCTCCACGGGGGCTCTGGCTCCCTCCAGTGCTTTATCAAGCAGGGATCGAGGAGTTCGGGATGGGCGGGAGGGATGGAGAGGGATGGGGCGGGGGCGTTTCCCCCGCAGAGCCGGCCCCGGCCCGGCAGGTGCCGGACACGCGTGGGGCGGGGGGCGGCCCGGGGTTGGGTGGTGGGGGGGGGTCCCGGACGCGGAGCCGCGGCGGCCGGCCGGAGCCGCGGGCGGTACTTAAGCGGGCGGGCGCGGAGCGGGCGCGCCGGAGCATGCACGCCGCAGCATGCACGCCTTCGGGCCGCCCGCCGAGCCGCCCCCCGGCGCCCGGGAGCTGCTGGAGGCGGCGGCGGGTCCCGGTATCTACTCAGCGGGCCGGGCTCGCCCCCCGCCCCCCGCTAACCCCTACCTGTGGCTCGGCGGGCCGGCCGCGCCGTACCTGCCCGCCGCTCCCTTCCTGCCGGCGGGTGCGGAGCGGGGCTGGGGGGCGGCACCAGCCCCGCAGCAGGAGTGTCTGCGCCCGGCGAGGCCGCCTTACTCCTACTCGGCGCTGATCGCCATGGCCATCCACAGCGCGCCGGGCCGGCGGCGAACCCTCAGCCAGATCTACCAGTTCGTGGCCGAAAACTTCCCCTTCTACAAGAGGAGCAAGGCGGGCTGGCAGAACTCCATCCGCCACAACCTCTCCCTCAACGACTGCTTCAGGAAGGTCCCGCGGGATGAGGATGACCCCGGTAAGGCGCCCGCGAAGGGGATGGGGGTGATGGGGACAGGGAGGGAGCCCCCCCCGCCCCCTTCTCCCCCCTTCCCCTCCACCGCCCCGGCCAACGCCGGCCCCTTCCTCTCCCCGCAGGCAAAGGCAACTACTGGACCCTCGACCCCAACTGCGAGAAGATGTTCGATAACGGCAATTTCAGGAGGAGGAGGAAGAGACGGGCCGAGACCGGCGCGCCCGAGGGGGCCGGGGGCAGCGGGGGGGTCCCGCGGGCGTCCTGCCCCGCCGGGCTGCGGGGCCCCCCCGCTGCTGATGCTCCCCCCTACGGCCGCGCCGGGGCCCAGGCGTGAGCCCGGCTCCCCGGGCTGCTCCGAGATGCACTAACGCACCAGAGAGGAATATTTTTCTAAGGAGTAAATGTACATTTTTATATAGAATCTATAAATGCGGAGAGGTGCTGGAAGAAGGGGGCAGGGATGGGGGGGGGGGGGGGGGGGGGGATGCTGGGAGCAGAGCGAAGCCGTCGGGGCTGGCCGTGGGTGCTTCTTTCCTTCCTCTTTCACAATATCCCTTCCCCCAGAAAGCTTGGGAAGGCTTTAACCTCCTGCCGTGTGGGTGTCCGGGGTGTCTTTCCCACTTTTCCATGGGTGGGAGCGAAGCAGAGCTCCCTGCAGCAGTTTGGGTGTGCAGCTGAGGGGCCCTCACCAGCCACAGCCCCCTGGGTGGGTTCAGGGGAGATAAGGGCTGAGTTTGCAGCCTGAACTTTCCAGGGATGCCAGGAGAGAGCCCAGGCTGCGGGGAGGGACAAGGGATAAGGGATGCACCCTCACCCAGGCCCCACTCATGGCTGGCAGGGTGGGTACCAGTCTGGCACGCAGGGCACCCAGCCCAGCCACCCTCTGCAGTCTTTCTAAAGAAAACCTCTTCATTTTTTTTTTTCCAAACACAAAAGATCATCTCTGCCTCAGCCCGCAGAGCTGCTAATGATTTGTATGAAGAATTTCAGGTTTAATCGAGCATCCCAAATGAAGCCAGATCCCCGCTGAGGAGCTCTCTAATTGCTGGTGTTCCTGCTTAACTGCCTCTGTGATCGCTTGTGGGGAGCTGCTGGCCCGTGGTGCAGCTGCCCCACAGCAGCTCAGGCTCTGCCCCATGGTGCTGCAGCCCCCCCAGGAACCCACCGGCTTCCCAGGGCACCTGCTGCTCTGAGGCTGCCTCTGGTTGCTCCACAGCACCCACATGTACAGGGGATTTATCTCTGAGTTATATTTTTTACAAACAAAGCTTTGGGAAAACACAGCCTGGAGCCAGCAGGCTGCAGCCTGGTGGGTATGTATGGGCATTTTATTAAGTATTTCAAATTGAGGGGGGGGGGATGTGCTTATTTCTGCCAGTTCCCCACTTCTGCTCTTCCATCATTCTTTGGGTATGAAGAAAACCAAACTGTGAACTGTATAGCCTGTTGCCTTTCCTTTCTGGCTCTCTGTCTCCTCCAGCTCTTCCTCACTTATGACCAAAAAAACATACAGCTTGCTTAAATAAAAACTTAAAATATTCTTGTTGTTTACAAGAGAACAAACCCCAAAGAGGAACCTGTGTAATGCCAACGTTTTCTGTGTGACAATGGAGCTGTAGAGCAAGTGTAAAAAATAAACCCAATAGAGAAACATAAACAGTGGAAGAGCCTGAAGCACCTTGGAGAGGGGAGATCCTGATGGAGGGGGAGAATCAGCTGTATGAAGCTTCCCCTGGCCAAAACAGCAGTGAATTGTAGTGCTGAGTGTCCGGGTTCCAAACATCCAGCTTTAGTAGACCTGCAGGGATGGAGAGAGCAAACCCTGGGTAGGTTTCTGTAGACATGTTCTTTTTTATCAGTCTCCTGTTTTTAAAGAGACTTCATACAAGAAAAAAATCACTTTTTTCCACAAGAAAAACACTAGTCCAAAAAGGCTTTTAAAACTTTTCAAACAGAATCTGTTTGTCCTTTGTTTTCCAGAGCTGTCCAGTAAGAAGACACTTAAATTCTAACCTCCCCCTTTCCTTTTTCAAGAGGGTAGAATCCTGGTCAAGGTTTCAAAGCTCTTGATAACTGTCAGCTGTAAGGTTGGAGGGTGCAGGGAAAGTTTCTTTTGCAATTAGTGGTGCTTTAAGCTGCTTTTTTCCAGGTGGTTGAGAGCTGTGGGGAGCAGGCTGTGAAGATGGGAGGTTACCTGGTGGTTTGGGTTGGTGTGGTGAGGTTTTGGGGGGGGAGCTCATCAGTGATGGTGGTAGCACCTCTGGGATAACAGAGTTAAGAAGGAAAAAAAACCCCAAGCAGCAGCTTTTTGCCCCCTGAGAAGGGAGTGAGAGGATATAAGAAACTCTGCAGACACCAAGGGCACTGAAGAAGGGGAGGAGAAGGTGCCCAGGTGCTGGAGAGATTCCCCTGCAGCCTGTGAAGAAGACTCTGGTGGAGCAGGTGTCCCCTCAGCCCATGGAAGATGATGGGGAGCAGAGATCCCACCTGCATCCCGTGGAGAAGCCCCACGGGTGGGTGGAGACACCTGAAGACACCTGTGACCCCATGGGAAGCCCAGGCTGGAGCAAGCCAGAACCTGCAGCCTGTGGAGAGACTGACCCACGCTGGAGCAGGTTTGTTGGGGGGACTTGTGACTCTGGTGGGGGGGACCAGGCTGGAGCAGTCTGGGCCTGAAGGTCAGCACCCCTGGAAGGACCCACGCTGGGGCAGTTGGTGAGGAGCTGAAGCCCTGTGGGGAGGACTCACACTGGAGAAGTTTGGGGAGGACTGTCTGCTGTGGGTGGGACCCCACTTTGGAGCAGGGGCAGTGTGGGGAGTCCTCCCTGGGGAGGATGGAGCAGAGACAGTGTGTGATGGACTGACCTCAAGCCCCGTTCCCCATCCTCCTGTGCTGCTGGTGGGGAGGAGGGAGGCAATTTGGAATAAAGTTGAGCCTGGGAAGAAAGGAGGGTGGGGGGAGGTGCTTTAAGATTTGCTTTTATCTCTTGTTATCCTATTCTGTTTTGTTTGGGTAATAAATAAGATGATTTTTTTCCCTAGTTGAGTCTGTTTTGCTTGTGACAGTATTTGCTAAATGATCTCTCCCTGTCCTTGTCTTGCCCCACAAGCCTTTTGTTGTATCTCCTCTCCTGTGCTCAGCTGAGGAAGGGGGTGACAGAGCAGCTTTGGTGGCCACCTGGCCTCCAGCTGGGGTCAGCCCACCACATCTTGTATCTCCACTGTAGAAAACCCCAGGAACTGATGAATTTCTTGGTGAAAATAGCTCCCTGTTTTGGTTGGCAGTGGAAGTTATAAACAGGTGCCTTTGGACTGTGAAAGTCACTCCCCGAGGAGTGTGCAGCACCCTGGGTGGCTGTGGGTGCTTCAGGAGTTCCCTGGGCTGTCTTTGGTAGCAGCTCAGCTGGGTCCTGCGCTGGGGAGGTCTGGGGATGGCTCAGGGGGGACAGGACCACACTGTCCTGAAGGAACTGTGCCTCAGGAGCTGCCTAAGGTGGCTCTGCAATGTGTACCTGGAGACCATGAGTTGTGTGTCTCTGTGCTGCTGGGATACTCGGATTCTAGTCTTGTCTTTTGGGAAGAAAAGGAGATTGATTTATTCAAAAACAATCTAACTGGAGCTGAGAAGTTGCAATCCCTCTAAGAAAAGCTCTGCTTGAAGGAAGAAGTGTATCTGGTAATGAGGCTCTGGGCTAACCAGGCAGCTGCAGACTAGTGAAAAAAGGGTGATGGGATGCTGGGATAGGATGCTGTGGTCTGTCCTTGCTTGGGCCAGGCTCCCATGGAACCCCAGAAATTGTCTCATCTAGTCCTTGGAGGACAAATTCTCGAGGCTGTCAAGCCATAGCTGCTTTGCTGAGCTGTGCAAAGGTCTCACTAGTTGAGGGGGGTACCCAAAGGGAGCAGGAAATTGTGTGATTGTCCTTGTGGCTCATTCCAGCCAGGATGCACTGGAGAATTGGGCTTAGATTAGTGATCAGGAAATCACCTCGCTACGGGAGCTCTGCTTTCTGTACTGTGCTTTTTACAGGGGATGCTGTAGGACTGGCAGCAAATAACAACAGCCTTGGTTCATGATTCAAGGATGGACCTATGGAAATAAGGAACTAGCCTGTTTCTTTATCCAGTGGTGTTAAAGATGAGGAAAAAGTCTTTATTTCTTTGCCCTAGAGCAATGTGTTGGCTTATATAAGAAAGAGAAGGAACTGTCACATAACCATAAATCATCCTTTTGGGACCAGGCAGTGTGTCCTGCTTGCAAGATTAAGCCATAGCTGGTGAGTTAGCAGCTAAGAGGCTGAACATTTCATTTTTGGACTGTGTTTTGAGGCCAGGTTCAGGTCTGAAGGCATGTGGCTTTGGAGGGCTTGCCTCTACTCGTAGCAGGCAATGGTCATCTCCACAAAGAACAGCCATGCATCACTTGCTTGTCAGCCCTGGCAGCTTTTCCTCACAAAATGGATTGGGCAAAGCTTGGGGAGTGCATCATGACCTCTGGCTCGTAGGGGTGCAAGGGGTTTTAGCTGCATCCAAATGGTGCCTGTGGGGTGTCTGCTGAATTGACTGGGAGGGATGGAAAAGCCTGCTGGTGAGTTCACAAAAGCTCACGTGGTCTGACCCTGGAGTTCTCTCCAGCTGAGCAGGGGAAGACAGACAGCAGCTGAAAAGGAGAGGCAGAGTTTGCATTTCTTGAGAATATTCCCAAATCTTTATTTTACTGAGTTTAATCCCTTATAATTTAATTTTAGTTATATTGCAACCTAATTGCAAAAGCAATTCTCTCCTTTTAAGAGTGATTATCGCTTAGGATAAGTCCATAATAAATGCAAACCAGATGTGACAAATCAAATGTATTTCTATTTCATATTCCATTAGCCATGAGGTCCAATATCTGAACACAATTCATCCTTGCTAAGCATCATGATTTCCCTGTGCTTTATTCTACTAAGACATTGCTTCCCAGGACTTTTTATTGGCAAAACACAAGGACTATCAAATTTTACATGTATCTGTACTGTGAAACTGGTACATAATCTGAGTTCCCACATTCTAGTCACTGCCTGGGAGTCAAGAGGGCAGGAGCTGAAGGGAAGGTAAGGCTTATGTACTTGTTACATAAAAATATTCATCCTTTTCAACAGGCTCCCTGTTGTACATCCTGCAGGAGATGGCCCTTCTGGTAGCATCAGAGAGAAAAACACAGGCAAGAATACAGTGGAAGCAGTTTGATGTAGATGGCTTGTCTTGAAACCTGGAGCAATTCGTCTCCACACACTGTGTCATCTTCCCCAGGCTCCTGCTGACCCCTCCATGTCCTGGGAACAGCCCTGGACCAAATGCTGCTCCTGATTGCAGTGATTTGCATGACACCAGCCCATCTCAGTATCAGAAATACTGGCTTGTATCAGACATAGTGTGGCCAGTAGGTCTGGGGAGGGGACCGTGCCCCTGGACTGGGCACTGGTGAGGCTGCACCTCGAGTGCTGGGTCCAGTTCTGGGCTCCTCACCATAAGAAGGACATTGAGGTCCTGGAGCGAGTCCAGAGAAGGATAACCAGGCTGGGGAAGGGGCTGGAGGGCAAATTCTATGAGGGGTGTCTGCCTACACTGACCTGCCAGGAGGGTGCAGAGAGGTGGGCGATGGTCTCTTCAGCCAGGGGACAGGAGATGGGACAAGGGGCAATGGGCTCAAGGTGCCCCAGGGCAGGGGCAGCTCAGCTGGGAGGGAAAAGTTCTTCCCTGGCAGAGTTGTGGGGCTGTGGAACAGGCTGCCCAGGGAGGGGCTGAGTCCCCAGCCCTGGGTGTGTTTAACAGAGGGGAGATGAGGTGCTCAGGGATCTGGTTTAGCACAGGGCAGGAACGGTTGGACTTGATGATCTTAAAGGTCTTTTCCAACCTAGGGATTCTGTGATCTCCCAGTGTTCCCAGTGACACCCAGTACAGCAGCCACATCCCAGCCCCCAGCATCTCCCAAAAGCAAGAAATGCCACTTACATGGTGCAAGAGTACAATCCCCCCATGCCCCCTGTATGAATCCACGCTGCTGGCCCCTGCTCCAGACACACAGGTCTGGGATTTCATGTGGGCACCTGAATTTGCCACGGCCAACTGTCTGTCCTGCCCTTAGGTGGGTGCACTTGGGAGATCAGAGCTCTTCTGAATACTACCGTGAGCTGACGCAGGGAGTGAGGCGGTAGCTGCCGAGGGCACCGGTTCCAGGAGGTGCTGAACCAACTTCTGCAGCAGGGAAGTGTTATAATGAAGCAGGGGAAAAGCTGAATTATAAGAGGAACACTACCAGGGTTTGGCTTTGAGATCAGATGGCTGGGCTGGGGACTGTAAACTCCCTAATCCTGCCTGCAGCAGTAGCATTAGCGATGCCCAACTCATACCTACCAAAAGGGATTAATCTCTTCCTTCCACAAGATCAAACTGACTTTTTTCTTTCAAAATGATGACACATGATTTAGTTTTTTGGGGTTTTTTCCTTTTTTTTTTTTTTTAAGGAAAGCACTTACCTCATCTCCTGTTTAATCAGAGAGAAGAAGGGAAGATTTATATTTTATTTTAATTTTAGGGTGATTATTGCTGCGCTTGCTAAAAGATTTTGTCCTATTATCTGTTAACAGCTTGCTTCATTTATGACTGTCATGTTTTGATAGAACTGATACATTTAGTTTTATTTTCATTATGGCTTAACGTGCAAGGTGTTGCTGCTCATGCTGAGTCAGAAGATGCTTCAGGCTTGTGAGTTTTCCATCACTTTGCTCAGATAAACTTACTGATTTTCTTTAATGGAAAAAAAACCCCACAATCTTCTTTGAAGTGTTTTGTGAAAAGATCAATACATATTATCAGGGATTTTATGATATGTCTTATCTCTTCTACCCTGGAGCTTCTCATTTACATTTTGAAAAATGCCCTAAAGTCTGAATGCAGAGATTGGTGATGGGCAACACGCAATTCAATTTGAATTTTAGGCGAAGCCATTTATTGGGTGAAATCACACAGATTTTATACATTTGCTACTGCAAACGTGGCAAGCTAAAAAACTGCTAATTGGTTACATACACCATTTTCACTGCACTGATTGGTTAGTGGTTATAACGAGTTCTGATGAACATATCTTATAGCTAAACATCCTTAGTTTACCTTTGATGCCTGAAAGCATCCTCACACCTGCTGTTTGACCATCTTATTACGGGTGGTTCTTAACATGTTCCGTTACTCCCAAGTCCCTTCCCATAACTCCTCCTTGGTTTAGGGCAGTCTGTACCCCTGTCATAAGGGCTGCTGTGTTTTGAGAATGTGATTATTAAGATCCTCTCAGCATGAGGAGCTTGTCCTGTGTCATGGGAACACGAGGATACTGTCAGGGCCTATGTCTTGGGGGAAGAGAGCTAGGCCGCCGGGTGGGCCTGCTGTCTTCCCCGACATCTGAGTACAATTAATATGTATTTAAAAGTTCGTTACAGTGCCCTGGTGTGTAGGTGAACACTCTGTGAGGGGGACTGGCTCAGATGCCATCATGTAAAACGTAAAACAGGAGCAAGAACTGACAGCTCAGCTTCAGCTTTGCTGCTTCTTCTGTACAGCTGCTGAAAGACAAGCATCCTCAAAGAAGTAAACAAACAAAAAAAAACCCCCAGGAAAGTTGTTTAGGGAGAAAAACCCCTGTTAGTTCCCTGTAAGTGTCCCTTCTGCTGGTGGGGCAATGGCTGTGTTGAACGGGTGCGTTGTTGTACCGTGCTGAGGTTCACAGGGCAGTGCTGGTGGGGGAGTTACTTTCAAGGAGACCTCTTGATGCAGCGGCCCCTGCTTATTTTTCCCTTAGACCCTGTGGGGTTTGGCTTGCATTCAGGTTTTGTAAAGCCATTTATCACGTTGTGTTTGACTTCTGCCCGCTCTCCGCTCGAGCGGCCGGGGCTGCCCAAGGCGCCCATTAACTCCTCACCAAAGCCGCCCTGGCCCCTGACTTACCCCCTTCTGCTGGCTGGAAACCCGTTTGCTCTCATTAGCCTGGGGCGGATCGGTTGGGCTTGCGGTGAAGAGAGAAACAGCCTTAAGAAGGAAGAGTTTTAATACTTTAATTAAAGGTTTCAGATTCATATGAGCAATTTTAAACTACAAGCTTGCTTTTTTTTTTTTTCTTTCCTTTTTTTTTTTTCTTTAAATGACATGGCCTGACCCTCCAGGTTCCCCTTGTAATCCTGCCAGGGCTCACAACCATCCCTTACATTTCCTTTTCCCACTTTGGTTTCTATAATGACATAATTAAGCATCTCATGGTCTGTTAAGATACAATGCATGAAAAAGGGGTTTAAAGCTGTTAGTTGGGAGCGGGAAGCCAGGTGATCACAGTTTCTTACTACCTGTTACATACAGCCTTACAGGACAGATCTTTATCCTTTTTTTTAGAGGAAGAAATTGCTCAGAAAATCGTGCCTAATGAGGATAGCATGGGCTTAATTTAATTCCCACTGAAGCAGTTAGGTTTCAATTTTTAAGTCAAGGTGTTGCTGGAAGTATTTCCCCGACTGAGCTTGTATGGTGACTGGGTGTGTTGGACTGGTCATGAAAACTGGACCTGTGAAGATACTCCTGGGAGAAAGCTTAGCAAACCCTTCACTGCAAGCAGGCTGGCCAGGACCCAAGGACCGGTCACCTCCATTTCTTCTGGCTCACTTGCCAGAGCACCCAGCGCCTTCTCTGCAGGTGATGGCTGTTATGCAGGGAGTGTTTCCTTTTTGCTTCAGCTATCAAGCAGTAGCCCTTGGCAAGGCCATGGTAATAGAGAAGAAACTGTCAGGTAATCCCCCCTCTTAAAGGAAATGCACACGTGCAGAAGTAAAGGCTGCTGATGGGAAAACACCAGGCGTGAGCGGGGCCTCTAGCAAGCTGCTTGCCCAGGTCTCCTGGAATTATGCTCGACCTCCATCTGTCAAAATTAATTAATTGAAAAGCACATGAAAGACAGCATAGGTCCTTTTCTCTGAAGTTTAATAGGCTGAACTCTTCTGGTGTTCTCTGTTCCCTCTCAGCTGGACCTCTCTGCATGGTCAGGACAAAGTTTTCTGTACCCAAACCACAGAGGACATCCCAAATGAGGACTTGAGTCAATACTACTACGTCCATTGCAAATACAAGCAGGTTTGGAGAGCTCCTTTCCTCCCAGACCTCAGATCCCCTCTTACACATCTCCTTGAGGAACCCGTGGCATGGCCCAGCTCCTGCATCCCTGCTGCCCCTCACCACCCTGCATGGCCAAGTAGATGCTTCTGCTTTGTGGTGTGCTGTTGCTAATGAAGATGCTAACGGGGTTGGGCCCTAGACCCATCCTGAAGAGTTATTAACATATATCCCCCACGGTAACTCGGTCTCACGCTGACCTACTGTGGTGGTTTGGCCCTGGCTAGAGATCAGATGCCCCCCAAAATCACTCTGTCACTCCCCTTTTCAGCTGGACAGGGGAGAAAATATCTATTGAGAGGCTCAGGAGTGGAGATAAGGACAATAATTGGATGAAGGAATGGGCAGAACAAATGGAACATTAGCTGGGTAGTGTAATAATTGTAGAGAATTTCTGTTGGGATGAGGACTTTAATGATGATTCTCAAGTATGTGATTCACAGAGGCAAGGGGTGGAATGTTGTAGTTTTGTGTGATGGGGTTTTGGTGGAGAAGGGGGGCTGTAGGGGCAGCTTCTGCAAGAAGCAGCCAGAAGCTCTCTGCAGGCCTCACAGAGCAAACACCAGCTGGCTCAAGGCTGGAGTTGTTGCTGACTAAAGCCAAGCCCATCAGTGACAGTCACAGCACCTCTGGGAATCACAGTGAGGAGAAAACCCCGCAAGCAGACACTTTGTGCCCCCAGAGAAGGGAGTGAGAAGATGTGAGGAGCTGTGCAGACACCAAGGCCAGGGAAGAGGCCTACGCCACCCTGGGAACACGCCACTATCACCCAAATTAAACTGTTCAAGCTCCCAGTTGCTCATTTCACACCACTTATTGGCACTGAGGAGGGTTTTTTTTTCGGTGATGTATGACCCCTTGATCAAGGAGCCTGTATGGAGATATCAAGCTCTGAACTGCCAGATTTACTCTGCAGCAAGTGGAAAATGCCGAGTTTCGAGCTGAGGCTCTACCCCCATGGCTGCCACAGGACAGGGGGGCTGCCCTGCTTGCCCCTGAGGCTGGGAGGTTTCCTGGCGCTCAGGAAAAGGCAGAAGCAGGGCTGAGCTGTGCTGAGATCTCCACCTCTCTGTGTTGCACTGTAAAGGACAGAGTTTAACTGAGTGTCAGCGTTTGAAGGCAGGGATAAAGTGATGGCTCATGCCTCAAGCTTTTCCTGCCTTTGCAAACTGTGCCCCAGTGAGTATAAATCCAGGGCAGGTTCTTTTTAATGGGCAGAGGTGCAGTCCAGTGGATTTCTTATTCCTGTACATGAAGAAGGGTAAAAGGGAAAGAAAGCCAACCTTATACTGCAGTAAAGCAGCTTGCACGGTTTGCTGAGAAGAAAATTACCTGGAGTGTGTATCCACATCTGGAGTGTGTATCCACATCTGGAGTGTGTATCCACATCTGGAGTGTGTATCCACATCTGGAGCGTGTATCCACGCCCGTCCTCGGGCAGCTCATTCCTGGGATGAGGCACTGCAATTTTCAAATCTACCCTCTGTGGTGTAATAAAAGAAGTCATCTTGCTGGCAACCTGACTCAAGTCTGCTGTCCCTCCACAGCAGTCCTGTGCCATGCTGGGTTTGAAAGAGAATAGCTTCCCGTGCCGTGATGGTTTGCTCTGTGTTTGACAGGCGTGGTGGAGCGGAGGGTTTCATTCCTGCTGTGTCAGCAGATTCTGAGCCCAGGACAAGCTAAACTCTGTGGCTGATCTCTGTCCCTTCTCCTAAATAATGTGTGAATAGCAAGCACAGATACCTCACCCCAATGCTGTGCAATGCGGGGTGGGGGGTGTGTATGTTCTGGGGTGCCCCCTCCTCCTCTCCTCCAGCGTGATGTATGCTTTGTGTCCCTTGCAGCCTATTCCTGAAACATTGTCCAACTCTTGTACTCATTCCCCACTTGCTCAGGTTATTTTTCATCTTACAACAGATTACACTCTTTGATGGAGCGTAGATGGATCTATTGCATTTCCTGTGAAGGAAATAAATTACCTTCTCACAGGAAGATAAATTAGCCTGGCATTACATCCCAGTTTCCATTTGCCCAAATATATATTTACTGGAGCACTGGTTATATTCCCATCCTCGTTGGCCTTCCAACTCATCATCTTTCTTGTAATAACTCTTTTGCCTCTAAAATAATGCTTGCACTACCCAGATAATTTAGGAAATGGAGCAGATGAAACAAGAAGCACATATTGTCTATGTCTGTAAAGTTAAATTGTGCCAGAGCATAGCTGGAGACACAGGGACTATACTGGTCCATGCTGGTGCTTTGGTAGAGCATCAAATGGTTCTATTTGGTGGGATAACACTGTACCTTGGAGCCCAGACACAACCCCCTGGGCAGCCTGTCCCAGGGCTCCCTCACCCTCACTAGGTAAAAGTTCTTCCCCATGTTGGTGTGGAACTCCCTGTGCTCCAACTTGCAGCCATTGCCCCTTGTCCTGTCCCCACAGACACTGAAAAGGGGCTGCCCATTTCCCCCTGCATCCCATACTTCAAGTATTGATAAACGTTAATAAGGTCCCCCCATAGTCTTCTTCTCTCCAGGCTGAACAGCCCCAGCTCCCTCAGCCTTTCCTCACAGGGGAGATGCTCCAGGCCCTTCATCATCTTTGTAGCCTCTTCTGGAATCTCTCCAGGAGATCCCTGTCTTTTTTATCCCAGGGAGCCCAGAACTGGACACAACACTCCAGGTGGGACCTGACCAGGGCAGAGCAGAGGGGGAGGATCCCCTCCTGTGACCTGCTGGCCACACTCCTCCTGATGCCCCCCAGGATCCCATTGTCTCTCTCATCCCCCAGGACACACTGCTGGCTCATGGCCACCCTGTCATCTACCAGGACCCCAGGTGTGGGATGGTGGAGTCTGAACCACATTCCCATCAGAGCACATCAGGAGTGCCACACTGCCCTGTGTTCCACCTGCCCAGGACACCCCACCAGGTATCTGTGCTTCTCATCAGCCCTGTATAGCCTTACAGACAGATAGGCTTTGAGTCAGAGGTGAGCTAAAGGCATCACATATCACTTAGGTTTGACACTTCTAACGCTGGAGATAGTTAAAAGCTGAGAGTCCAATGATGACTTTTATAATTCAAAGTGACCCAAACCATTAGGATATCTTTTACCAGGAGTCATCAATTTTCAGGGTAAGTTCCAGCAGTTTTCTCCTGCTGACTATAAACCAACCAAACCAAAGGGTTTGCTAAGGTGGGGAGATATTTCATGCCTCTGAAATTTTCTGACACCCTTGAGATACTGAAAATAATACTCACTCTCCATATTTCTCACTGCAAATGGCAGCAGAAACTTCTTAATTCATCTTGTAAAGAAATACAGGTTAAAAAATTACATTCACCTCTTCACTCCTCCTGCCTTCGGCTCGGTGAGATGCTGTGATGCAGGAGACTGGGGTGACTCTTGAAATTCAACATACATTTATTGCATTTGTATTTTACCTGCACAACTGAAGTTGTTTAAATGAATTTCCCTCGTTGCTACGCCCACAGCAGCACCCTGCTGCTGAGATTTAGGTCTTCTGTGTTGCATCTCTTAAGGCAAAGCAGCTCAGGAGACCTGAATGATTATGTCTTGCCCAGAAGAAGCAAAGAGTAAAATGGGTGTCCTGAAAACGAAGGAAAATAGAGCACTGGGAGTAGAGGTGAGACAATGGAAAAAAAAACAACCCTAAAGCATCTGTCTGGGAGAAAACACCCAGTCAGCTGAAGGCTGATGAGAAGCTGTGGCACCGGGGTGATCCCATTAGGGATGTAACGTTCTCTTCATCCTGATAGGTTTTTGTGGAAGAAAAATTATCCAACAACAAGGATGGGATTCTTAATGGAATACGTGTTTCATTAAATCCTCTTAATGAAAGAGCCTGGAAAACAACAGGGCGATAAAAGCTCTGAGGAAACACAAGCCCGTGGTGAGGAGCTGACTCCTCCTGCCCTGAAAACCAAGGGAGGGGAGAGCAGAGCCAGAGGACTGTCAGTTCAAATGAGGCAGCAGCGGCTTCGGCTGGCACCTCCAGGCCTTCAGAGAGACTCTCTCAAGATAATACACTGTTAATTAACTTCCCCTTTCCCCAGAGGATCTTAGCATCCAGCTGGTTTGAGACTTACCTAGAAAACTGGGTTGAATTCTCTTTCCTGAGTTGACATTTCCAAGTGGGAGTGCTGAGCTGGGGGACAGACACGGGATTCGTCCCCAGCACTGCCAGTGTGACTTGTTAGGGAATAGAAATATTAACTTTACCTGCCTTATCCTTAATTCTGTGCCTTGAGATACACTGGAAAAAATATCACACGGGACTGCTGTCCTGTGCTGGGTACAAATACAGAGGTGGGAAACATCCCCTAAGGGAGCCTGAGCTGTTCTGCAGCGGTTCAAACACAAGTCTGGTAACATAACAGACTCACATGCTGCTTAATGTTATCTTTTCCTTTTCCTCAGCTACATTACACTGTGGATTTTTAATTTGTATTTTGTTTTAACAGATACTAAAGGCATGTTTGGGGGAACCAACTTTTGGGAACACAACTTTGTGGGATGAGTGCTCAAGGCTGAGCCCTCATTGTCGGGGGGGGGGGGGATTCATGGCTCCATATTTCTTTTCCTGATGGAAACTGTTTTGTTTTATTTAAGTACATCCCAGAAAGGACATATCTGACATGGCTTTTAGGAAACACTCCTGCTTTGGTTTGGTTTTGTATTCATGTTTTGGATAGAGCTCATCTCAACAGCTGAATTATGCTCGTTGTTGAAGCTGAGGCAAGATGCTTGGGATTAAGGCTGAGTGAGCTGGGGCTGTTCAGCCTGGGGAAAAGAAGCCTGAGAGGGGATCTGATCAATGGGGATCAATAGCTGAAGGGTGGGACACAGGGGGACATGGGCAGCCTCTTCTCAGTGTCTGTGGGGACAGGACAAGGGGTGATGGCTGCAAGTTGGAGCACAGGGAGTTCTACATCAATATGCAGAAGAAATTCTTCCCAGTGAGGGTGAGGGAGCCCTGGGACAGGCTGCCCAGGGGGTGTGGAGTCTCCTTCTCTGGAGAGATTCCAGCCCTGTCTGGATGCCGCCCTGTGTGCCCTGTCCTAGGGACCCTGCTTTGGCAGTGGGGTTGGACCCGATGATCTCTGGAGGCCCCTTCCAACCCCTGTGATTCTATGATTCTGTGATTACCTCTGCCCTCTGTCTTCCTCCCACAGTTCCACATATCTCCATGATAGGCACCATCAGGGAGGCTGCAGTCTCGGGCTTTATGGGTTCCTGGGTCCTGCTAAAGGATAAATCCCTGTGGCCTTCCAGAGGACAGCCCTGCTGTCACCTCATTTTCAGCGATCACTTGCCAGCTCTTGCCTTTCAGGATCATTATTTTCTATCAAGGCAGCAGCTTCTTCTTTTAAAACAAATACTGTCCTTGAAAGCATCCCATTGCTGCTGATCAGATGATGCTTCATGGAGTTATCTCCGTAAGCACATGTCAGCGATCGCTGCGGATAAATTACATACATCAAAGACTTCTAATGACCATACTCTGAGTAAAATTAGTTTCCTGCCTTTGCATCATTAATTAAGCTCAGACACCACCCCTCCCCATATGCTGCTTCCCCTAATAGCCTCTGCTGTCGATGAAGTATAAATTACTGCCTGTCTGCTCAGGCTCAGGCCTGATACACCGGGTGCAGCACCACGGCCTAGTGTGCAGTTACTTGTTCTAGGAGGGAGCTCAAGCTGCACGTATCTCAAAGCAAACACCAGAATATTAGATGAATTAAAGGTTGGTGTGGCTCACTGTGTTCAGGTGGGTTCCCTGTTTCACAGACTCACAGAGCTGTAGGGGTTGGAAGGGGCCTCCAGGGATCATCAGGTCCAACCCCCCTGCCAAAGCAGGGTCCCTAGGACAGGGCACACAGGTCCAGCACTATCTGGATTCTGGAGTAAATGTTCCAAAGCCAAAAGTCCTAGGAAAACTCTCTGAGGTCAAACCTTCAGCTGAGAAAGTCCTCCCAGAAACCTGCTAGCAGTGAATCCATCCATTTAGGCCAGGTTGGCTGGGGCCCTGGGCAACCTTGTGTAGCTCCAGGCCTGGAGGTTGGTGTCCCTGCCTGTGGCAGGGGGTTGGAACTGTGTGATCCTTGGGGTCCCTTCCAGCCCAGACCAGTCTGGGATTCACCCACTGGTAGCAGGGCATAATGTTTGTGCTTTACTTGCAAGGTGGCTTGGTTTTGGTTTATTTTTCTTTAATTACGTGGTAGAGCCCACAGGATTCACCTGACAATGTACAAAGGCACCCCTTAACCATAGAGCTTGCCATGACTCACTCTTGTCTGGTTTCCCTCATACCCTGTGCTCATTTAACAACAGTGTGTGAGCCTGTGACACCCCCAAAGAGCCCTTCTAGCCCCACCACACCTGACTTTCTCAATCAAGCAATAAGAGGTGCTAAATAGGCAGCTTGTGCCACCTGCTTCTCCACCAGCTCCTCACTCAGAGCAACACTGGCTGTGGTATGAGCTTGGTTTCCCGTGCCCCAGGGAGCAGTTCTGTAAGGAAACCAGCTTGTTTCAGGGTGGAGGGTCTTGCTGTGGGAGCTGGAAGTCTTTGGCAAAGCCAAGGTAGGTATGTGTGTATTCTTCTTTATCTTGTCCTTCTTTCCCTCCTTGAATAGCTTTTGTTCAGTGAGTGAAGGAATAGCAAAGTGAGTCCATGTGCTTCTCTGAGTACTCAAGGCATAATTTTTGATTATAAGCAGAGTTTGTGCTTCTTATCCTGACCTGTACCAGAAATGGTGTAACTGGCAGGAGTAGAGAAGTGATTGCTCCATTTTACTCAGCTCTGGTGAGGCTGCACCTTGGGTGATGTGTCCAGTTTTGGACCCCTCACTGTGAGAAGGATGTTGAGATGCTGGAGTGTGTCCAGGGGAGGTCAATGAAGCTGGTGAAGGGGCTGGAGCACAAGTCCTGTGAGGAGCAGCTGAGGGAGCTGGGGCTTTTTAGTCTTAAGAAGAGGAGGCTGAGGGGAGACCTCATTGCTCTCTACAGCTACCTGCAAGGAGGGTGTAGAGAGGTGGGGGTTGGTCTCTTCTCTCAGGTGACAAGTGACAGGATGAGAGGAAATGGCTTGAAATTGCACCAGAGGAAATCTAGGTTGGATATTGGGGAGAATTTCTCTATTGAAAGGGCTGTCAGGCATCAGAACAGGCTGCCCAGGGAGGTGGTGGAGTCACCATCCCTGGAGGTTGTTTAAAAGGTGTGAAGATTTTGTGCTAGAGGACATGGTCTGGAGGTGGGCTGGGCAGGGTTAGGCTGTGGTTGGACTCAATGATCTAAAGGGTCTCTTCCAACCCAGATGATTCTATGATTCTATTTCCACCTTCCAACCAGGACCAAGCACCTGAACTGCTCAGTGGTGTCAGAGGCAGGATTACTAGCATGCAGTTTTACTCTGAGTTATTTCCTCCTGTCAGGCCTTGACCCTGGGAATCAGGTGGTTGCACGAGTTTCTCTCCAGCTCACTTGTCTACTGCAGAGGGGTTGGAATTATTCATCAGGGCTGCTCTGAGGAACAAGGGGGAGAAGTGCTGTGAACTTCTTATCAAAACCTCTCGCTGTCTGTAAATTAATCTTGTATTTTATGAAGCCACATAGAGGCTGGTTTAGAAACAAATTCCCTTGGCTCCCAGTTCTCCCTCTGTTTTTCCCCTCCAGTATTGTCTTGATCTGTGCTCTTGGGATGCAAACCCACCAATGCTACTTGACTTCTTCAGTGCCTGGCTCTTTTTATGGAGATTCAGTTTCTGTTCTTCTTGTGCAAGTAAGAATTTTACTTTATATGAATATTTCAAAAGGCTTTAGAAGAGGATTCTTGTTCCAACAGCAACTGCAGAATTTTCCAGCTTTATTTGCTAAGTTATTTGAAAGTGGGTGTAGGAAATATTGACTTGAAAGTGCATCAGGAAAATGTGGTGTTCTTGTGCAGTACTTGAATCTTCTTGAAATCTGAATGAAATGAGATCATGTGTGTTGCTGGGGTTTTGGGGGATTATTACTCCTACGTTTTTGTTAGCTTTGCTTCTCTGGCTGTAAGGGATGTTATTGAGAATTGAGGTTTGAACCTGGATTCTGCTTTGTGAAAGGTTCTCAGACATGCAGCCTGGGTCCAAACCTGAGCTCTGCTGAAGAGTGAAGGTCCTTGACCTGTCTGCAGCTCAGTGTGTTTTCTCTTCCCATTGCAGGGGAAGGATTCAGGGCTATAGGCCCTCCAATAGTCACCACCACATGGACCCCAATGTGTTCCTCACCGTGCATGCCTCCAGAGAGCAAGCTGGCTCCTGCCACACAGCCTGGTATTTATTGACAGGCTGTATCTGTAACCCTGAGCACACAGCTCTAATGTCTGAGTGAAGGTTTGTGAGTCACTCAAAGACTTACTTCTCATGGGCATTGAAGAGCTCTCTGTGTGCAATGTAGACTGTTTATAGACAAGATGTAAAGATCACAGAGGGTTATGCCTACACCTCAGTGTCATCCTGAGCATCCTCATCCTCTCTGAGATGAGAAAATGGCTGGGCAGGCTTTGTACATGTGTAGTGCAGCTTCTCCCCCCTGGCCTTCTCTTGTGAGATAAAGTGCCTGAAGGCAAGTGCAAAGACATCCTTGTAAGACTCAGACCTGTTTTGGGCAAGACACAGTGGTAACATGTTAAATATTTAATGTTCCTCTGTTTTCCTGTGCTTTTTGTTCTATGTTTCATGGTTCTAATGCTGCTTATCAACTGCCCAGAATGCTATGGTGGCTCACAGCCATAAAAATTAATTTACTATGTTCTATTTATTGCAAACCCCTTTCCAGACCTTCTGTAACTGTCTCCAGAAGGAAGCTGAAATATATCCTTGTCCACTTGTTAACTCAGGAGCTCACAGCTGCAGGACTGTGCTGGGATGTTGTAGGAAGCTGCCTGCACGTCTCCCAGTGATGCACCCACAGCATTAGTGTGTGGCTTGATTTCAGGCTCTGAGTTTGCTCCACATTGTGGGGGCAGCTTCATTTGTCCTGTGGCTTTTAATGAGTTCTAGTAATACTGCAGCTTACCCACGAGTAACTCTGTTGGGTGGCTTGCCACCACCCTAGGAATAAATCAGGGTCGTGGGCTTTCTCTGGAGAAGTACTTCTGGGAGGAAGGTTCTGAGTAATGTTTGTACAGAGTGGTAAAATGACATATAATATATAATATAGCACCCATTGGGCTGTCAGAGGCTGGCTATAAAATGTCCAACTCCTTTAATTTCCACTGGCTGCATGGGAAACCAATCTATCACTTGGCAGCTCGTGGGGGGGAAGCGCTGTGAAAAGGCTGCTCTGCTGGCTTGTGCTGAAAGCTGATGGTGCAAGGGAGCCAAAAACTTTCCCATTCAGGATCAACTGCCCTGGCCAGTCATGACTGAGCAATACTGCTTTTTGCCCAAAGAAGTTCACTGGGTGATGTGGGTAGACTTTTATTGGGAAAAGGAGCCTTTTTAGGAGAGCTGGAGCAGAAGCTGCTGCTCCTGCCTCCCTGCACAGACAGGATGCTCCTTTGCATTCCAAAACCCTCCACCTTTGGATATTTGCCTTCAGTCCCAATGATGTTGCTCCAGGCCTGGGTAAAGAGCAGGCTAATTACAAAAAGAAATCCAAATTCACTTTCCCAGTGATTCATCTCTTTCTTGGATTCCTCCTCAGACTCCAGCAAGCTTTTAAAAACCACTCAGCGAGGCCGTCGGTAGCGCCTCGTATTTCAGCTTTCAAAGGAAGGTATCTGTGAGTCATCCCAGACTGCATCTCCTCCTTCAGTCCCTCAAACTCCACGCTGAACAAATGCCAACGTCCTGTCATCAGGAAAACAATGTGTCAAGGTAGCAAGCATCACAAACTGCAGAGAATAAAAGGAAGCCTTATTAAGAGACAGCGTGCCACCCGCTGCAGAGCCTCCAGTAAAGACCAAGTTCCCTTAAAAATATCATATAGCTGGGAAATTTCAGGCAGAATTCATGACAGCTTGTCTGGCCACGTGGTTCTGAGGAATGATTTAGAGCTTGAAATCTGTCTTGCCTGATGTATGGCTGTATTTGATTAAAGATGTCCTGCAGTGCTGTTTCGTGACTGTTAGTGAGGGGGCAATGTAAACAGCTCTCTGGGGGTTTTTTCCTCTTGTCAAAGTAAGGTGCCAGGCTCAGATTGACTCGTGCCAGCCTACTGAAGCACTGGTGCCTACTCCTTGATGGCTTAAACCATGAAAGGCTGATACAGGGCCCTTCAGGTAGTCCATGTCCTTTCTGAAGGACCCTTGAAAGGGGCAAACTCAGTGTGACAGATGTTGTTTTAGCACCTTTATTTTTGTTTCACAGAGTCACAAGGTTGGAAAAGACCTTTAAGATCATCAAGTCGAACTGTTCCTGTGCTAAACCAGATCCCTGAGCACCTCATCTCCCCTCTGTTAAACACACCCAGGAGTGGGGACTCAGCCCCTCCCTGGGCAGCCTGTGCCACAGCCCCACAACTCTGTCAGGGAAGAACTTTCCCCTCCCAGCTGAGCTGACCCTGCCCTGGGGCAGCTTGAGCCCATTGCCCCTTGTCCCATCTCCTGTCCCCTGGCTGCAGAGACCATCGCCCACCTCTCTGCACC
Source organism: Gallinula chloropus (assembly GCF_964237585.1). Taxonomy (NCBI): domain Eukaryota; kingdom Metazoa; phylum Chordata; class Aves; order Gruiformes; family Rallidae; genus Gallinula; species Gallinula chloropus. The sequence continues at coordinate 79,657,689 of NC_140090.1, forward strand.
CTCCTGGCAGGGCAGGGGAGGTGGGGAGAAGGTCTCCCCTCAGCCTCCCCTTCTCCAGGCTGAACACCCCCAGCTCCCTCAGCTGCTCCTCAGAGGATTTGCCCTCCAGCCCCTTCCCCAGCCTGGTTGCCCTTCTCTGGACTCGCTCCAGGACCTCCATGTCCTTCTGATGGTGAGGAGCCCAGAACTGGACCCAGCACTCGAGGTGCAGCCTCCCCAGTGCCCAGTCCAGGGGCACGATCCCGTCCCCAGACCTACTGGCCACACTATGTCTGATACAAGCCAGGATGCCGTTGGCTTTCCTGGCCCCCTGGGCACACTGCTGGCCCATGGTCAGCCTGCAGTCAGCTCTGAGAATCCAGCTGAAGGCCACTGGGGCCGTGCAGCCTGGAGCCAAACAGCACCCTGCCCGCTCTCTGGCGTCTGTGCACTGATTTATACCTCACGCCCTGATTTATATCTCTCATCCTCTAACTTCTGGACTCTGTAAATCAATTCTAAGCTTGACTAACTGAAATTAGCTCTGTGGTACCTTTGTGGAGAGATGCTGGAGCATGACAGCCAGATAGTCTTGGGTAGGGAGGAGGAGGAGGGCTGAGTAGACCTACTTGTAGTAACTTCTTTCACCTGGGAGAGGGAAGTGGGATTTGTTCTTGTTTCCTCTTCCAATCCAATTCTTAGTCTGGGAGTTAGCTGACACTGAAGTTTCATCACTTTTCTCCCTCCTATTCCAGAAGATCTATTTTCTTCTGGACATGTTTTGTCCTGAGCCATCCATGGTGACTGGCTGGCTAGAGCAGAAAGCAGGTGCTGTACCTGCTGTCACTGCTGCTGTGCTGTGCTCCTGCCGTCCCCAGGCAAGTGTTCAGCTTGCCACTTCCCATGCTCTGAAGGTATGGCTTGCTGTAAACATTTAGACACAAAATTCCTGTTTGGGTGTTTTCCACAGTTGTAAAAGCCATCAAGAAGCCTGTTTTCCCTCCCTGTGTAACAGCAGAAACAGCTTCAGACTGCCAGTGTAATCCAAAGTAATGATGTCGTGCTGCCTTCTCACCTCTGGCCCAGGCATCTGAAAGCAGGAGCACTACAAACTGCACAGGTATCTGCAGTGCTGTGTCCTCCACTGTAATGTTACTCACCTTCTTCTGCTCCTGGGGTCTTGATTTCTCCTGGAAAACAGGTTGCTGGCTTGGGGGAGTGCTCGTGAGAGGGAGAATTTGATTTGCTTCACTGTGCATGGATGTCCAGTGGCATTTCATCCTGGTGGGCTCCAGTAGGATTCCTTTACATCCTACATCTCCTCCACCATCCTGCCTGACACCCAGGGGAGGTCAGATTGCATCAGAGAGTCATGTTTTGCTGGCAGGATGGGCCTGAATGAAGCTGAAATGTGTCAATCAACACCAAAATCCCCAGGCAGCTTGTGTGTGGGAGGGTACAGTGTGTCTTCCTGGGGTAACCATGGAAAGGACTCAAATGGTTTGGACCATGATGATGGGGAGGTGGGATTCCTGCTGAGGACCAGAGAGGTCTGTCCCAGCTGTTGTCCAGTTCTGGGCAGGTCTTGCCTGTCTCTCAAGTTATATGTAGTAGGAGGGAGTGTGGCTGTGAGCTGCTGCTCCTGGGGCACTGTGCACTGACTGCCCCAGAGGTCCTCTTGTGTGGCTGGGCATGGAGCTCACCAGGACACTGAAGAAAGCCTTTTCCTAACCTCTCTTCTGAGCTTGCTCCCCCATCTCCTTCTCTGGAGGTATTAAAGACCCACCTGGATGCTGTCCTGTGCAGTGTGCTCTAGGTGATCCTGCTCTGGCAGGGGAGTAGGACTAGATGGTCTCCAGAGGTCCCTTCCAACCCCTGCAAATCTGTGAATCTCTCATACAATGCAAAACCTTCTGGTTTCAAGCAAAACATAACCACTCCATACCTTGTATCTGGAAGGCAGCAATAACTGAAATCCTTGGGTAGCTCCTGGAACACTTGGATACAACAGTCAGTTGTGGTTGTCTTGGACTGAGGTCGACCTGTCACCGTTCACTGCCTGTGACTAGAGCTGCTGTTGTGAGATGGGATGGGAAAAATGCTCTGAAAAGGCTCTGAAATGCCTCTAGCAAGGTACAGAAGAGGGAAAACAGGACATCTAGCTGCCCCAGAGCAAGTGCACTGGGTATACTGGTTTATGCCCTGCTGGCAGCCCCGTCTCCATGCCACATCCTTTCCTTGATAGCAAAAGCTTTGAATGTTTTCTTCTCCCATATCCAGGCTCACTTCCTGCTGTTTTCAGAGGCCAAGCTGGTGGTACAGCAGTGATGGTTAGCTGCAGTGTGGGTACTGATCCTGATGCATGGGAGCCAAACCCAGCCCATCTTCCCTAAGGGGCTGCTGCCCTAGTGCTCCCTGGCTCCCACACGTGCACTCACGTGTGATCACTCATTGCAGCTCCTTCCTTCCTTCCTTTTCTCTGTGACCCAGGAGTCACTTGATGCTTAAAACTATCCATAACGTGGGTAGAGCCAAGGTGCAAGAGCTGGGAAGTGGTGATAAATGGCTGTCATAAAAGAGCTATTTAATTTACCTCTACCAAGAGACTTCCTCTACCTTCTGGCTTTCTGGTTTCCTTAGAAACTAAGAGACTGGGGAGTTTGGGTACTGATTAGAAAAGAAAAAAATTACAATATTTCTCTGTCTGCCTCCTGAATGTAATGAGTTGATATTGAGTTCAGGACCCTGCTTCATTCTATCAAAAAAAAAAATATTCCAGTGCTCAAAAATCATTTGTTTGATCTTTTAATTGAGCTGCTGCTGTGAGCCTCAGAATAGGGGATGATAACTTCTGGAGTGGTAAGGAAGGAGATCTGGTTTTGAGGGCTGGGAAATCATGTTTAAAATGGTTCCCTTCTTACAGATGGTGATATAGAATGGGTTTTGTTTTAATTTTGGTATTTTTTTGAAGTATTTGTACAGTTATTTCTACAAAGGTTCACTCTGGGGTAGTTCTTTCCTTACTGAATCCACATGTTTCATGGAACAGGGTTTTATGTCATAGGTGGAAAGCTGAGAGCAGGTAGCAGTCAGCATGTGTCTGTGGGCTGTGCCAGCAGTGTCCTTCCCACCCCTCACCTGAGCAAACCATGACAGTCACTAAGCTCAACATAAACCACTGCACAGTAGAATTAAAGCCAGAGTGATGGAGACTTTGCAGAGGGTTTAAATGGCTCCGAGTTTCAAACACGTTCATTGAAGTTCCCAATTAGGGGCCATTCTCTTAGGAAGGATGTGCCACCCTGATATCAAGTGCCCTGACTTTCTATGCTGACTTCTGAGCAGTGCTGGGATTTATCTCCAGTAATTCTCTTCACAACCAGCCCAGTGCTGACTGGGGATGGCTCAGGGCTGGGGTTTCCAGCTCCCACACCCTCCACTACCCACCCCGAGACCCCGGCAGCGTGGGCAGGCAGCGCAGCAGGGATTGCACAGCCTCCAGCTGCCAGAGCTTCCACCTTCCTCACCCAGGACTCAGACCTGTGCAAAGGAGGGGGACAGATGAGCCCATACAAACATTGCACACTTGGAGTACAGCCAGAATAAGGACTGACTGGGGACAATACAAGCTGCCTGACTGCAGGAGGGAGGAAGAGGCATCCTAACCTAAGGGCATGGAAAGGAAGGGTGCAGAGGCTGGAGGGTGCACTAACCCCATGGCCAGGCTCCTTATTCACTACAGTGACCTCAGGTTATGTTATACATGCAATGGTTTGGTAAAAAAAGCTTGGGGACTGTCATTTACACAGCTAAAAGGGTTTTGGATACTTGGCTTTCTCCTGGCTGTATGAGTAGACCTTTCTTTTAGGTGACCATATAAAGAGAACTGAGTTTCTGTCTTGGGAACAGGCAGAACAGCATCTGTGGCACCTGGAGGTTTATCTGGCAGGAGGGACTGAGCAGCAGTGGCCACATTCCTGCAGAGCTGCCACATCCCATTTGTCTGCATCACTCAGTTTTGTTAGCACACTTTGTCCTGAGCTGCCCAGAGCAAGCTTTGCTGTTCTTCATGAAGCCTAAGCCAAATTTACATTTATACTTCAGTATGAAATACTGTTTTAAGAGAATTTTAGCTGAGAACCAAACCTCATTTTTGAGCTAGAAGCACTTCTTGTTATTGGGTGTGGAGTGGGGGGAAGGAGCTGCTTTGAAGGAAGCATCTTTGTTCAGCCCCTCACTGCACATCCATTCAATGACCTGTCACTTAAGGAGCAGGGCAGCCTTTCAGCTCTGAAGTCACATAATTGTTGCCAAAAAAAAAAAAAATCTGTGGGGAGAAACTGAATACCTTGGGAATAGTTGCTGTTGGCCTCCTGTAGGGTTTAAAGTGCTGAGAAGTGTCTGGGAGAGGTGTCAGCGAGAAGATTAAGAGGAAATTTCCTGAGGCAAAATACTTGTGGGTCTTAAAATGTTTTCTTTTCTTTCAGAAAGTACACTTGTCCAAATGTTTCCCACGTGGGCTGAAATGCTAGTTCCTCTACAGACAGTATAATTTCATACTTGGCACCAGAGGGTGAAACACATCTCAGAAATGGGCAGGAGGAGGGAAGCTAACCTTGGAGTCAGGGGCTCTATAAATCCTGGTGTTTTAGCTTAGGAAGCCTTCTGACTTTATGCTCCAGTGAGTGCTATTTTAAGAAGCTTTACTTACTTGTTTTCCTCTTTACCTTGGCTTTTTTGGAAGTACATTAGATCTATCCCAGCTCCTTTGTCACTGTGGTAACATCAAAGCAGATATGCCAGTCACATAAAAACAGGGTTGAGGTGATCAGCCAAGCTGCTGCTACAATGAAACCCTCTGTGACTGTCACTCAGGGATCACCTGAGGAGAGGCACAACCCCCATCCATGAAGCTAAAGAGAATAACTTGAAGATGCTATGGATAAATTGTTTGCTCTGCAAGCAAAGTGTAGCTGTGCTGCTCCTTTGCCCTGGGTACCTGAAATCCTCCCTCTCCTTGCAGTTAATATCCAGAGGTTGCCTTGGTGGATTGTAGCCTGGAAGACTACTTTTGCCTAATAATTTCTAGCACTGAGCTGTGGTAGCCCTTCACTTGCATGTTTTTATTGTGGGCCTGACTTCTGTCCTGCTTCACAGTGAAAAGACTTGATTTTCCCACCCAACTCGAACACCTACACTCAAAACCTGAAGGTAACTTTATTCCCAGCTTCTTGACACATCATATTTTGTGCTCTCATCTCTCTGGATGCAGACAGGCTGTTGGGGTGGTGAGAGGGACTGCCTGCCTTGGTTAATGGCACACTTTCTGTGCTGGCCACGTTGGAACCTCACCATCACTCCCCAGCTCTCCCTTCCCTGCTGGTGGGCTGGGATTGTGCAGGAAAATCAGACTTTGCTGTTTTCCCCCACCATGGTGATGGCTGTGCTTCCCTAGGGTCAGTACAGGCTTCTCAGCCTGTTGAGCTCACAAAAGCAGCTGACAGCAGACCTGATGTCTGCAGCCGTGTCTTAGGGTTGGTCCTCTAACCCCAAGAACCTCTTGGTTCTGGGTTAGGACTTGAAGCTTGGGTTGCCTGTTGCTGCTGGTGCTAATCCAAAAGCTCATGGAAGGACACTGAAACAAGGTGCCTTTCAACTGATTGACAGTGAAGAAATTAAGGGCCACAGCTAAACTTGCAACTGCAGATCCTGAAGAGTCTCAGAAGGAAGCTGAATAACGTAGCTGGCTGGGGAACTGGAAATGGAAGGGTAACCCTGTGTGAGCCAAGAGCTCTCTGAGTGAGCAGTGACTGAGCTCCTTGAATGGGAAGGGCCAAGGGGGAGACAGGGTCTTCAGTAATGTTATTTATTTTCTAACTTTATGGGGTTTTCTATCATTCTGATATAAAGCACATGGAGGTATCATGAAGCATTGTGAAGGGAGGCTGTGTCCTGGGGTGATGGAGTAAAAGCAAGTTGGTTTTCCACCACATCCAAGTGCTGTGCTGGCCTCTGACTGGGAAGCACTGACCATGGATGTTCAGATGTACCTTCTGGTTTGCTTCCCTGGACTGCAGAGGTGTGTGTGCAGTGTTCAGGCTCATGTAAACTAAAGCAACCTCAGGGCTGCAGCTGTCTGCACAAAATAGAGCTTTGCATGACTGGGGGAGCAGCTCTGGGTTCCCCACCAGCCCGTGGTTTCACTGGAGGCGGCTTTGTTTTGAGTTAAGACTGACCAGGGAGCTTTGGGTAGTGTGGCAAGAAAGACATCTGAAGAGAAATACAGCCCCTGGGTTAATGAAACTTCAAATCCTTGTGACAGCCTCTGGCAGCACATAGTTCAAATGCTTAATCCAGCGCTTGCAAGCAGAGCTCTGCTGGGCAGTGCTTACTGCTTGCCTCCTCGAGTCTTGACCTTCTGGCATTCCTCCATGCTTCTACTCCCTTTCATAATTTCCTGTGCTCTCTCACCCCTTCCCTAGACCCTGGTGACCTTTGCTGCCTCTTTATTCTTCGTTCCACACCGTTGAGCCCATCGGAGGTTCCCATAGGTGCTGCAGAAGAAGGGTGCTTTAAATCCCCTTCTTTCAGAGCTCTTCAGCCTTCCCCTGAATCTCATGCCCACCAGGAAATTCTGTATTATGCATTTTTAAACACACTGGAGACTCTTTTTACAGAACTTTGTCATAGCTATTCTGAAGCCTTCAACATACAAGGGCACTGACCCAGGTGATGCTTCTTCATTTTGCTGCCTGCACTGAGTCTGCTCTCTGAAGATCCTCCCTGGAGCAGAGTGTGGTGGCTGGAGCCAGTGTTAGAGCCCATTTATCCCCTTAAATAGATGTGGATGCTCTTCAGAGGTGTTCACTTCTTCTGGAGGGGGGGTATAGCCAAGGGGATTTAGATATTTAGAGATGTGTCTGTAACAGTACCAGTGTCTGCCTACATGCCTCTCACATTCCATTGTTTGTTAAGGGTGACTTGGGTTTGTTCCTCACTTTGGTTCATAGCTTGGCAGGTGGGTTCCTGTGCATTTCTTCTTTGTAATGCTTCTCTACATGCTCAAGAAAAACTATTCTGGGTCCATTTTATGATAAAGCTGAAGAGATTTGATCTCTCAAGACGTGCAGGATGGGAAAATCAGCTGGAGCTCCCCTTATTTCTCCACACTCATATCTAGGCACTGCAAAAGTGGTATAAAATGCAACAGTGGGACTGTAAAAGCCAACTGCTCAGTTCCTGTGATTCATCCAAGAAACCTGAGTGCTCTTCAGCTCACTGGAATGTAAAATAAGAGATGTAGTCAGGACCTGGCTGGTGGAGCTGATCAAACAGGGTCCCACCTCCAGCAGAGTGAGTACAGAAACCCTTGTCAAAGAGAGAACATGGGAAGTTCCAGGGGGGCTTTGAAACAGGCAGCACAGTGCACCCAGCAGTGAAGCCCTGAAGACAGGGATGAGTATCAGTCCAGGACTGTGGATGGTGCCTGAGGCATGTTGAGCTCCCAGCTGGAGATGAGATGGAAGCCCACCAAAGCTTCCAGGCTCTGCTTGAAATGAGGCCAAAGCAGCAGGAGATGGTTCCTCCTTTCAGGAGGTGAGAAGCTGCCCTTTTTGCTGAGGACTGGCAGAGATGTAGTACATTTAATTGCTGCTTTTTGCTGAAGGGATTCTAGCTTTCCTCTTGCCTGCAAGAAGTGGGCAAGGGAAAGCAATTTGGGCTGCTGCCACCATGGGGGCACAGGGCTGTGCGTGGCAAGGGGATCTCTTGTGTCATGTCCCTTTCTGGCAGGGAAAACATCAACACATTCCCCCTTGGAGGGCACTAAACCCCCCTTGGAGAAGAACTGACCTCGTAGCTGTGAGAGGAGGAAGGCCAAATGATTTCCTTCAGGTGGAGGATGGGTCTGGATCACTTCAAAACAAAATCAAGGGATCTCCAGACCTGAAGATGGATGAATGACCAGCACTCAGCACTACTACTTCTGGACTAGATGCCTAAACCCTCCCTAGACTGGATGTCTAAACCCTTCAGCACATCTGAATCTCCCCTTAGTTTGGTGTGGTTAAAGTTCTCCATGTTTTTAAGACTGGTCCTGGAATGAAGGATTTCCCAATAGGATTCCAGGTGGTCAGATTTGCCAAGGAGCCAGGCATGTGGGGAATGAAACAGAAAGCACTGTGCTAGGCAGAATAAACATGGTATAAGGCTTACAAGCCAAATTCTGGGAAAACCAGAATTAAAACCAAGCATTATTGGAGCTGTACACCATTTAGTAGTCCATAAACCTATTGGAAATACATAATACTGCCTACACTCACTCACATTTGCTGTATCTTAGCCTAAACCTGCTTTTATTTATTTTTTTGGGAGTGGATCTTGTTTTAATTGACTCTTTCCACCTGATCACATCTCAGTGTTAAGCACCATGAGGTGCTGGGAGGTTTTTACTGCTCGAAGGGGGTGGAAAGAAGATCACTGCCCCATCCTGACACTGACAAATGGAGTCCTTTCATTTGTTAGACTTTCAGTGTAAGACTCACCTGCCATTTCTATGAAGGAATGTGCTGGCTTCAATATCTTCCTCTGAAAAGGATTTGGAGGAAGAAGCATCCCTGCAGGCAAATTCCCCATCACTGATCAGCAAAGCACCTGCCACTGGGGGAGGAGGGGACCCTGCCAGGATGCCCCTGGACAAAAGCAGCCCTTGCTGCACCATCTGAGCACATTTAAGCATATTTATAGCTGCATCCCACACTTACTTATGCATTTCTTAGTTTGTGTTATGAAAACTCATTCATAAATGTTGAAGATATGGGGGAGGGATGGTTACAGCCATAATTAAATCAGTTCCAGTACTCTATCAGATCAGAGGGATCTTCTTTTCTTTCAGCCTGGGGAAATAAAACCATCTTTGGGCTTCAAGCTGTTCCACAGATGAGAACTGGAGTGCTCTTAGTCTTAATGAATGCTAACAAGTAGCTACAGCTGCTTGAGATTTACAAGAGGAAAAGCTTGCAGATTAAATCCCCCTCCAAGATGCTTTGTGACTTTCAGCTGAAGACTTTTAGCCTTGAAATCCATCTTGGACAACGGTCCACATAGGCAAAGTGTATTTGCCATTGCACAAGACGGCTTTGCTGTTCAGAATTACTAGATAATAGGGTGTGTGTGGACGTAGAGAGGTTCTGCATCCTTGTGGGTGTGTGGTTGGCACTTGCTGGCTTCCTAGAGAAAATAGAGTTCTTTATTTTGGACACGTGTAATAAATCAGCATAAGTGATGAAGTGAAACTCTGGGCTTTATTCTTGCAAGTCTGTGCTGGGGAGTGTTGCTTGGAGAAGGTGATGATGCTCAATTTTCTCTAAAGAGGGGTGAAGGGTGTTATCCACAGAAAAGGTTGATACTCTGTTTATCCTTTATAAAAAATAAAAATTTTGAGGAGAAACAGAATGTTCTACCCCTGTGCAGCTCCTCTCTTACCCCTGAGTTTGTTTACCTGCTTTGTCAGGCTTTGATGCTCTCCTTATATCTTGTACCTTCCTATCAGCCTCACCTGTGCTGCTTAGCAATGAGCTGCCTAAAAGTGTTTTAAACTTGGATTTCATTAAAAAAAAGTCTGAATAGTCACCCCAGAATTAACCAGACCCATTTCAGAGCTTTTTTCTTTTGTTTCAATAATGAAAATAATTTCCATATTAGAAACAGTCACCCTCTGGCTGCAGCAACATAATTTGAATGTACACTTGCTTGCAGGATGCTTTGGTGTCTGTGGGCATGTTTCATTCATTATCTCATATTAAACCTAGAGGTGCTGTTAAAATCCAATACACTGTGTGATAGTTCTAGGAGAAGAGACAGCAAATGGCATTTAAAACTTAACCCATGTGGCAGTTTCAATAGTGTTTAATTGTTTTGAATGGTATCTCGTGGGGTTTTTTCTTCTTTTCATCTCCTGTGTGAGGTTTTATTCCTAAAATTTGTTGGGGGAAAAGCCCCCAAAGCACTGTGTTTCAAAAACCCAGGACCTGTGGCCACTTGAGCATGTCTTGACTTATAAAGCCAGGACCAAGGGACATGGGGTGCAGGAGGAGACGGCGCTAAGTACCTCCTGAGATGGTATCAGCGCTGTGGAATGGGGGCCCTGCTTATCTTCTCATGGTCATGAAAGACAAATGAAGATGGATGAATATGGGTTGTCAGCTTTCTTCTCATCCACCTCCCCAGCTACATCACAGGCAACGTGTGGTGCTGGTAAAACAGCAACTGAGGGGTTGAGAAACCTCCCTTATAAACTAGAAGCTGCTGCTTGGGAGGGGTGTTTTGTGAAGCTGCTCTGACTTTGCAGCCATCCACAGCCAGCAGTGGGTTTATTCCTCTGCATGATCCTGTGTGGGATCTGGTTTGTTTTCCCTTTGCTGGCTGGGGATTTGACAGCAGCATCAAAGCTCACGCGTAACCCGCCGTGCATCGCACGCCCCTCTCCATTTAGCTGCCTTTGCTGCTGTTTCCTCCCTGCAGACAGACTGTTAAATTGGATAAATACCTGGGTTTGTTCTTCAAAGCTTGTTTTAACTCCCAGCTTGCTGGTAAAACACCCCCATTAAAATACTGGTGTGAAAGCTGGGCAGGAACAAGCACCCCTTGCAGACCTCTGGCCCTGCCTGCCTGCACAGGGGATGGCAGTGACAGAGATCAGGGCTTTTTAATTTGTATTGAGAACCCTAAAGTGTTGCCTAATACAGAAGGGAAGGTACCTGGGTGCAGCGTGATGAAGGAAGGGTACAAACAGGACCTGCTGCTTTCCAAACAGTTTAAAGTCTCTGGAAGTCAACTTAGAGCTCTACAGACCGTGGTGTCTGTGGAGAACTGGAAGACTGAGCCCCTGAACTGCTCATGTGAAATTTGAGGTGAAGGGCTATGGCTCTAATATGGTTAAATTCAGGATGGTGATCTTAAAACACACAGCTGTAGCCCTGGAAGTTGTGCAGCATGTGGCAGAACAGGGATCACGTCTGTGCTTCCTACATTTCCCTGGCCTTGCCCACAGCCTTAGCCACAAGCTCTCTGTCCCTGATTTAGAGTTAAAAGCAGAGACACCCCAAAGGTGTAGAAATCACACATGTACAAAACCAAATGAAAACTGAGCCCTTACCTTAAATTCTTCAATTCAGGGGTATTTGTGAAGGTCCAATTTACCCACCTGCCAGGAAGAGGGGGTTTGCTGCTGAAAAATGTGAGTCACCTCTTCTGTGCTGAGAAAGACAAGGGGCAGGTTTCAGCCTTTCTCCCTTAGCACTGAAGTGGGTCCTCTCCCTATCATTTGATAGCCCCATGGCACTCTGGTGGCTCTTTCCTGTGTCACCAGCCACAGCATCGCTCATCTTGCATGACAGCAAGAGGCAGAGGATGCTCCTGCAGAAGGAGGAGGAGGGGGGAAAACAGGCTGATAAATGTGGTTTATGTATCAGTTTCATCAAGCTGCATTGAAGGTGTTTTTGTGATTGAAGGGTTAGGGAAAGGAGCCAGTTGGGGAATTGAGGAATCGAGGGAATTTGTTGTTTCTGTGTCTCCTGGGCAGAGGGAAATGGATGGGGAGGGCTGCTCAGTGTGTCTGAAAAGGTCTTCTGGTGAGATATATCTGAGCTCTGATGCAGACAAGGCTTACTCTGAGAGCCTGATGAGCACACCTCACCTTCGTTGCTGTCCTGTCTGAGCATGGTTGTGCCATGATCTTTTAAATAAGGAGGTCTTTCTGGGCAGTCCCAACAAATTTACTGTGTACCTAGCTCTGCTAATAACAGTTATGTATAAATACTGCTGAAGACCTTGGCCATGGTTAATTTGTGAGGTTTATAACTTCACTTACAGGTTTCCCAAGGGTTTCTACTTCTCAAAGTGCCTCGTTAATTGCTGTGCTCAAACACTTGTACTTCTTTTACTCAGCAGGGTATCAGTATTGCAGTAACAGTTGGTGATGTGCATGCAAAGGGGCCCAATCCTCTGTACTGTTAGATTTAGTTAACCTTGGTTATTCTTCAATTTGCTTTGATTTTGTTTCCTTTCCCCAAAAGATACCAAAATGTCTGGAGAGCTTGAAGGTTGAAGCCAAAGTTGCTCTCACCCCTCTCTAATCCGTGTTATCTTCTCTTTACATGGAGGTGGGGAAAGGAAGCTGAGATTAGTGAGGATATTTTGATCCCCATCAGTTTCCCTTCCAGGATAAACCTGGGATGATCTCCATTGTTGTCACACTAATTTGTTCACCACTCGATCTGAAACCCACTCAAGTCAGTGGAAGCTTCAATTCTCTCCTGCTTTCTGTTACTTGATGTGAAGCCTTCAGAACTGCTCTCCCCAACACAGCAGCTCTCCCCTTGGGACAGGCTTTCCAGTCACTATGCTGCAACAGCCTGTGCTTTGCTAACTCTTGGGTTTGTTCACTTCCCAGAGTAACTTTTCTCTCTCTCTCTCTCTCTCTTTTCTTTTTTTTTAAGCAGTGGGATTATTGAATCTCTGAAAACTTCATCTATTGCCTTGGTAACAAATTTTAAGTTGTCTTTTTGCTGCATTTAATGTGTGTGTTGACAGAAAGAAGGGATTTTCTTCTTGATTCACTCCAGAGCAGGTTGGTGAAGCCTTTCTTGCACAGAATAATCACAGAATCACAAGGTTGGAAAAGTCTTTAAGATCATCAAGTCCAACCATTCCCATCCTAAACTAAACCAGACCCCTGAGCACCTCATCAACCCTTTCTTTGAACACATCCAGGGAAGGTGACTCAGCCCCTCCCTGGGCAGCCTGTGCCACAGCCCCACAACTCTGCCAGGGAAGAACTTTCCCCTCCCAGCTGAGCTGACCCTGCCCTGGGGCAGCTTGAGCCCATTGCCCCTTGTCCCATCTCCTGTCCCCTGGCTGAAGAGACCATCACCCACCTCTCTACAACCTCGATGGAGTTGGCTAATTGTACCAGCCTGGGACATGGAAAGAAGAAGGTGTGTCTGCATTTGGCTTTGGAGGGAGCATCATGTAGACTTCAGAGAAAAGGAAGAATGGAAGAAGCCACCCCCTGCCATTGCCACAGATGTGTTTTCTCTTTCCTGTACTCAGGAGATAATTCATCTTGTTTGGAAAATAATTTTGAGTGATGCTGTTTAATTCTTATTTGGGCTAATGCTCTTGCTCATACCCACTGGATCAAGGAATGGAAGTGAAGGTTGTCTTGGTAAGCTTTGCAAAACACTGTGTTTTTACCTTTGCTCTGAAGACCAGGACACTCTAAAATCCCATTTTCTCCTTGAGTCTGTATTTCTAACTGCTGTTAATCAACAGCTGGGGTAGCTCTGCACTGTTCACACCAGCAGCTCTGATTACACACCATCTAGACTTGCATACCCCTGGGTTTTTGGATTGCTTTCTCCAATTTATTTCTCTTAGTATTGAGAAGAAACCTTTTCCAGTGGTCAGTGGAACCCAGCAGGTGCATCCCACTGCTCTGTGCTGTACCCCTGAGCTCGTTTCCAGCTTGTCCACAGAGTCAGGGTGTCAATCGCCTGTAATTGAGATGCAGTTTGGGTAAGGCTTTTGCTCTGCTTTCCTTTTTGTGTGTCTCCGGTGAAGGGGCTGAAATACAGCGTTGTCTCCTTGTGTGCCTAAGACAGCTCTCTTCCCCCCCTTGGCACTCTCCCCTTCAAAGAGGAAAGGCAAGGCAAGGCTGGCAGGGCAGCCTAGGTGGGAGGCTGCTGCCCTCTCATGGTCCAGAAGGCGAACAGCCAGGAGGAAAGTGGTTGACAAGCAGCTGAGATCCTCATTTCCCAGCTCAAGTCCCTTGCAAGGCACAGGAGCAGCACCCAGCTGTTTGAACAGGAGAGGATCGCTCTGAACGTCCTGAATTATTGAAGGAAACGCTGTTTTGTGAGGTTTGGTTTCCTTATTTTTCAGTTCCTTCGCTTGTAAGAGGTCAGTTTGATGTGGTTTGGCCGCTGCAGGTAGCTGCTCCTCCAGCAGCAGCAGCTCGTTAATGCCTGGAGCCCCTTTCCCTGTGCTAACAGAGTGAGTCAGGATTAAACACAGGGATATTTGTCACCCCACCTACTACCCTGTCACCTACAAAGATCAGTTTCAAGAGATCTCTGAAGGCTGAAGGAAAAAAGAGCAGAGGAGCAGGATGTGATCCATCAGACGTGTGCATCCCCACAGAGTCGTTGCTTTTGGCATCAAACAACTTGCCCAGCAGTGCTGAAGCACCTGCTGCTCCAACCCCACAGGCAGCTCTGCTCCTCTGCCCTTCAGCAGGATGGGGTAAAGTTTTAGTCTCAGCAAAACACGTGGGGAGAAGAGCTGGAGATGTTTTTTTAATCCCCATGCACAGCTCACAGTCTCCTCTCCCAAAAAAAACCCCACCACTATCAAGAGATCCTCATTGCACACCGCTGCAATTCTTAGTTTGGATTGGTTTCTACAGCAGCTCAGCTGGGAGCATTGGTGATAAAAATCATCTGGAAAGGGGACACTTAAAGGTTTGGTCTTTTCCTGTCCTTGCAGTAATTTTTTCCCAGCAGGGTTTCCTCTGGGATGTTTCTGCAGCAGGGCACCCACCTCGTGCTCCCTGAGGCACGGCATGGAGCCCAGCATTCATCCCATCCCTGCAGGAAGGATTTACCTGGTGGAAATGCAAAACACCTTGTGGAAATGGAGTTCCAGGTGTTGGACAAAAGACACCTCATAAAGGAGAAAGAGCTCAGGCTGGTGCTGGGAGCAGGGCTTAGAGCTTCTCCTGCAGGAGCTTTGGCCATTGCCCGTTGGTCTGTGCTCCACCCTCTGGAAAGGGGGAAACTCCTCTGAGGTTTGACTTCAGGAGGCTCTGTTACTCCAACTGGATCAGTGTTAATATGTACATCACCAGCAAGGCTAAAATTCTTAAAACCCTTTGCTGAAGAATGCCCAATTTTAGTTCAGCTCCCACCTCTGTTGTGGGCACACCAGCTTGCTGAGCCACCTCTGCTCCTGGGCTCTCCTGGTGTCCCCAGTGCCAGCTCCCAAGTCGTGGTTTTAAAGCTGAGGGGCTGTTGATGGACACCTTCAGAGGTGGTAGGCCTGTTCCACACGAGGTGGCTTTGTGGCAGGCAGGAGTGGTGTGTGGGCTTGTGTGGAGAGGGGAGCACAGCTCTGAAGTCAGTGAATGTTGGAAACCCATCATGACATAGGCCTGGCTTACGGGGAGAACACAGGGCTCACGTGTGTGATGCTCCCTGGGGCATCTCCCCTATGGGGATAGGCTGAAAGAACTGGGGCTGTTCAGCCTTAAGAAGGGTAAGAGGGGATCTTATTGATGTTTATAAATATCTCAAGTGTGGGGCACAGGGGGACATGGGCAGCCTCTTCTCAGTGTCTGTGGGGACAGGACAAGGGGCAATGGCTGCAAGTTGGAGCACAGGGAGTTCCACACCAACATATGGAAGAACTTCTTCCCAGTGAGGGTGAGGGAGCCCTGGGACAGGCTGCCCAGGGGGTGTGGAGTCTCCTTCTCTGGAGAGATTCCAGCCCTGTCTGGACACTGATCTGTGTGCCCTGTCCTAGGGACCCTGCTTGGGCAGGGGGTTGGACCCCACGGGCTCTGGAGTTCCCTTCCAACCCCTGTGATTCTGTGAGTCTGTGTGTGCTGGCATGAAGCTCTTCAGTGGGCTTTCAGGCCCAAACTCCTTGAGCTGCCTCACGCTGTACCAGAAGCTTCACTTAAGGACAGACTCAGAGAAAAAGCTGCAGCCCATTGATGTGACAAAAGCTCCCAGCATGGGGGGTGCTGCTGCCCTGTCCCACCCTGCTCCTGGTCTCAGGCTCCCCTCCCTTTCACCCACCATCCAACCCTGTCACAGGGGCTGTAAGAGGAATATTTCTTTCTAACTCTCTGCCACTCCTCTAACAACAGCACTGACTGTGTCGGCGATACCGCGCTTGATTCAGAACATCGATTGTTAATTCTGTCAGTTCTCCTACCAGCAGAGAGTTTTAAATAGCAGGAGCTGGATGACTCTTTAGCAGAATAGCTCCTGGGGGACAGGGATTGGTTTTATTGACCGAGTCTCTTTGCCTGTGGGTAACAGCAAAGCTGTGCTGGCTCTTCCTTCTATAATTGTGGAGTTAACTAGCTTCTGTCTTGTTGTCAAGTAGATACGTCTGCAGCAAAAATTATTGTGTTTGCCTGCTGTGAGGTTTGCAATGTGTCTTATTAAATGTTCTCAGCTGCTGCTGAACGTTAAGGTAACTGATAATTTACCAGGTATTGAGGATTGTGATAGATTTAGTAGGAGCATCGAGTCACTTGTTTAGATGGGCAACTGGGAGGGATAGGTCGGGGTGGGTTGGAGTGAGGGGCTGCCTTGGGTTTCTCCTTGGGGAGAGAAAGGAGGAAGAGAGCTGCTCTATGCCTGTCAGAGCCAGGTGCAGAGGGGAGCTGCTGGCTGCCTTGCTGGATAATCTTCTTGTTCCTCTCCAGCTGCTGAGCTCCTGGCAGGGCTCTGCAATAGCTGCAGCATGTCACGGGTCCCTGGGCATGTTGCAAGTGGAGAGCATGGAGTGTGTGGGATTCATCCTGCTCGGGTCTGTGTGCAGTGCCAAGGGTGCTGGGAATGTCTGGTCACAGCGCTCAGCTCCCTGCTGAGGTGTGTGATGGGTGCTGCTGCTCAGGTCTCTGTGTTTCCCAGCCACCTCCAGCCCTGAGGTGCAAGGCAAGGGAGCACGCTGCACCCATCCTGCTCCAGGGAGCTCGGAGCTGGGACCTCAGCTGCTGGAGGCAGGATTCGTCTTTCAGCTGGTTTCAGCCAGGATCCTTCCCCTGACCTGACCAGACAGAGCTCCCGGTGAAAAGCAACGCACTTCAACTACTGGCAAGTGATGAATGTGTAAAATTACCCTGGGTTTAGATAAGATGGGAGCTTGATTTTTCTTTCAGGAGTGCATCAAGCTGACAGTCCAAGCTTTTTTCCTTTTTTACCTAAGGGTAAACTGCCAGAATTTGTCCTCATTAAGTGGATAAGTGTACTGAACACAGCTCCATTCATCTCAAAGGCTGCCTGGTTGGCAAGAGCCAGACCAATTCCTTTTTGATATCCTAAAAGCTAAATACATGGTTGATTATGTTGCATCTTTCCTATTATTTTTTTTCCCCTTTCTCCTTGTTTTCTTGCTCTGGCAGAAGCAGCTGTGACCCAGACACACAACCCTTTCTTGCTGAGCTGTTGATTCAGCAAACAGATACCTGAACTGTTTGGCTTCCAGTTTTTTCATGCTGAGTATTTGCCTGTCCTGTCCTGGATGGCTCCTGGGCAGCCTGTTCTCTTCCCAGATGATTCCCGTGTTTTCTAAGTGAACTGGGAGGAGGTTATTCTAGATCCAGGTGGTTACCTGCTAACTGACCTCATTATGAAATACCATCCCCATGGCACACTGCGCTCTGCTACCGCTTTGCAGGGCTGTCGTGGCATTTAGGGGGAAAATAGGGAGAAAGCTTTGCAGTGGTTTTCTGTGTCCTCCTCTTGTCCTTGTGCTGTCCCTCTTGCATCTCCCAGTCGCTCTTCCCCAGCAGCCTGGCCGAGGGTGGGTGAGTTCACCCATGCGGGGATGTGAGCGGCCGCTCCTTGGGGCACGGGGTTGGTACCACAGGAGGATGCTGCTTCCCTCTGCCTCCTCACACCCTGCTATATCTCCACCAGCATCTTAGAATGGTTTGGGTTGGATGGGACAACATCATCATCATCAAATCATCTGATGACCCAACATCTTTACATGAAGCAGAAAGCCTGCAGCATGAGAGGGAGGGTCGTTCTGAGCTCAACAAGGAAAGTCCTTTTTTTAATTCAATATAAAGCATTCAGAGGGAAAACCCCGAGGCAGCGTCGTCAGCCTTCAGCTGTGATATGAATTTGATGATTTTCTTTTCAGTGCTGCACAGATTTTGCTCTGTGGGTCACAGCAAAGCAGGTGAGCTCCCGTTACGCAGCTACTTCCCCACGACACGTGTGTCTGCCACTTCGCATCCATACGTATCAGCAGGGCACCAGAAGGTCCCCTGAGACTTCCAGACTTGATTTTTAACCACACCAGGTGGTTCAAGCAGCCACACAGGAGTGGGAATGTTGTGTTGGGGTTGAGCTGGGTTGTGGTTGTGGCTCTTCTATGGCAATTAGTCCTTCAGCACAACAGAAATCCCCAAGCGACGGTAACGCACCGCTCTCCAAAGCAGGAGCCCCCCACTCCTCTGAGATTATTCTATTAGGATGACTTTATTTCTCTGCCTGGTCTCAGCGTGATGGATGCAGCCCCAGCACAACAGTGACAGCTGCTGCTGAAACTGTGTGAAAATTTTTTGCAGCCAAGGCAAAACTGGCAAATGTTGGGCTGGCCGCCAGCTCCGCTCGCGGGTGCGCGGAACCTGATGGCTCCACTGCAATGTTTACAGCACTGGAAAGCGGTTCTAGGCATGGTTCTTGTCAGCACTGGAGAGCAGATAACAGCTCTTATGTTGTTGTCCTGTAAGTCTTAAAAAAAAAACCCCTTCTTTTAGATTTTTTGCCCCACTCTGCCTCCCATCATACTGTCATGTGCTTCAGCAGGAGGGAAAAGCCCTCTGATTCCTCTGAACAAGCACAGCAGCAGAATATTGGGCACTTTAATTCTGAAACTTTATTTTTTTTTAATATAAATAGTGAGACATCACCTCTTGTGTCTTCTCATTCCCTCCTCAGAAATGCTTTTTCAGACTCCATGAGCATCTCTCCCATCATGGGACAGCTATCAAGCCTGACTGCAAAATCACACCGTAAAGGAAAACCACACGATAGAAGCATTGTTCTCCTGGCTGCAGAGGTGAGGAGCACGGGGGCAGGAGGTGCCAGCCCCTGTTTCACACAGCACACTCCTGGGGCATGTTGCACCAAGCACGATCCTGCACGATGGCATCTGTCCCAAGGTCACATTTGTCTGCTCAGCTTCCCTTGGGCAGGATGGGAAGGAAACCTCCCACTTCTGGGCAGTTCCACAGTTGTGTGGCTTTGTGGGCATGTGAAACACTGATTAAACTGAGCACAGGGGTGTTGCTGCCCCTAAATCCTCACTCCTAAACCCTGCTGCTGGGCACCTGTGTGGGGATGCAGTGAGTCTGTCGCAGCGGGTGGGAAAGCAGGCGGCCACGCCTGCTCAAGGTGCAGTTGCTGTTTGCTGTCAGCAGCAATCAGAGGTCTATAAATAGCCTGGAGCAGGAATTTATGAGTGGTTCTACTAATGAATAACTTACACACTGGCTGCTCTGCTGTGCTCTGCAGGCGGTGGCCTGTCCTCTCCCTGATGCTGCCCTGTCTGGCACCCCAGCTGAGGGTGAGGAAGCGTGGGAAGGTGTCGGTGCTGCTGGCACTGGGAGGTGTGATGAGAAGGTGACCCACCACCAGCCAGTTTGTCTGAGTGCTCAAACAAGCACCTGCACACCTGGCTGTGGGCACCAGGGCAGTGCCATAGGGATGCACAGGAGAGCATCCCTGAGTGGGGGAAGGAGAGCAGAAAGGGTTGCAGGACAAACTGCAGTGCCAATACCTTGGTAACCATTTCTCATCAATCTCAGTGCTCCTGGTGTTTGCACTGCTGAGATCCCAAATCGCATACACCACCAAAACAATGCCTCCAGCCTTCCCATTTGGACCCAAAGGGTGAACTAGAAATGTGTTCATAGGTGCCAATGTTGGTGGACCCTACAGAAAGCCATGGCAGCCACTGCAAGTCTGTCCTGTGGTCCAGAAAAATCCAGAAAGCAGCAGGTGGGAGCCATACCCTCTGTGCTCTGCAGGCAAGAGCTCAGCAGTCCTCTTGGAAAGGTGGTGGTGATGGTATGGAGAGGAGAGAACCCTTCAGGGAGCACATTTTCCCAATGGAAGAGCAGAGCTGTAAGGTGCATGAGGTCCGTTCCCCCAGGACAGCGCCAGCATCACACGCTTCAGGGGCTGTATCTACTTGGAGGTGTTTAAGCAGCACATTTGCCAATGGAAACTTGTAAGTATTAAGCTAGCACCTAACACAAAGGTAAAATCAGATGGCTTTGAAGACAAAAAAAAGGGCTATTTCATTAATTAAACTATAAACACAGCTTTAATTTGAGTGGATGTGGATTGTCTGTATTTAAAAAGTCCTTTTCCTTCACACCCGTTCCGGTGGTGTCCTTAAAACAGAATGACATCTTTTGGTGCATTTTCTATGGGTCTTTCCTGTTCTTTCTTCTTAGAATATCTGGCGTGGTCATAGACATATATGATGATGACAGAAGCAATGTTCAGTAAAATGACCACCAGCATGATCCAGTAGGAATACCCGTAGGAGTGTTCGGATTTGATGTGCGCCTGCGAAGCACCAACACACGCGTGGGCCAGCTCTAAAGACAGGTCGTTTCCTTCTACATTCACAGGGAAAAGGATCATGACTATGAGTGTGAAGATTCCTAGAAAACACAGATCAAAATGTTAAGAGGGGAAACTAGTGCTGTGTCTGTAGCTGCTTGTAAATAGGCTAAATTGGTTAAAACACCCAGACTAGGACAAGGATTGACCTAATACTTTCCATTAGTAACACCTGAGGGTATTTAAAGACTTTTTACCCCACCTAATAGTATCTGCCTGGTGTTCTGACAGTGGCAACTACATCTCCTGCTGAAATTGAGGGATTCTCACTGACTGTTCTCAGATAATGCCATTTATTGTCATTTTTTTCATTGACTTTAGTGCTAATGAGTGTAATATATTCAAACTCAGGGTGGTTTGTGGAATGCTTTTCTGGTATGAACTCAAATTCACGGGGTGTGCAGTGTCACAGCTGGGTAAAACCCTGAGCAGCCTGGTCTGCATTCAAGGCAGGTCCAGCTTTGCTTAAAAGCTTAAAGACCTCATGTTCCTTCCAAGTCAGATTACTCAATGACTCTGTGATGAGCCAAAATGTCTTGTAAGAGCTGTATCTGTTTCCTGCAGCCTTCTGAATCCAAGTGGAGTTCAGTTACTTTGGCATTTAGCTGGATAATACTTTTGCATCTCTGCTTTCTAAGTACTAATGGAGGAACAATCCCTGAACCTTGGTGAAAATATTTCTATTCCTTTCTTCTATGTACACCGTCCTACACGTGCTCCTGCTACAACAGGCTCAGGCTTTGTCAGGACACTGGACTTTCAGGCCATCTGGTAGGAGAAACAGTAACTTTCAAGATATACTCACACATCAAATGATGCTGGATTTTTTTTTTTCATCAAAATATTCCCATGGCAAAGTAGTCTTCCAGGTCACAGCACTGACAGGGCTTGAAAATGTAACCACCATCCTTAGTCAATGGGAGGGTTTACTTTCTCACTACTGTTTACTTTGGCAAGCCTACAGTCCTTTCACTTCAGGTCAAAGCTTGTAGATTCAGGTTGTGGAACAGGTGCTGGGCTCAGGAAACAACCAGCTTGCTTCTAGGGTGAGACAATGATCTGTTTGTCTTAGAAGTTGAGCAACTGTCTAACCTGGGCTTTTGGTCACTTAATTGTGTCTCAAGGTACCCATGGCTGTTCCAGGATCTGTCTCTATGCATGGTGTTGGGTAGTTGTGGCTGCAGAGAAAGGGGTGGGCTTCACAGCCCCACCTGTACGTACTATGGCTGAGACTGTGTGTGTTTATACAATTTCCTTTCCACCAAGGTCTGATTTTGGCAAGGGCAGCTCTCAGAGCATGGCCCCAGGAACAGGACACGGGGGACGCAGCTCAAGGGACAGCAAGTTCCTGCTCCATCAGCAGAGCATCTTCAGGCCTGAAGAGCTTGTGTAGGACAGAACACCAGTGCCAAAGTACTCTGTAACCAGATGCCTTTAAAGAAAGCCTAGTATTAGATGAATGCCTAACCCTCTCCAGACAAATGGAGTGTGAGAGCTGAAATCATTGCCATAGGAAGGTGTGTGAGGAGCAGCCAAGCTCGAGCTACCAGATGAACGAGGGGTTACACCTCCACAGAGCTGTTTGGCAGAGTTCATGTCTCTAATAACTCATCAGCTCTCCAGTTTGGGGATTCTTTTTTTCCCTTTTTCTTTTTTCCCCTCCCTCTCTCTAAGAAATGTGAGAACTGATGTTGCTCTGGGGAAGCTTTTTTTGCAGAGGGAAATAGATTTTGCTGTGACTCTCTGCTCTTAACTGCCCCCCCTCCCATGTTGATGCTGTTGTAGATGTGTTTCAACACGTTTTTGCTGGAGCCCATCCTATAGATTAGACCTTAGAGGCCTAATTTGGTGTGTAGGTAACACAGCAACGGATACAGTGTGCCTACCACAAAACAGGGACATAAGGCCTTAAAGGGGGGTTACACATCGCACTGCAGTTGCACCCAGGGCATACTACTCTGTAAAGGTCTCCTTTGGTGTTTGTGAGCTCTCTCTGTTCTTCTTGACATGCATGGGGTGTGAAATGATGCTACACCTGCCTTTCTCACTCCCACTTTTGCTGTCAGTGAATCCAGATACGTACTGATCGATGCTGCTGCTTCCAGTAAATAATATTGTTTTACCTGAAAATGATCTCCTAAGTACCAGTATTCTAGCAGACATGGCTACAACCCCAAATCAGTGGA
Organism: Gallinula chloropus; assembly: GCF_964237585.1. Taxonomy (NCBI): domain Eukaryota; kingdom Metazoa; phylum Chordata; class Aves; order Gruiformes; family Rallidae; genus Gallinula; species Gallinula chloropus. Next base: position 79,680,292 of record NC_140090.1, read on the forward strand.
AAAGAACTGCCTTTTCCAGGTGTTTCCTTTTATAGATATGTATTTCTTAATCTGGAAATCACTGACAATAGAGTACCCACCCATCCCTGTGGTGGGCAGAGAGCAGCCAGCATGGGAAGCGTTACTCACCGCATAAGGAATTCCAGGTATAGACTCCAATGGGTCCCAGGAAGGTCTGGTAGGGGTTGCTGACAACATTAGTGCAGGTAAATCCAGAACTCAGGAGGGAGCTCAGTAAACTCAGGACCAGAATCACAATAATGGCAGTGATGGTGCTTTTCGCCTGGGTGGAGTTCAGTTTATCTGTAACTGAAATACAGCGGCTCAGCATCGGTGATCAGCCTTCCCAGTGTGGTCTGGTGGGCTCAGGTGACCTTATGACTTACTGACATGGCTGCAATTAAAGGCAATAACCAGAGATTGGGCCAAGCTGTAGAGATCAGGGTGTAGAAGGAACAGTATGTTTGGACACAGCACACGAACCCAAATTCAAACTGGGGTGAAGGCACATCAGGCTGAAGAAGTGCCTGTCTGCTAACCCTGTGGGCATGCAAACATCCCCAGGCATCGGGCTGGGTAGCAAACATCTCTTCCTTAATGCTCCTGTAAATACTTCCTCGTGGTAGGAAGACAGAAATTCTTCTGGAGAGACAGAAATTTTATGCCTGGCTTGGTTCAGAAACCAAGGTGCACCTCCACCCATCGTTCCAGGGAGCTCTGGTAACCTCTGTGGGTGCCTATCTAAAACTTGGCTCTAATTGCCAATTATTTCCTTATTTATCCCCACTGGGATAAATCTGACAAGGGGGAAGAGCTTTTAAAAGGCCAGTAGAGCCATTAGCCTGGAAGGGTCAGGTCCTCTCCTAGGAGAAGTGTAAGTGAGCATGGACAGCTGAGGCGTGGTTGAGCGGGTGTTCATCCCCAGACCAGATCTCTCTTTCCATGTCCCACAGGTGAAAAATAAAATTGGTGGAGGAAGCACTTGCTCCCTGTTTAAAAACAGGAGCAGCTCCTGCCTTGTTTGCACTTGAGGATTGGGGGCCTGGAGGTCTGTCACTCCCCAAGGTCCACGCTTCATGCTCGGGGCTGGTGGCCCTGGGCTCGGCACGGGGCAAACACGGGCTCTGAGCTGTTGGCTCAGCCCTGCCCTCAGCTCCTGCACTCCAGGTCTCTGCTCCTCAAGGCCATGAGTCAGGGAGTGCTGTGCCTGAACATCAAGCATCCCAGCACCTCTCCTCCTTGCTCCACCTTACTACAGTTCATACACCCAGGTTATTGCCTGGTGTAGTTTCTATAGCTATGTGTGTTGCTGGCTGTATGTACTCAGCACATTTAGTCACCCCCTTCAGAACTGTACTCAGTTGTATTGTTTTTGTCTAAATCCTCCCAGCTAAGTGACATGTCACTAAGAGACACATGTGACTGTCATCTACTCAAAGTGTAATTGCAGTACAGCTCTCAATAGTTTGTGTCTGTCAATGTAAAGACTCAAAATGCAGCTACAACTTGCCTGTGGCTGCCTGTACCCTGCAGGAATTACAACAGTGTTTTGGGACTCTGTTCAGATGGGTGCTGTGGTAGGCAGCTATCTGCAGGAAAAGCTCCTCCATGCTGTCTGTAACACAGAGCCAGGGCAGCAGAGCCTCCAGGGACTGCAGAACTTGGGGAAATCACAGGGATAAGAACATCAACAAAACCCAGGGAAGACCCCATAAAGAGAAAATAAAACCTCACAACAGAAAGAGCTATTGGAAATAAATGAACAGGAGAGCTGCTCTCTCATTTAATAGAATAAAGAAGTTAATTTCTGCCTGAGGAAAGGGCAGGTAAGGGTGTGTTATAGAAGAGGAAAGCCAGGCATGCAGGAGCTGTCACTCGATTAAAGGGCAGTGATGAGCACTGTGTACAGGGTCCTCACACTTGGGCATTGCCTAGTCCCAGCAGTAACTCAGGTGCTGAATCAGACAGGTTTGTGTAACTTCCCCCTCAGCCTCACTTCATTTTACCCCTCAGAACCTCTCCAGAACTGACTGGCTGCAGCTATTGCACCCCTCTGATCTCAGACAACTATCAGCTATTGAGGTGATGTAATTTCACCAGGCTCCACCTGTAAGCACACCCACAACAGCACAGGACTAAAGGCTTTACATAAAATGCTGGTTTCATGGTGGCAGGTATATTTTTTTATCCCTAAATAAAATACTCTGTGCAGAGTGAAGGGACCTGCACTGGCTGATTGACTTAATGGGGTGGATAGCAGCCCACAGCTGGATAATCTCTGCATTAAATGCAAAATAAACCAACCTAGTTCCAGAAGGAAAGCTGAAGGCTTTGCCCCCATCAGCTCTCTCCTTAATTTCCTGTATCTCTTTTATTTTCCTCTCCCCATCTCTGTCCTGTATGGTTGGATACAGATTTTACTACCCCCAGTGATGCCTGACTGCCGGTCTGGAGGTCTTTGCTAAGCAGGGTTGAACTGGCAGGCTTTATGAGGTCTGTGATCACTTGTGACACACAATGAACTGCTCATTATAAAAAAAAAACCCAAGCAAAAAATCCCAGACAAACCCCCCCAAGTTGAGTTGAACCCAGCTTTCCACTTTTTGGGATGATCCCAGGGAACACCTGGAAACTGAAGATAGGATTAATGATGTTTTAGCAGTTCTCAAACATCTGTCATGTATTTAAAAAGCTACAAAGTGGATCAATTCCTCTCTGCTATGGCAAATTTCAGCCTTCCTTGTGCTCTGTTGGCTTTGCTGGTTACCAGAAGTCAAAGGAATTGCACAGGCAACCCATTTACTTAAGGATATCACCAAATAAAAGGTATCTACTGTCTTAGGGGACCCAAATCCTTTAAATTAAAAATAGTAGGCGTGCAATCCTGCAATGTATTTCTTCTATTTCAAGACTGTACAGAGCCATACCTAATATAAAATGTGACAGTGATGCCTAGTATTGAGCCTAAGAATTAATTTAAAATCAGCTAAGTTCATCATGCATCTATGCTCCACTTAACTAGTGAGGGATGGGGGAAGATCTGCATTTAGACTGTTCTCAAAGCATGACTTCCAGCAGCTGTTGGAGGCACCTAGCAATTTCTAAAGCTCAGTCCTTTTGTGCATCCCTAAATAGCTTAGATGGGAGAACTGAGGGGATGATAAGTATAAAGCCCTAAATCTGGTGGAGGGGAAACCAGCATCCCCACCACCAAAGTGCATGTAGGCTATATAAAGAACTGCAATCCTTTCCTGATGCAAGTGTTCTGTGAGTGCTTGTCATTAATTGTAATTAAAATCTGTATGTCAGTCGCACCTGGGACTGGGTTGTATTAGCTGCTGTGCAAAGGCAAGATGCCTGTCCCAAATTCCTGCCCTGCTGCATCCTCACCTTGCAATCAGCTCTCTGTGGGTGCCCTCCTGGTTTTACACTGAGTCCTGGTAAAATCAGCAAGACTCTGGGGGCTTCAGCCAACTGGCACCAGGAGACATAACCTATATGCACCCTATTTTTATAAATGCTTATTTGCTCTTCTGAAAATTACTGATTACTTTGCTCTGACTGTAATTATAAATGATGTGGGTTTGTATTTGTTACGTAACGATCTCACTATCTGCTCTGTACCTGGGCAGGAGCACTCCAGGGTTTGGGTTTTTCAAGGCAATATAATCATTACAACACGGACTGGCCTGTGTCATACAGGTTAGCCACTGTGGGAATTTGGGTGCCTGTTTGTACAGTGTGATTTCTGTGCTAAATTAAGCTGGGAGGCTTAGGTCTTGCTGGGCTCTACCTTGGTGGCTTCTCTGAGATGGGACATCTTGTAACAGCCTACCAAAACAAGAGGGGAAATTTAAACCATAGTATCACAAGGTGGGAAAAGACCTTTAAGACCAAAAAGGCCAATCAGCCCCATCCTAAGCTAAACCAGATCCCTGAGCACCTCATCTCCCTGTCTGTTAAACACACCCAGGGCTGGGGACTCAGCCCCTCCCTGGGCAGCCTGTTCCACAGCCCCACAACTCTGCCAGGGAAGAACTTTTCCCTCCCATCTGCTCTGACCCTGCCCTGGCACAGCTTGAGCCCACTGCCCCTTGTCCCATCTCCTGTCCCCTGGCTGAAGAGACCATCGCCCACCTCTCTGCAACCTCCTGGCAGGGCAGGGGAGGTGGGGAGAAGGTTTCCCCTCAGCCTCCTCTTCTCCAGGCTCAACACCCCCAGCTCCCTCAGCTGCTCCTCACAGGATTTGCCCTCCAGCCCCTTCCCCAGCCTGGTTGCCCTTCTCTGGACTCCCTCCAGGACCTCAATGTCCTTCTGATGGTGAGGAGCCCAGAACTGGACCCAGCACTCGAGGTGCAGCCTCCCCACTCCCAGTCCAGGGGCAAATCTTAAAGTGCATCTCACCTTTCATAATAGTTTTACCTACTCTTCCCAAATTTTGTGAGGTTTCTTTCAACTGGGTGTTTTTATTTGCTTACACACCTGTACATCAGCATTATTGCCCTGAACGTGGTAAGATAGAAAGGTACATAAAGTGAGTGCAAATCCTTGATCCTCACAACAGCTTCCCAGCTTCCCTACCTTTGAGCTTTGTGATTGCTTTCCTTCACATGGCTAGAGCTACTTACGTGTAGAGTTCAGTACATCTTTGCTGAGCTGTGTGAAATCAGTGTTGACTCTGAAGTTCATACTTGGTATGCATCATTTCTTGGGGTGGTTTTAGTTTATCTCACGTCTTGCTTCTCCTACCAGGATTTTTCATGCTCATCTTACCCTGAACCTTGAAGAAAGTTAAACCCCCTTCTGCTCTTCCCCTGTTATTTTAACTTTGTTTTATCCCCATGTAGAATACCTCCTCCATTATCTACCAGTTCTTCTGCTGTCTTAATTATTTAACTTATTTAACAGCTATAGGTTAATTGGTTTCTACTGGATGTTTGCTGAGAAGTTATTCTAATAACCTTGTCTCCAAAGCTGATCTCAGAGGTTTTTATGGAAAGTCATGATGAGGAGGAGTCAACTAAAACCCATGTGTTGTGTAAGGGAAGAAAGGCCTTAAATGCCAAGCTCTGTTGTAATCCATATTAGTCTCATATTTAAAATAATATAGTAAATAATATTTATTATTAAAATAATAAATGCAATATTGTAGTCTCATATTAAAAGAAAGAAGACCTGAGCAAACATAAGGTTTCAAAATACTAATCAAATTTTTGATATACTATATATACTATCAAAAGTTTGATAAAGACACTTAAAAATAGGATGCTCTTCAAGGAAGAAATTAAAGGAAAACTTCTGTGAACATATAGGCTCACCACACATACAAACACTATATCTACCTAAATTAGTGTTTTACATGTTTTGGTCTTTTCCCTTCAGCAGTCTCCTAAAACTTTCTTCTAGAAAAACAATGCTAATTTGACAGTAGGTGGCAAAATGTTTTAAAGCAAACAATTAATTTAACATCATGAAATGTAGGGGGGAAGGAAAAAAAAATCCTGAAAGGTGAATTAGGTTTGTAATGATTTAATCAAATGGTAATTGAGCGTTGCTTTTCTGTTCCTCACCAAAACCTTCTGAAAATTAAGATCAATTTTACGTAAAGTTCCTATTTTCTATTTCCTCTGGTTCCAAGGTGCAGGCTAATCATAGAATCCCAGACTGGTCTGGGTTGGAAGGGACCCCAAGGGTCCCAGAGCTCCAACCCCCTGCCACAGGCAGGGCCACCAACCTCCAGGCCTGGAGCTACACAAGGTTGCCCAGGGCCCCAGCCAACCTGGCCTTGAACATCCCCAGGGATGGGGCTAAGATCACAGGTAACCAGAAGTTCCTATTGCTAAGAATTCTGCCACCTTTCTGTGCTCTTTTGGGGTCTTATTTTGTACCACTTCAATCCCCAGACTGGCTACAGATATTCTCACTCTCAGTTAACATATTATCATCATGGATAAGTACAAGAACGAGCCGCGGTTCCTACATCCATCACCAGAAGGTGCCACCCATTCCCAAGCAGTACCACCACTCACCTTGGAAAGTGCCTCCTGGAACCTGAAATCCCACTTCGATGAACTGTTGGCAGGTCCCACGAAAGAGTCCATAGGTGAGGCTGACTGTAGTGTTGGAGTTCCTGCTAGAGAGGCGAACCTCGCTAGTTATCCAGTTCTGGGTCGCCAGGGTAACACAAATTATCACAAAAGAACAAACACAGGTAAAAAAAGCGGCTGTGAACATGATGGTTTTTTTTCTGGATGGCATTTTGATGGATTTTCCAGTGGCTTTTTAGGGTATTGTCTTCTCTTTAGTCCTGCTTAGCATGAGGCTGTTCCCTCCTCCTCGCTATCTGGGATCTGCTCTCTGCTGTAGGAGACAGCTACCCTGGTAAACTTTAAACAAACAATGGTCATAAAAATGTAAAACAACTGAACTTTGGTCTGGAGAAAAGGTGTTGCCATAGTGACGACCAAACCAGCCTGGCAGAGGCTGTGAGGAATCTTCAGCAGATGATTCATGAGTGCCCTGCCGAACCGTAGCCTTTGGATGACGGCTCTGGAGACATCTTCTAGAGGCTGGGATCCAGCTCCCCTTGCTGCTCTCTGGGAGATGTCTTACTCTTCCTGCTTTTTCTCTTAAAGGCTGATAAATTATTTTTTTTTGCTAAATCTGTATGGAATTCGTTAAGGTAAAGATTAATACAGTGTTCCTTCTCTGCTCAAATTCCCAGCTTGTTCAACAGCCACCCAACTATCTCTTTTGAGACCTCTCCTGAATTCTTTATGCTCTTTGTGCAAAGCTTGGGCTGGTTTGGGCTTTTGGGGGAGTAAGGAGGTTCTGTCTACAGATCATTTTCTAAGGGAGAGCTATACTTCCTAATTAAATTCTGTATATTTTCATGTATTACATGTCAGGATAAAGGAAAAGAAATTCCATTAGCTTTTATTTCTATTAATTATCGTGTTGTTGGTCCCTGTTCTATTGAACCCATGCTTCTGGATCATCCAGAGGTTTTGTTAGCCTTTAGAAAGCAATCAGATTTAACAGTGCTGCTAAATAAACCTGTTTTCCCAGAGCTTTGACTGGTTTGCACTGTAAAGACATTGAGAGATTAAAGTGTTATGAATTTGAAATGGCAGAAAATACCTGTTTTGTAACAAAGTGTTACGATTTCTTGATGCAGAACTGCAAAGCAGCAATCACATTTGAAATCCATGAGTTTTATTTCTAAATCCAACCAGTCTTTTATAGGAGATGGTCTTATGTATATTTTTTTTCAGATTGTATGGGACTTTAATGATATTTTTAATGTCATTGCCTTGAAGATCTTATACATTTATACCTTATATGCATCATATACATACCCAACATAAGTAAGATGGTAGAAATCAGTCGGTATATGACTGAAGCACTGGAGAGCAAAGGGAAGCTTTTCAGCCCTTCTAAGGAAATAGGGAAGAGGAGACCTGACTGTGACTCTCATTCTCTCTCCACACTTCAGTTAAATTTTAACAGGTAAACTTTATTGCGCTCATCCACCTCTATGGGTTTATTAATCCAATAGTTCTACTCGCCCTTTAGCTGCATGCAAAGAGCATAGTCCAAGTATTTATAGTCCAAAGATATTCTTTAATAAGTAAAAAAGCTGTGCCACTTGCTCCCTATGAAAGATATTTTAAATGTATATGTTCAAGGATTGATATTGGTCTTGGTACAAACTTTGAGGGAACACATTTTCAGCTGCTGCTCTGAGGGCCTCTTCTAGTACACCTGAGACAACCAAATTGAAGTGATTTGATTTAATTTAATTTATGGCCAGCAGATTGAGGGAGGGGATTCTGCCCCTCTGCTCCGCTCTCATGAGACCCCACCTGGAGTGCTGGGTCCAGTTCTGGAGTCCACAACATAAGAAGGACATGGAACTGTTGGAATGGGTTCAGAGGAGGCCACAAAGATGATCAGAGGGCTGGAGCACCTCTCCTGTGAAGACAGGCTGAGAGAGTTGGGCTTGTTCAGCCTGGAGAAGAGAAGGCTCTGGGGGGACCTTATAGTGGCCTTCCAGTCCCTGAAGGGGCTACAAGGAACCTGGGGAGGGACTTGTTAGAAGGTCATGTAGTGATAGGATGAGGGGAAATGGTTTTAAATTGGGAGGGGGTAGATTAATATTGGATATTAGGAAGAAATTCTTCACTCTGAAGGTGGTGAGGCCCTGGGACAGGGTGCCCAGGGAGGTGGTGGCTGCCCCCTCCCTGGAGGTGTCCAGGGCTGGGCTGGATGGGGCCTTGAGCAGCCTGGGCTGGTGAAAGGTGTCCCTGCCCATGGCAGGGGGTTGGGACTTGATGATCTTTAAGGTCCCTTCCAGCCCTGACCATTCTGATTCAATGAAGTAAGCATCCAGACCTTTAAAAACCCTAAATAACCCAGCCCAGGAGCCGTTCCACGTTGCTCAGGAAGGCGCTACGGGCGATCGTATTGATTCGTATTTAGTTTGCAGTGACTCAGCTCCCATTTTTGTGGCTCAAATGGTTGAACATTCTCCTGAGGCCAGGAGAACTGCTCTGTAAATGAGATCCTCGTTTGCCTTTCTCTTCCCTGCCACCGTGAAGTTAATCTATTCTCTGCTAATGGTATGATTCCTTGTGTCTTTTTTTTCCCTTGCAGCTACCCAAAATACTATCATATAACTTGTAATGAAAACTGTAGTTTCACATGACATGCCTCATCACTTGAGAGACAAGAGATTGGTGAGTTGGTGAATACGTGTTTCTTTTCTGCTTATGTACAAATTAGTTTGCCTTCATCAATCAGATATGTAAAATATAAAATGAAAGCTTTTAATTGCAAACATTTTATACATGCTCATTTGTTTTGACATCACAAACATGTTCTTACACGTGGAGAAAAAAATAATCATGTGGTTGCTTTGCCCACAGTTCTGGATGGAAGCCATCTCCTGATGGATGCTGTCTTCTGATGGATGTCCTCTTCCACAGGATGCCATCTCTTGGGGGATGCCATCACCTGGCAGTGGCACACAGGGTCTGAGGGCTCTCTCCCACCTGGCTCACAGGTCAGTGCGCTCAGCCACGCTCAGCAGCAGCCAGGGAAACTCAAGGTGAAACCCCTGCAAATCGTTTTCTGTTCTGCTGCAACCACAAGGCTCAGCAATGCTTACTGGTCACTTAAAAAATTCTGTACTTATTTAAAATCTTTCATCTTAAAAATACCTGTTGGGTAGCAAGATGATTCAGCGGTGTAGTTGGCTGGCAGCTGTGCTGGTACTTCTGACTGTCCTTGCACATCCCCTTTGTGGTACATCCTTGTATATCACACCAAGCTTTCACACCCTTCTTAAGTTCCAGTTCCCATGTCTATTTGCTGAGGAGCTCAGCATCAGGGATGGCAAGATCCTTGAGCTGCACATGTCCCAGAAGGAGTCAGTCAAGCTCCATGTGATACAGATGCACATGCAGCGTTGCAGGATCAGGCCATGCCTTACCAGCGTTACCTCTGTCTCCCCTAAGATGGATTAATTGTAACTGAAACAAGTTATTGTAAATATACTATAGAAGATGAAGAATGAGATTGATCTCTTTTCCTCTGGTAGCCTTGCATCCTGAGAGATGATGGAAACAGGGATTTATCTATGCTTTTTGGGCTGGGTGAGGGAGATCAGATCAAGCACCGTGACTTTTATTGTAGCTGGAGGTAAAAAATTTGAAGCTCAACTGAATGGCAAAATGATTGCACCAGCTGTTTGGGAAACTTGGAGGGATGTGAAGAACACATCACTACTTGTGTATCCACACCCACTGCTGCTGTGTGGTGACTTTGTGCTGTTCCACCTTTGGATTTCATTCTTGTTTTGCTCTGACCCTTTTCACAGCATTACTGAAAAAAACCCAAATGGGTTTTAAATGTTGGTTGGATTTCTTCCCAGAAAGCTGCTAAATCTTCTCAGCAGAGGACTCCATCACTAGATAGTTATTGATTTCTGAGCTCTGACGCTGGGGTGTATTGGGAGGTGTTGGAGTGACAGCCAGAATGCCGTGCTGCCACCAGCCCCTCTGGACCAGCATCCTTTCCCGTGAGCAGTCAGCAGGGACACTGCCTGGTGGGTTCCATCTGGAAAGGAACAGGCAGAAGATCCCAAAGCCACCACACTGGTATCAACATGATGAGCAAAACCCCTAGATTGAAAGGATGGCTGCTGCAAGAGCATTCCTCAGTTTTACCAGCTGAGTAATGGGGCTGGTGCCTGTTCTGGTATCTTGAGGCACAACTTGTGCTGCTCCAGACTTCATGTCTTTTGCCTGACCTTGGTAGAGGAGGAAGAGCTGAGTTCAGCATCTTCTCCACTTGCCATGAGCACCCCTTGCCCAAAAGGGAACACCACTTGCCTTGTGTGGAGGCTGCAAGGGGCAACCTGTGGAACTGCCTCTTCTCAAAGATTTTTTGAGATTAACAAATTAACCAGCATTGTTTGATAGGAAATTAATTCCTCCACTGGAAAGTTTATCACTTCCCACACACCATGTGCCAAGGCAGGTGAAGGAGACATGTACCTCATAGCAGCTCACTGAAGGTCTGAGCTCTCCCTCATGCCTTTTCTCTTTGTTTCCATTTCCAAGCTATAAAACACTTTGGGGGGGGTGTGGGGGGGTGTGGGGTGTGTGTGTTGAGCAGAGCAGCAGAGGCCAGTCTGGTGAAATAACAAATTTTCAAATAAAATTTGGAAGCACAGAGATGTTTTCCATTTTTCTTTAACCCTGCATGTCATGGGGTGCAGCTGCCAAAATAGCTGAGCTCCTCTGCACCCCCTCAGATGTCCAAGCCTATTTTCCCTTATATCCCTAAAAGAAGACTCAGAAAACTTTATAATAATGTGTTTAGGCATTAAAAAGCCTCTGTTATTCATAACCAAATAGGGCAAGGTGAGAGCTCAAGTACAGTTTATCGAAGGGTGGGGGGGAGAAAAGCCTTCCAGCCTTGCAAAAAAGCAGAAAATGTGGCCTTTTCAATATTTTGAATTTAATAAAATGTGGCTTTGAAGCTGCATCGAGGTTTGTAATGTTCTGAACAAACCCTGGAGGTGGAGATGGAGAGAAGAGCTGGCAGGGCAGGCTTTCATTTATTGCAATTTCTGTAACAATTATAAAGATATGTAGTCTTGAATACTTAAATATATTCCTAGATACTCATAATTTTAGATTCCAAATGTAAAAAATCTTAGTCAAATACCTCTTTGAAGTCATTAAATTAGCTACTGCTGGGATGTTACATATTCTCATGCTTTTGCCCAATTATCTGTGCTATTTTTCCTGTATTTTTAGGCTGAGACACATTTGCAGTTACAGGAACCACATGTCTGTAGCTGTTATTTGCTGTGCTGCCTCTTGTTTTTGAGCTCCTTTGGTATGCTCACAGTTTGTGTTCCACTGTATCAGTAAAGAGCCAGATCTCCTGTGCCAGTGCCACAGGCATAGTGGCCATTTCTCAGGGAATGGGGAAGCCTGGAAAATATTTTGCAAGCTTTTGTCTAAGGGAACTGGTAGGATTATACTCAGTATCCCATGCCCTAATAAGACTCCAGGTGCTCATCCTTTAAATCCTTTAAACACTTGCTGCTATCCTGCTCGCTGTCGGTGTTCAGATATCACCTGCTTCCCATCCTGTATTTACTGAGCTTGGAGAAGAGAAGAGACCTTTGGTAGCAGAGAGCAGCAAAGTGGTTGTAATCGCTCAAGGGGAAGTTTCTACTGGAATAATGTTTGGTCCAGAGTGAGAGACAAGGGATGCAGGTGCTGGGTCCTGCCAGGAGCTGTCGGAGGTCCTGCAGCTCCTCCGGCAAACTGGAAGCAAGGGTGAAACGGCTGCCAAAGAGCTGACATTTCTGAGAAGGGATTTGATTTGTGATGGGAAGAGGGGAAAAGACAGATAACCAGTGGACTGTGAGATGGACAAAGAAAACCTGCTGTTGGAGCTCCATCGGGCCAGGCACTCAGACACCTACCCCTTGTTATCTTATTTTTGCTACCGCGCTGCAGCCTTCCAATTTCTTATGTTCTGATGAAGCAAGTAAGCTCTGCCAGTGCAGCTAAGCTGCTTCAAATCCCAGAGCAGCTTCATTTTTCACCCTCTCCCCTTTCTCAACAGCATAAATTCTCTTCAGACCATGTCTTGGATACAACTAAAAATGAGTTTAAAGAGGAGCTTGGTTCTTCAGCTCCCCAGCCCCTGGACTTTGTGGGTAGTTTTCTGGAGAGAACACTAGATCAGACATCATCACATTACATTGTTTTTCTCTAGCCAGCAACTGAAGATAAAATCAGCCTCAGGCTTACTTGCTCCTGTGTGCTCCAGCTCGTTAGTGTAGCCTGAAACACATCAGCAGCACAAACCCAGGCTTAGAAATATCCCGGCTGTGATTGCAAGAACGTGGAGTAGGGATGTGGATGGGAAAAGGCTGAATTTCTGTCACGCTGCATCAATAGTTACACTCAGGACTCGAGTAAAAGATGCTGGAGCAAGAAAGACTGGATAAAGTTTCATTTATAACTGTATTTCACAATCATATCACAGAATCACACAATCACAGGGGTTGGAAGGGACCTCCAGAGATCATCGGGTCCAACCCCCTGCCAAAGCAGCTCCCCAGCTCATATTGCACAGGCAGCGGTTTATTTAGATATTCCCTTTACCTACAGAAAATCTCTCCCCCCCTCACCAAATATCATATTAATAATTACAATGTGCATTTTCTTTGGCTCTTTACTGCATTAATTTTGCTTTACATCTCTTTCTCATGATTGGGGGCTCACGGTATGATAGTGCTTTTCCAAACGAGGTCATTTTACCCAACACGGACAATAACTCCATTTGGTTTATCTCTTGGATATAGTCGAAATTAATAAACCATTCCTTGCAAATGGTTACTAGCGAGAAAATTGCTGACTTGCAGCCGTTTGATCTACAAACATCTTCATTAAAACCAAACGCCTTCCTGGGGCAGTGCCCATTTCGCGCTGCTCTGCCTGCTGAAGACTTCCAGCCTTCTCCTCAACTGTTGTTTCCCAGTCAACACGATGCCAAATGGGACATAATTAGGCCCTGATTAACTTTTTTTCCCCGCAGAAGACACAAATATCCGCAGATGTTCTAATATTTTGTTTCGATGGCCTTTTCACACAACCCCTCATCGTCTGGCAGCCTTTGGTAGGCTTAGATTAAATAGGGGGTTGTGTGGATGTGGGGTTTTTGAAAGTAAGATGTACGTGAGGCGCTGCCAGAGAGGAGATCTGTCCGGTGGGAAGGCCTCCTTGTTTTGCCAGAGGTGGTATCCTAGGGACTGGAGACAAAAGGAAGTGTAAGATGTGCCTTCAGACTCCCCGATTGTTGCCTTTCCTTCAGTAAATCCTCTCCTCCACGTCCTACTTTTCAGGCTGACAGTTCTATTCTGGGTTTCACGGGTTGGATTCATTGGCCCCCCGTGCAGCCCAAGCTGCTGCGGAGGCTTCCTGGAGGAGGAGGAGGGGGGACAAAAGGCCTCAGGCTTGTCCCTTCCAGCCTGGGCCTCATGGTGCGGGTGAGCTGGAAGGGGAAGGGTCCTGGGAGGGTGTCTGGTCCCGACAAGGGGCCTCTCCCACCCCTCCAGGTGTGCTCAGGAGAGGTGGGCGGCCAGCCCATGGAGAACTTGACGCCTTCCACTGTCCAGCCCTCGGGCTTCTATGCTCCCTGAGCCTGGCTCCGGTGCGGGGCAGGAAGAAGCACGGCTCCTCCAGCACGCTGGAGCGCAGGTCCGGCTAAGGCAATTCTGGCTGCTGGCCCATCCCTGACCGCGTCGGGCCGCGGAGCCAAAGCCCCGCATTAAACTTGGGCGGTAGCGCGCCGAGACTCGTCCTCCGCGGCTCAAACCGCCCTCGGCAGGAGAGGGAGGAGGAGGAGGAGGGAGGTGACTGAGGCGACTGAGGCGTCGCCGGCGACCGGTGTCTCAGCGCGGGAGGGGCCGCTCCGCCGCCCTCGGCCCCGGCTCCCCGCTGCCGCCGCTGCCGTTGCGGGCCGTGCCCGCCAGGCGGCTCCGCGCCTGCCGCTGAGGCGAGGGGGAAGGAGGAGGAGGGGGAGGCGGCGGCGAAGGGAAATTTCCTGCCTGGCTGCCGCCGCCTCTACCCGCCGCCTCGGGCCGGAGACCGCCTGGGCGTCCCGCGGCCGGCCGCGCCCGCCGCCGCTGCGCGGGGGGCGCAGAGGGGCCCGCGGAGCCGCCGACGGAGCCGGCGAGGTGAGCGGTGCCCGGTGGAGAGGAAGGGAGGGAGGGACGGAGGGGAGGGAAGGACGGACCCTCCCGGCCGCGGGGCAGCGGGCTGGGGGCGGCGGGGGCGGCTGCCGCCCGGGGAGGGGGTGTCGGGGATGCTGCGGCGCCGGGGCCGCCGCCGTCGGCGCTGCCGGTGGGGGGGACGGGGCGGGCTGCTCGCCGGCCCGTCCCCGCGGCCGCCGGGTGCGGAGGGGCCGGCGGGGCGATGCCCTTCGCCGCCCCGCGAGAGGCCGGCCCGTTCCTGGGGCGCGCATCGGGAAGCGACCGGGTGTTTGCGGGCTCCTTCCCGCCGAGCTCTCGGAACCGGCCCCCGGCTGCCAGCGCAGCGCTGCCGTCCGGCGCCGCGCTCCTTCTCCTGGGCTGTTCCCCAGGCGGGCGGGGACACGCGTGTCCCGTTGTCCCTGCCATGCCCACCTTCGGGAATCCCGCTGCCCGGGGAGAGGTGGCCGGGTGCCTCCTCGCTGCGGGGGGGCGGGGGATGCCGCCCCCAGCCTGGGCTTTTCGGGTGATGCGGGACGCGCGTCCGACAGCCCCGGGGCCGAGGCCACGCGTTGCCGCCCCACGGCCGCGCTCCCTGGCCGCCCGCCCCCGGGTCACCCCGCGGGGACACGCGGTGCCCCGGCCGCCAGACTCTTCCCGGCCCCGGGATGGGTGATCTTCAGCTCCAGAAGCCTCGTTTGTCGCCTGTCAGCGCATCCATCGCTTTCATCCCGCTCTGCCTGAGGTGAGCGGGGCTGTGGGTGTATCCGGCTTCGGCTGTGCGGGACCGAGGGGTGACACGGCTCTGTGCCAGCTCCTCTGGTCTCTTTTGGGGGAGATTAGTGCTGTTTAAAACCCCTCTGCATCCGGCTGCACCTTTTAATGGCTTGCTGTGATGTTGGCCAGCCGGTTCGTGCTGCTGGCGGCGTGATGCCCTGGTTAACGCTGCCATTCGGATGATGGGGGGGTCACTGGAGGAACTGGTGTGGCTACTGGTGCTGCTGGGCTCTCTGGTGGTCCCATCCCTTCCTCAGCCCAGAGCTGCTGGCAAGGGAAACCTTTGGTTGTGTGGAAGTAGGTGTAAATCCTGGAGCTGTGGCAAACTTTATGTGTTCCTTAGGCTGCGAGGGGTAAATCAAATGAGGCTTTCATGGGGGGGAAAAAAATCATGTTTATTACTTCCAAACTCAAAGGTATTGGGTGTTTCCCCCTGCTGCTGGTTTGATTTACAATGCTGGGGAAAGTAATGACACACCTCGTGCAGATAGACCATGTAAAAACAACTTTTAACTGTCTCCCACAGTTGGGGGTTGTTTTTTTGCAGTTGGGGGTTGCAGAAAGGGTTAAGGTGAGATTGAAGAGCGCTTTGTAATTAGGAAAGGGTGTCTCTTAATTTCCCTGTGAGGCTGCTCTCCCTGTGGCTCATTTCCATGGAGCCAGGCGGTTCGCTGGGTGCTGAGCTGCGCAGCTTCTGAGCTGCTGCCTGCCTGATCTGTATGGGCAGAGGCTGCTGAGTTAAAAGAAATGACGTTGCTTATTGAGCTGGTTTTCCTAAGGTGTTAGAAGTTCTGTGAAAAAAACAACCTTGGAAAGTAGAAATAAAGCCACTGAGAACTGAAACACCTTTATTATGGTGATGGCAGCCGTAGTGTCTGTGCACATCGGGGCTTCTGAGGAGGAAGAAAAGTAACTTTTAATGAAAATTAATGGCATTTACCTGGAAAGCCAATGTCCTTTTAAAGAGCTTTTTTTATGTGGTTGTGACACACTCTTCTTGCTGTGTCAGGTTCCTGGTTTGCTTTGCTGGCTCATGAGTGAAACTGCTTGGTATAAAAAGATGCAGGTGGTCCAGGTGGCACCAGCCCCATCTTGTTCCTGCCTTGAGGAGCAGAGTCCCTAATGGGGGTAATGGTCTGTAATCACTGTGGGGGCTTGTGGGGCAGCCTGCCTCTGTTTTGTGCTGGGGCTGGTGGCACTTGTGCCCCTAGTGAGACAGGGGCTGAGGGTGGAGGTGGGCCAAGCAGCCACCACCCCAGGGAGGTCTCTGAGATGATGCTGGTGTGGATGCAGATGTGATGTACAGGGGGAGTGAAGGGAGTTAAAATGTTTGATTTCTCAACCAAAAATCAGTTGTTTTAGCAATGTGGTAGAAGGAGAAAATAATGAGAGTACACAGTGGTGTGGGTGCAGTGTGTGACCCCTTTAATTTGCCCTTTGTTCACAAATAGATTGTACTGGGGCTGTGTTACCCCAGCCATCCCCGCTGGCTGTGCTCTGGCTAACACACTCTGTGTTAAATGCAGTTAACATATTCTTCCAAGTAAGTGATAAAAACTGAATTCCCAGTTTAAAAGCTTCCTATGCCCTTGCCACCTTTCATAAAACCAGGCATCTTCACAGACCTCAAACCAAGGCGATGCTGCTGCTCTGACTACAGTAGTTTATCCTCAGCCTGTGAAGTGCAGGTGCAAAGATCATAGTTTTAGCACATTTGGATCCTTGTTTGCTTTTCTATCTTGCTTTCTTTCCCCCTTTCTGCTTCATATCATTATGTTTATCTATTATCTGGCTCAGTTGGGGTTTTTCATCAGTGTGTGTTCAGGATCTCTGCAGGAACAGCTGTCCTGTATCCCTGTTTTTCGTGGTCTTATTTTTCTTCCCCACCCTCTGTTGCATTCCCACCTCCTGGATTGTACAGCCTGGGCAATGTCAGAAATGCACCATGTGGGCTGAAATGCTGGGGAGCTGGAAGATGTTGGTTTGGGGACTCTGGAGGCTGTGTCAGACCTTCCTCTTCCCCACGGGCTCTCCTGAGGGTGGGCAGAGCTGTGCTCCCTGCGTTGCACAGGTTAAGTGGCCTTTTCATCAAGTTTGTATTTGCTTTTGGAATTTGTGCTCATTAAGTAACTTTGATGGCAGGGCAGGTGCCTGACATTGTGCCTGCTGTGTGCTTTTGGAGCCTTCTGTAAGGCAAGCCATGCTCTAAGTTGGTTTTTGGGAGCCATCACCTTACAGACCAAAGCTCCAGAGCTCTGTTACTGACTGAGCTGGTTTCAGGAGCACTCTGGTGTACTCAGTGACCTTCTTCTCTTTCATTTAAGAGGTTATGTGAAGAAAAAGGGGTGGGCATGGGCTGAACAAGCAGCAAAGATTTGCTGTAGGAAGCCTGCAGCGTGGTGCTGCCCTGTCACAGCTGCCTGTGGTGTTGTGCTATCAGTGAAGGGCTTCTTCATATCTGATGATGTCCTGTCTGTTTATTCAAGCTTTTGGAGTGGGTCAGTCATACTGTAGTAGACCCAGAAAAGAGCCAAGTGCTGTGTAGGATGAAAACCAGAAGATTGAAGGGAATACTGCCTGTTCTCCATGGTGGTTTGAGTGCAGACCACTCCCTGAAGGAAAGGGAGGTTCTGCTGGAAAAGCTGGTCAGTTATACAGAGAACTCAAGGATTGTGTTTGTGTTTGTAAATGTGATGCTGTATCTTGATATCTATTTCCAAAATACCTTTTGGCATAGATTCATGGCAGGGCTTAGCACCAGCTGGAGATCCTGTGGCTGGAGGTGGTAGGAGAGCACTTGAAGGCCATCAGCAGCTAGCCAAGATGCTTGCATGGAAAAAAATCTTGCCCTTTACATAGAAACATTAAGGTGAATGACTCTGTAAGCACCTGGAAACTCTCTCAGCAAAAGGAAGGTGCTCTTCCATTGGTGGTGGTGGCTGATCTCTGTGTGGAGCAGAGGTGGAACAGGCTGGGATCCCCGTTCCTGCCCAGGGCACAGGGAGAGGAGCAGCAACCTGCTGAGGGGCTGCAGCCAAACCCCTCATTTCAGGAGGATAACAGTGGCATTTCAGTTTTCAAGCAGAATGTGGTGATAGGAGGCAAGGTGATGAGATGGCCAAGCATACAGGTACATGTTTGAGCTGACTGACAGGTGTGAAGGGCTCTGGGGGGGTTTGTCAGGATGAGCAGGAGCGATGCATTCAGGGTGAGGTGCAGAGCTGCATGAGAAATCACTCCTTGATTGCAATAACGTTTTAAACCTCATGTTTGAGTTTGGAGATGGTTTACCTGCTCCTGGAGTGAAAGCTGTAATGCTGCATTCCAAGGAAAGTTTAAAAAAACCCTCCCAAGTAGAAACACTGCAGCAGAAACCCAGTGAGTGATGGCTGCAAACCCAGGTCCTCGCTCCACGCTCACCAGCTGGGATGCTGCAGCTTCCCAGTGCTGCATCCCCACAGCCCGGGGAGGCAAGAGCAGAGGAGCTGAACCTGGGGGCTGCCAGCCTGAGCAGGTCTTTGTTTCTTGGTAGGCATTTCCTTATTGATTCCTTGATACAATATTAATGAAAGCAGAATCCCTCTGTAACTGAAAAGATGATTTGGTACCCCGGTATCCCCAGTACTGTAAATTAAATTGCTGCATTATTAAAGAGGTCTGAATTAGGTGTTCTTTGTGGGGAATCCTGTGAGGGTACCCTGTGTGTGGTGCTGGTTTTATGGGTTGAGAGCTGCCTTAAGAGAGCAGTTCAGGTACTGCTTTCACTGATTGGCGATGTGATGCAGCAGAATTCAAGCTGAATGAGAAGTGGCTGTAGCCTCCAGGCTGCTCTGCACAGCCTTTCTGCATCCTTTTTATCTCTGATCTTATCTTTTCTTCCTTTTTTCTTATTGCCTGTGCCCTTCTGCAGGAGGTTTCATCCAAGTGTAGTTTTTGTCCTGCCTGATAGCAATACACACTGTGTCATTCTAAATGCTACAAGGGTTAATTGTATTTTTTTTTTAAAGTGGCTGTTTTTATTCCAAACTTTTTGCTGAAATACAGGTATCTTGTAACAGATATGTACAGCAGACCAGAAAACTTGTGTAAGCCAGAGCTGAAACGAGATACTGATAAGACTGAGATTAGGAGAAACTCTGCAGCAGCAATTTAGTGAAGTCTTTGTAGAGGATTGGAGTTACTCACAACATGGAATGTACTGTTAAGTCACGTACACAGTGTCAGGCTTTTTAATTCAATCGACTTACTGCAGGTATAGTAACTCCATCAGCGCTATCCCTTTGCCTGCCAAAGTCTGCTGTGTGGTCTGAAGAGATGCCTTTGGGAAAAGGAAGGAGGGATGGGAGATTCCCTTCCTGATAGGAGAGGGGGATGCTGTCGGGCTGTATTTTGATTGCATTGTACTCAGGTTTTTTCCCTCCCTAATCCAGCCAACTGATGATTGCCAGTGAAACAGCTCCCTGAACAGGTGTAGCATTAAAAGGTGGGGTTTTTTTTCTATCCTCCTGGTCCTGGCATTGAGTGAGGGGATGAGCTGCCTCACTGACAGTCTGTCCTGGCATCCGTGGCACAGGCGCCCTTGTCCTGCCCGGTGCCGTGTCTGTCTGGCACAGGGGGAGCTGCCTCAGCTGAGCCCTGTCTGCTGCTCACTGGGTACATCTCCTGTCGAACAGCAGTGTCCTACAAAATGCCCTTTTTCCCCTTGATTCCCAGCCAGTGCCTCTCTGCTGGTGTTTCAGAGCACAGGGGTGTCTCGTGCTCGCTGGCGCAGGGATGATGTGCCTGTGCTCAAAGCTGTTTCCTGGCTAAGGGAAGAAAGAAAACTCAAAGAAATTTGTTGGGGTAGTTTGTTGCTTGTAATGACAGCACATTGTCACCAGAAGACTTGGCACAACTGCTGTGGGGGGTGCTGTCCCTTCTGTCCCTGCTGTGAAAAGGAAAATGCTCCATCCTGAGAACTCAGGTTATCAGAGATTTTCTAAGATAAACTCCAAGTCAGGTAGGGGTGGGGTGAGATCCAAACTGAAAAAGAAATACAGAAATGATGGAAGGGACAGTTTTTTGGGTTATTGGTGTTGGAAAAGGCAGATGCTCCATGTGGGAGAGTTGGGATGCTCCAGGAGCCTGGGGAAACCATGCTGATGGTGCTGCTCTTTGCTGGAGGTACCTCACGCTGACAGGGATGCAGTGACATCAAGGATGGCCAAGGAGGATGCAGGCTGGAAGAGGGTTGGGGTCAGTAGTGCTATGAATTTTTAAGAAATAAGCCAGTATGAGAAGATCTACAAGGGCAGCAGGTAAAAACTGTGTCACTTGGTATCACTTCAGAAAGAGTGGGACAAAACAATTGGACAAGCTGGAGAATAAACTTTTCTGCCACAAGAAAGGAGTCAGATGAACTAAGAGGTCTCCTCCTACTTCTGGGTTTTGGTGCTTTGGAGGCATGATAAGATAATTCAATAATAATGAAACATGCAACTCTGCATTCATGACAAGATCTGGCTCTCTTGAGACCAAAGGGTTTCAGGTTTCCTGATGGTTGGGTTTGTCTTTAACTGTTGTGGTTCATGAGTTTTCTTCCTCTTCAGTGAAATCACTATCTCTTTCATCTGAAATAACTCCAGGAAAGCTCAGAGAAAATGGGGCACTGGTGTAGTTCATGAAGGTGCCTCTCACAGGGGACTGACTGAAGTCCAGCAGAGTAATTTTGATTGTTGGCCCTCATAACCAAAGACAGAGCTGAATTACAGGAGCACGAGTTTTTATCAGGAATGAGGGGTAACTCTGAACAAGGAGAGAGAGCCCATGGAATCACCACTTGAAGCTAACGAGGAGAGTTGGTGGTCAAAGATGCTGCTCTCTTCAGCGTGCTTGGCAAAGGGTCTGTAACCATTTCCTTACCAAGAGTTGCGATTCTTCAGCTGTGGAGCAGCTCTGAGTGGTCCATGGGATGTGCTGCCATCTGTTTTAGAGGGGTTACTCACCTTTCTCTCTTCACATGTATTTTTGGTGGTAAGCTGGAAGCATATCCCTGTGCAAACTCTGCAGAGAGTTTGCCACAACTTCTTGGGATACTTTCTTGTCTCACTTGTGTAACTCATCCTCGGTCTGCCCTTGCTCCCAGTTGCAATCCAGTTGTAGTTTGTAGAGTCCCAGGGCTGTGTGTCTGTGACCCTTTCAAAGCGTACCTGGGATTACAGATTTTATTGCTGAACATGCTGATTACTTTACCTGTAGCAGCTTCTCAAATGAATTCCAAACAAATTGTGCAAATTAAAGAATAAATAAACCCAGCACAGCTGTACCTACTACATCCTTCCAATACAGCTGTACCTACTACATCCTTCCAAGACGCCTGTATCTATGAATCCCTCCCTCGCCTCGCTTACTATTTCCTTTTAGAAAACTCCATTTTTATTGTCTTCTGTCCTTTAATCTCCTCTCCTTTGCTGTCTGTCCTTTGATCATTATTTCCCCTTGTCTCCCAGGCCTTGTTTCTGCTGTGAGGTGCAGTGGCTGCTCGGGGCACAGCGCTGTGCTCTCTCACCACTGGCAGGCTATTGATTTAAGGGAGTAACGAATGGTGTTTGTATCCCGTGTTCTGCAGGTTCAGATGTCTTGGGCACTTTCAGAGCTTTTTCATTTACATTTGGGTTTCAGGGATGCATTCAATCATACTGTGCACTGCCACTTTAATTGCTCAGCAGTATTAATGAATCTGCTGCCTGTCTTCCCATTAATCTCATGCAGTTGGACCCCGTTTGCGAATTGCTACTGAGAGCAAGATTGTGGTGAAGCAGGTTTCATGATGCCTTTGTAAAACCAAGTTAAAATGATCTATGCTTTTCCTGGTAAATACAGGGATGAGTTTAAATGGATTCACATTATCATTTTGTTTGCAGTTGTCAAAAGCTCATTAATTTCAAGCCAAAGTACCTAGCTTGCTGCTTCAAATTGCTTTTAAATTACACGTGTGCTGATTGGTCTTGAAAAGCTGAATTAAAAACTCAGCTGAGGGCACATTTCAATGCCACAGGTCCAACACTTAATCCCAATCTGACCTCCCACCTACGGCACCTCTCCGGTTCCCGGCAGAGCTGGGGGCAGAGGAAGTTTTAGGGATTGAAATATTTCTGGGAAGGCAGGGAGGGAAGGAGAAGGAAACAGGGGAACTATATTTAAACAGTGACCTACTTGCACGGCTTAGTTTAAGCTATTAGCAGCAAATTTAGGAGGATGTGATGTTGAGATAATTGGTCATGTTGTAATGCAAGGAGCCTTGCTCTGATTCGAGTGTTTAGCCGGAGCACAGGGTGGCTGGACCCAGGATGATGTGCAGGAGAGCTCGTGGTGCTCAGAGTCTTCACTTTCTCTTTTTATTCTTTAAATGCAGCTGACTATCAAACTGCAGAAGTCATTTAGGAGTTATGTGTACGTGTGACTCAGAATTTTTGCTGATGAAGCTTCAGAATTGCTGTACTCCATCAGCCCTTGAAATCTGGCCTCATTTACAAGGATCTTCAGAGGAAGAAACTTGAATAATTGCCTTGAAAAAACCACTACACGTTTTACTTTCCCTGTAAACAGTGTTTTACACTTCCAGAGGCTCTCAGTTAGCAGTTTGTCCTTTGAAATGGGAAGCTTAATCCCTTCCAAAAGCGATGACAG
The DNA here is from genome assembly GCF_964237585.1 of Gallinula chloropus. Lineage (NCBI taxonomy): Eukaryota > Metazoa > Chordata > Aves > Gruiformes > Rallidae > Gallinula > Gallinula chloropus. Next base: position 79,703,018 of record NC_140090.1, read on the forward strand.
GTTTTGTCTAGTGTAGCTGTGTGGGCAGCTAACACCTTCAGGCTCAGTTCTGCCAGTCTCTGCTGTCCCACCAGCGGGTCTCCACACTGCCCTTTCACTTCAGTTTTAGCAGCTGTAATGTATGTTTTCCCGGTGTTAATTTTCCTTTAAAACTATGGTAAGATCCCAAAGTGACTGAGCATCTCCTGTGTCTTAGAAGGAGAATAAAGAGGAGAAAGAACTGCTGGCCAGGTTGGAAGCAGCTTGCACCGTACCGAGCCGTGATGGTAACGCCGAATTCTTTGGGGCATTACACTTTCTGACTGATATTTGACTGTGACTGGTATTGTCATACCTGTCATCCTCTGTGGGAAATGGAGGTACCCTCTGTTCCTCTTTGGGGGTTGTATAAAAGAGAACTGAAAGGCAGGGGCTGTCAGAAGGCGGAGAGCTCAGAGCTTGGGAATCTTTGCTGCTTCTACTCCAGCCGCCCCTGTGATCCATGCAGTGCGAATGCTTTAAGTAATTAATGATATGCAGGGTGCTGTGGTGCTGCAGATGTTCTTTAAGGACAGTTTTGCTCTGTGTACTTTGATTGAAATTGGCCTTAAAGGGGGCTGGTTATGAAATGCTGAAAGGAGGAAGAAAGATGATGTTAGAGAACTCCCTTGAGGGCAGGGCTGTGACTTATTTTTTTTCTGAAAAAAGAAATGATCCTGTTGGTGAAAGGAGATGAAAGGTGTGCAGGGCTTGCTCTTCCAGCAACACATCTCTTCATCTCTGAGATGATGCATTTCTTTACCTTAGCCCTTCTGGCAAGGTGGGACCCTTGAGCGCCTGCGTGTCCATGGAGCCAAAGCTGATTTTGGACTTAGCTCTGAGGATGGCTAAGGAGAAATCTGTTGTCATTTTTTGGGGACAGAGTGTCCCTGAGCGGTTGTCCCCAGGGTACCACGCTCGGAAAGCTGGGCCACGGCTGCCTGCCCCGCGGGATGCTGCCCTCGCTGGGAGCTGTAATCGGAACCAGCTCCGGAGCGTGGGAAAGGAAGGAACTCTGCTGCGGGCCGGCGGCTGCAGAAACATGCCCAGCTGGCGGGGGCTGGTGGTGGGGGGGAGCAAGGTTTTGTCAGTTTTTCAGCTAGAAATGCAGTCACAGCTGCCTACCCCTTTTCAGAGGTGTTGCATGCCTCGGGTTTTGCCTTCATACCTGGCTTTGTATCTCTTTTGAACTCTTTTAAACACAGCCTCCTCCTTCAAAACCTCCAAACCCTCCTGTTCTCCTAGAGCTGATGTCCTGTGCTGTTACACAGCCTGATACTAATCCAATGTATCTATCCCTCTATCCTTGGCCAGCTTTTAGCATCCAAAATGATGATGTTACTGTGCAAAGACATGTTGAAAGGTCGGTGGGTTTCTGCTGATTAATTTAATGTATAGCTCACCATCCAGTAATGTTTGCAGTGTGGGCAGGAGGCTCTGCCAGCTCTCCATCCCGCTGCTCTCAACCCTTGCTGCATGTAAGCAATTAACATCCTCATCATGGATTGGATCCACCAGGCTTGGTTTTTTATTAAGCTGCTGGGAAAAGATGCTTCTGAAGCCGTCAGTGACTCAGATGGAGGACAGTTCCTCCCCCAAAATAGGTGTGTTCTGCCTAGAGGCGAACAGCTGCGTTCTCATCCTCATCCCTGGGCTTTCACCCGTGGTGCTAAACCCCATCCTAACCGCTGCGTGCCTGGTAACGGAAGCATTGCCTTCATAGCAGACACTAAGTAAGGGCCTGACGTGGTCAAAGTGGTTTTCAAGTGTCTGGGCTATATCACAGAAAATAGCATATCCTCATTTACAGCACACTGTGAGTGAGGTGTGTGTAGTTATCACTGAGACATGCAGGCTGGTGGTTGAAGGTCAGTGGGACAGTCCGAGCAGCAGGATGTGGCAGTAGGTAACTGTTAGTAAAGTTTGTGGCAGGATCACTTTGAAGTCATCCCGTTTATAAAAGTGACATTTCTGGAGAATCCTGGTGTTGCAGTTTACTTGAGAAATGTTTTAAACCTCCTCAAGCTACTGCAAGGAATGATGTGCCCCTTTGAAGGCGCTTTGATGCTTAGGCTGGTGTGCTCTCGTAGTAAGTAGATGGAGTGGCTCAAGCTCAGTGTCGCAGCTCCTCGCCCATGGAGCATCGGGTTTAAAGCTGGAGCTGGGGTATTCTGCCTTCCTCCTCTTGTTGGATTATCCTCATACAAAGAGCAGGAAATGTGCTCTGCAGCCCCTCAGAGATGGTCTGTCCTCTGAGGCTTTGTGTGGGAGCCATCCAGTGGTGTTTCTCCATGCTGCTGGGATGGAGGGAGGCTGTGTCCCTGCCTTCTGGCAGAGGATCGGACCCTTGGGCTGCCCCTCAACCGTCACTTGGTGTTTGCACGTGTTCAGCACTGAGCTCATGTGTACAGGGAACATCTCAGGGCACTGGCTGTGCTGCTTTCACCATGGTTTGGATCAAAACTTGATGGTTGGGTAAGTTTACAACCTGTAGTATTTGCATGTGAGGCATGCTGCTGTTAGTATGGTTACCACCCTTGGATGTCCTGTTCAATAGTTTGTTTCTTCCAAGATTTATATAATGTATTCATGTGTTTTCAAAGGCAAATTATTTGTGTATCTAATGTAGTGAAAGCCTCCTATGTACTAGTGACATGGCTAGAAAGGACTGGAGCATCTCCCCTACAAAGAAAGGCTGAAAGAACTGGGGCTGCTCAGCCTTGAGAAGAGAAGGCTGAGAGGGGATCTGATCAGTGCTTATAAATATTCCAAGTGTGGGACACAGGGGGACATGGGCAGCCTCTTCTCAGTGTCTGTGGGGACAGGACAAGGGGCGATGTCCTCAAGTTGGGGCAGAGGGAGTTCCCCCCCAATGTGGGGAAGAACTTCTTCCCAGTGAGGGTGAGGGAGCCCTGGGACAGGCTGCCCAGGGGGTGTGGAGTCTCCTTCTCTGGAGAGATTCCAGCCCCATCTGGATGCTGCCCTGTGTGTCCTGTCCTAGGGACCCTGCTTTGGCAGGGGGTTGGACCTAATGATCTCTGGAGGTCCCTTCCAACCCCTACGACTCTGATTCTGTGATTACCAGGAATCTGAAAATTGGCACTTCCCAGTTTATCAACTTGGATACGTGTGCTCCCCAACACCTCACCCCTTGTTTGGCAGGCTGGTTTACACAAACTCAGAGAAGAATCTCCTGAAGGGATAATTCAGACTCCTCATGAGCTCCTGCCCTGTCCTGAGAGCACTTCTTGTCCCCCCCCCACCATGTCTGGTGAGGGAAGGGAGCGTGGATTAACTGCTCGAGTTCCAGTGTTGGGCTCCATCCACTCTGTACATCTGTTTGTGTCTACACATGTGCAGAGATTGATTCTCACAGCCAGCAGAAACCTGTCAAAACCAACAAGACAAGTAGACTCAGATATTTGTCATGTATTATTTCTTGTGCCCAAGTGTCACCTGGTAAGATACTGACAGACAGAGTTCATGGACAGCCTCAACAGGAATAAAATGAGGTGTGAAGAGTTGATGTGAAGATTGAGCTTGTTGGTGTTTGGTTTCAAGGGGTGGAGATGGCTCGTGTCAGGCAACAGAGCTGTTTGGGGAAGGGCAAGAGGAAGAGAGTGGGCTGTGGTGATGCTAATGATACCAAACTGGGAGGAGTGGCTGACATCCCAGAGGGCTGTGCTGCCATTCAGCAAGACTTAGGCTGGAGAGTTGGGTGGGGAGAAGTTTAATGAGATTTAATGAGGGCAAGTGTAGGGTCTGGCATCTGGGGAAGAACAATCTCAAGTACCAGTATAGGTTGGGGACTGGGCTGTTGGAGAGCAGCGTAGGTGAGAGGGACCTGGAGGTCCTGAGGGACAGCAGGATGACCATGAGCCAGCAATGTGCCTTTGTGGCCAAGAAGGCTAGTGGCATCCTGGGGTGTATGAGAAGGAGGGTGGTTGGTAGGTCAAGAGAGGTCCTTCTCCACCTCTGCTCTGCCCTGGTGAGACCACACCTGGAATATATGGTCTAGTTCTGGGCCCTTCAGTTCAAGAAGGACATAGAACTCCTTGAAAAAGCCCAGCACAGGGCCACCAAGATGGTTAAGGGAGTGGAACACCTTCCTTATGAGGAGGGGCTGTGGGAGCTGGGGCTCTTTGATTTGGGGAAGAGGAAACTGGGGGGTGACCTCATCACTGTCTATAAACATGTAAAGGGTGAGAGTCAGGAGGCTGGAGCCAGGCTCTGCTCAGGGATGGCAGCGATAGGACAAGGGGCAGTGGGTGCAGCTGGAGCAGAGGAAGCTCCATGGGAATGTAAGAAGGAACTTTTTCCCTGTGAGGGTGATGGAGCCCTGGGACAGGCTGCCCAGAGAGGCTGTGGAGTCTCCTTCTCTGGAGCCATTCAAACCTGCCTGGATGCATTCCTGTGTGATTTAGTCTGGGTACTCCTCCTCTGGCAGGGGGGTTGGACTAAATGATCTTTGGAGATCCCTTCCAACTCCTAATGTTCTGTGATTCTGTGGGTCAAGTGGCAGATGGGTGAGGTTACAAAAGGCTGGAAAGGGCAGGGTTTGGTGGGGGCAGCGGGCTTGTGAGGTTCTGGCCCTGCTGGTGATCACCTCCTTGGTATAACCAGACTGGGGCAGAGGTTCCAGCTGGTACAGTGATGGGCGCGTTTCTGCTTTGAATGAGAAGAACCTGAATGTTCTTTTCATCTTACAAACATACCCTTGTGTGTATTGAAGGCTTTGACATGAACATGGTTTTTATAGCAGAATTCACCCTCACTTTTGTATGACCTGAACCTGTCTGAGCTGTGGCCTTCACTCAGTTACATCTCCTGATGGCTTTTCATTTTGAGACACTGCCTGGCTTTGGTTGCTTCAGAATGTAAGAAAAAAGCTGCAAATTTTAAGAAAATATTGTCTTTATTTTAAGCATTTTTCCCTGGAGGTGATACAAGCCCATCTGTTGATGCCTGGTAGGATGCTGAGCAGCCCTGACCTAAGGAGCCACAAACCCCCATTGTGTTGGGCAACACGACCGGGCTCTGGATCTCTCTCGTCATACAGCACCAAACACTGAAACCATTCAGAGCGGCTGATGCAAGGGGCTGACAGCAACCTTTATCTCTGCATAGAAAGGAGAATTTTCCTCTGGGATAGAAGCAACAAAGAAGGGGAAAGAAAAAATGCCCATGTTCAGCACAGAATTGTTTCATCCTGCCGCGGGCAAGGCAGGAGCGTAGGGAAGTCCCCTCTTCCCTGCACCAAAGGCAGGAGGTATCAGCTCTGTGGTGTCAGGGGTTGTGTTTTCTACATGTTTCTCTTTCTCACAACTGAGGGGTTTACTTATTTATTTATTTTTCATCTCATGTGGTTAGAAGGGAATAATGCTTTCCTTAAAAATTCCTTTAAAACGCCTTTAAAAAACGTATTACTGCTTTTTTTAACGTTGTGCTGATTAGATGTGTATCGATGGAGTGTATCTGTGGAGTGTAAATGCAGTTTCAAACCACTCATGTGGTCTCAGAAGGAAAGTGGAACTGTTTTGGGTAGCTTCAGCATCTAAAACCCATAGTAAGAGCTGATACAGCGTGTAAGCATCAGTAGTAGCACCGATGGGGACGGCTGAATTGGCTGCTTGGGGCTTTGCAGCAGTGGAGCAGCAACTAATAAATTTTCAGGAGTATTAAACAGATTCTGTTAATTTTCAGGGCCAAAAAGGAGCAAAACTCAGAAAGCACAGAGCCATGTGTGTAATTGCTAACTCTGTGTTTAACATCTCCCGTGGGAGCCTCTTAAAGCCAACAGGTGTTTTCTAGCTTTTTAGGGCTTTATTGTGTTCTTGCTTTTTAGGTCTCCCTGGAAACACAGAAACAATTGCATCACATCCCTGCTCTTTGATCAGAGTCTTTAAATACCCAAACTCCTGGTTAATTGCAACACAGTCTCTTTGGCAATGTGGTTTTGTGAAATCTGTGTTTCCTTTAAAACAGCTTCGTACTGAGGTGGTGGCAAGTTCTGTGGTCGAATTCCAGCTGTTGCAGGGTACCAAGGGATGGCAGTTGGTAATTGTTGTAGTAAAATGAATTTGGGGGGATTTTTAGGACAGCAGTGTTGTCCTAAAAACCTGATGTCGTGAGTTTTATCAGTTTGGGTTCACAGAATCATGGAATTGTAGGGGTTGGAAGGGACCTCCAGAGCCCATGGGGTCCAACCCCCTGCCCAAGCAGGGTCCCTAGGACAGGGCACACAGGACGGTGTCCAGATGGGGCTGGAATCTCTCCAGAGAAGGAGACTCCACACCCCCTGGGCAGCCTGTCCCAGGGGTCCCTCACCCTCACAGTATAGAAGTTGTTCTGCATATTGGTGCAGAACTTCCTGTGCTCCAACTTGAGGCCACCGCCCCTTGTCCTGTCCCCACAGACTCTGAGCAGAGGCTGCCCATTTCCCCCTCTGTCCCACACTTGAGATATTTATAACCATTGATCAGATCCCCTCTCAGGCTCTTCTCTCCAGGCTGAACAGTCCCAGCTCACTCAGCCTTTCCTCACAGGGGAGATGCTCCAGGCCCTTCAGCATCTCTGTCCCTCCTCTGGACTCTCTCCAGGAGATCCCTGTCTATTTTATCCCAGGGAGCCCAGTGCTGGACACAACACTCCAGGTGGGGCCTGACCAGGGCAGAGCAGAGGGGGATTTCTTGTATTTCAGTCTATTTTCACCAAAGCTAAGTAATTAGGCAAGGGTGATGTTTGTGGTGGCAATTCCCTGGTCTTGCTGGGGCTCCTCCATACCGAATCCCTGTAGCCCATCTTGTTTCTGGCTTATTTGGCAGCTGTTCACTTCATGTTATTATTTCCCCGAGGCATGCCAGCAGGTATGGAATGTGTCTTGTCATGCCTTTCAGTAGGAAGAACAGGCAGAGGAGGCATTGCCTGTTTATGAAGTTTCTGGCAGGCTGGAATCATTTGTGTGCTTTGTTTCCAAGCAAACAGAGTCGGGACAATGGAGAAGGGCTGTTGTGATCGGGCCTCTGGGACTTGGCTGCTGCATTTGATTTGGAAAGAGCCTCTAATGTTTCTGACCTGATATCCTGAGCACTGTAAGAAAATTCCAAGGGGACACCTAGCACCCCTTATTTTGGAAAGGTCTGGTTTGTTGGGCTTTTGAAATTATTTTATAGTTAAGATGCCCTGCTGAGAAGGACCAGGGGGTCTGGGGGATGAGAAACTTAACAAGAGCAGGCAGTGTGCTCTTGCAGCTTGGAAGGGTGATGGGATCCTGGGCTCCATCAGCAGAGGGGTGACAGCAGGGACAGGGAGGGGATTGTCCCTCTCTGCTCTGCCCTTCCCAGCTGGAGTCCTGTGTCCAGAGCTGGGGCCCCAATAGATGTGGAACTGTTGGAGAGGGGTCAGAGGAGCCACGGGGATGCTCAGGGGGCTGGAGCAGCTCCTCTATGAAGAGAGGCTGAGGGAGCTGGGCTGGGTCAGCCTGGGGAAGAGAAGGCTGTGGGGGGACCTCACTGCAGCCTGCCAGTCCCTGAAGGGAGCAGAGGAACAGGAGGGGAATCAGCTTGTTAAAGGGCAGAGACTAGCAGGACAAGGGGGCTGGAGTGAAGCTGGAGGAGGGAAGGGGGAGAGGAGAGACTGGGGGGAAGTTCTTTGCAGAGAGAGTGGTGAGGGGCTGGAAGGGGCTGCCCAGAGAGGGGGTGGGTGCCCCATCCCTGGGGGTGTTCAAGGCCAGGTTGGCTGGGGCCCTGGGCAACCTTGTGTAGCTCCAGGCCTGGAGGTTGGTGTCCCTGCCTGTGGCAGGGGGTTGGAGCTCTGTGACCCTTGGGGTCCCTTCCAACCCAGACCAGTCTGTGATTCTATGATATGGTTTACTTTCTTAATGCCAGAGCAGCTTGTCTGCTGGTGATGCACCCTTGTAGCTGTAAAGTTCAGCAAAAATTAATTCTCAGCACAGAGCAGCTCCCGTGGTGTCAGAGTCCTGCCAGATGGCAAACCACAGCGTAAGAAAGGAAAGTAAATGATGCAAATAAAAAGCATTGCAGGAGGAAGCACTGAGTGTAGGGTGAGATGTTTGAGACTGCCCTGAGTGCCAGGCCAGGAGCTTTTGGCCAGGTAGGATCCAACCTTTAAAAACCCATTCCAGACCTTTCCCTTGTGTCTGAGTGAACCTTCAGAGTGTTGGACCTGAGTGGAGACTAAAATTCTGTTGTGGCCTTGTGCTCCAGCGACCAGAACCCAAACCACTTCTCCTTCCACCCATGAACAATACCAGGAGGTGTTATTTTGTAGAAGTCTGTTGAAACTTTATCTTAAAATACCGTTGTGTCGTGGTGGCTGAATGCCCCAGGGTGGGCAGGGGTCCTGCCCCAGCCAGAAGGAAAGCACTTGAACAGCACTTGAACGCCACTGTCTTGTTTGATGCTGTCTGGGTTTTAATTTAGCAGATTTGGGGTGTTTTCTAGGGTTTTATTTACAAGAGAAGGAACAATCTTCTTGCTGGGAGTGCCAAGCAGTTGTTATGGTGTGTGGGTGGGCTGTGTCTGGGCAATGTCACACTTCATTCCAGCTCATCTCTTGAGGGACACCATCTCCCTATTTATGTCTTCAATAACATGTTTACTGTTAGCATTTCAAGAAAAAGATCCTTCTGGCTTTCATTTTCCTTTTACAACGTTTCTGCATAAAAAAGGGAACACATTTATTGCATGAGTTAACTCTCACTCAGTTGCTGGTAGCCCACAAGGACCAGCCAGGAGCCAACTTGGTGCTGACACTTATTTTTAGCAATACTTCTGCTACCCTTGAAATTAAAAATTTACTGATAATGTGAAATATTCATCATATTTTGAACATCCAGAGTACGTTACTGCATGGTATGAAGAACCCTGGAGGGAGAGATACCTGGGATCATCTTGTGGCATTCTGTGCTGCTGCTTTTCAAGGCTTAGGCTGTGTAATTTTGAGGATGCTCTTGATGCTGAACTTGTGGGGATGGATTGTGTAGGAGCTTTTGTCATAAAATTTTGACTGGGGCATAGAGTGATCATTCCTGGTAACAAAAAGGTAGTTCCATCACTCTTTTCTGTTAGAGGGACGAGGACAGTTGCCAGGTAGGAAGTGACCATTAAAAGAAGAGGTAAGATTTGCTCTCAAAATTCTTTTTCATGGTCATGTACAGAATGTGCCACATGTCTGGAGAAGTCTCACTGGCAAACAGGTTTTGGAGAAGAGGAGGTACAGAAATGCAGGAGGAATGGAGACAGAAAAATCCTGCCTTAAATGCACAACTGTATGTTTGCAGCAGTAAAAGTGACTCTGTTGTCTCAAAGATTAAAACTTGTTTTGATGTTTAGAGGAGTGTCTGAGTAGTCATCTCCCAGCGTTGGTGCTATCACTTAATATCTGGGCTGGGTTGTGATCTTCTCTTTGGTTTTTCTTCGTAGCTGTGGTTTAGCTAGTGAGAAGCTGCTAAACCAGTCACAGCTCTGAGGTCTCTGCTTCCTGAGGACCTGCATTTTAGGCTGAAGGATGGGAAAAACTCAGAGGTATTTAAAACTAGGTCCTCTGGAACAGATCTTGGGAGTTGGGGTCACTAGTAAGACCCCTTACATCTCCCTGGGGAGGTGTTGCAGAAGAACGTGGACCCAAGAGAATGTGTGTTGGTTTCCTGCCACATCCCTAGAGTGTGGACAGAATTTCTTGGTATTGCCCAACAGTTTCTTTAGTGATTCATGTCATCGTTCCTGGTTTGTGGTCCTGCCTGGTAGTTCCTGTCTCTGTGCCTGTCTCTCCTGTAGCTTCAACCTCAAAGCAAACATGTGAGAGGAGCACATGAGCAGAACAGGTGTTCCTAAGCTGATTGGTTTCTGGGTCTATGATGATTATAGTTGAATTTGACTGTGCAAGCCCATCTGACCATCAGTGGTGGAGGGAATCATAGAATCCCAGCCTGGTCTGGGTCGGAAGGGACCCCAAGGGTCACAGAGCTCCAACCCCCTGCCACAGGCAGGGACACCAACCTCCAGGCCTGGAGCTACACAAGGTTGCCCAGGGCCCCAGCCAACCTGGCCTTGAACACCCCCAGGGATGGGGCATCCACCCCCTCTCTGGGCAGCCCGTTCCAGCCCCTCACCACTCTAAAAGTTTGTCTGAAAGACAGTCTTTGTGAATCCAGCCTTTAGAAGCAATGAAGTCATGGGGGAGTTTCTTCATGGAAACCCACAGTCTGTGCCAGCAGCTGGGCATGGCCACTGTTTAAGGAGGGCAAGGCATTGGGTAGCAGAAGACCCCATGGAGACTCAAGTCTATCTCTTGACTTTCAGACCCTAGTTTATGTGGACTTCACTCCAGAAAGAAACATGTATAATACATGCTTTGGAAGTTGCAGTACTCTGGAGGTGGCAGGAGGCACAGTACCAGTGATCATCCCCAGTCTTGAGCAGCTCCTGGTGATCTCAGAAGATATATCAGTGTTCCTTGTGTGCTTCAGCTGGGAGATGTAGAACTCCTTCCTCATTACAGTGAGACTCCATATGAAATCTGGTATTTTTGAAAGGCCATGTATCTGTTTTCATTTCACCCTCCCACTGGGAATTTTTGTTTTGCAACTGGATTTCTGGTTGTTTATCCAATCTTGAAACATGAACATCTGATACGCTCCTGGAGCCAGTAGTAATAATGACTTAAGGAAGAAAGAAGTTCATCGTTTCTCTGTGGATAACGGTGTGGAAGAATAGCTGAAATAAGCAAAAACTGATACAGGTTTGAGTTTTCACCACCCACATTTGGCAAATAGTGGTTCTGAGTTTCTACAGGAAGGTCTTAGGATAGCAGTCTCCAAACACCAAGGTCAGGTCCCTTTGGACATATCCAGTTTATCCAGATGAAGGAAACTTGATATAAATGCACACATGAAACACTGCTTGAGGGCAACAGCTCTTACTTATCCCTGTAGTGTTACAAAAAACACACTTGGCACCAATTTCTTCTCTTTAAAGCACAACTGTGAGTCTTCTGAGGATGTTGTCCTTCCTGCACGTTTGCCAGTCTCCAAGGAAGGGTCCTCTCCAGTCAACTTACTGTGTGAGGTTGGAAGTTTCTTCTGCACTAAGGCAGAGAAATAGTTTCTTCACATTTGCCCTTAGACAGAAGGGAAGAAAAGGTTAACTTGGCATCAAAGCATATTCATAATGAAAGTTGGCAATCATAAGTTGGAGGCGGCTGGGGGAAAGTCCTGTCTCCTGTACTGCAGCTCTAGATGACAAAGTAATTACTTGAACTACTTGAATCTCGCTGATTGATCATGGAATGGTCAGGGCTAAAGCAGGGCTGTGCTAGAATGAAGATGGAGGTGATGCAGAAACGTTTCCTGCTCTTGAGGTGCGTGCTTGTGAGAAGCGTGTTGAGATAAGGCCCAGGAATGGGAGATTGTAGGTGCTTATCTGGAAGCTACCTTGCTTTCAAGCTGATAACGTTCTGGGGAGACTAAAAATAGAAGCTGCCATCCACTGACTTGGGTCATCTCATTTGGAATGGGGTTGGTTGGGGTTTTTTTTCATGTGCTCTAGTTGGTGGAAAAATATATTCTTTAAATAATGTTTAATGCTATCTGTCATGTTTGTGAAGTAGAGCTGTACTGTATGGGCTGTAGAAGGAGGAACTGAAGGAAGCAACTTGGCTCTTATCAGTGATCTGATGGTGTGGATCCTACTCCCAGGCTGCAGATGAGTGCCCACCGTTGCTGACCTGACCTGGCAACATCAGTCAGTGCTATGGGAAAGGGTTTAACCATAGAATCACAGACTGGTCTGGGTTGGAAGGGATCCCCCAGGATCACAGAGCTCCAACCCCCTGCCACAGGCAGGGCCACCAACCTCCAGGCCTGGAGCTACACAAGGTTGCCCAGGGCCCCATCCAACCTGTCCTTGAACATCCCCATGGACGGGACATCCACCCCCTCTCTGGGCAGCCTGGAATGCTTCTGTTGGTATTACACTGGAAAAACCTGTTCAGAAATCTGTGCAAACAGTTCAAAATTGACTTGAGCACTTGGTAGAGATGATGGCAGGAACTGCAAGGAGAGCCCTGGCTCCAACAAGGAGCTTCTCTCATCACCGTCAGTCTTTCTGGTCTCTTTATCTTCCCTTTTGCCCTCAGGGAACCATTACGTGCAGGAGAATTTTGGACAGGAAAAGTTTCCAGCTGAACAGAGAAGACAAACAAAGGCTGAAATAAATGAACTGACAGGTCTCTTGTTTCGTGGGTTGGATTGAAGGCTGGGGTGGGTATGTGGATGTCATCTTCCAGCAAACAATTGTTAATAGGTTCCTGCCAGTCCTCAGTTACTTATTCATGGCCCTGAGGTGCTTACCAGAGATGTGTAGTGTTGTTATTTGCGGGCTGTGAATCAGATCAGGGAAGATGTTTCCTTCTGAAGGGCTCTTGCTTTTAGTATGTTGTGTATTTATTTTAACCTAGGCAGTTTCTCAGGCTGGCTTACAGCCAGCAGTGATGCCAACACCAGTGGTGGGGCGATGCTGAGCAGCTGAGGTGGCTCTCAGCTACGCAGGGAGGGGAGAAGAGACCAAAGAGGGGAATAAAAAGGAGCCTTTGATCTTGGATATTGGTTTTATTGCTATTTGTATTGATGCACATGCTGCAACTCTTGTTTTTCCAGCGCTGTGAGCTGTACTTCCTTTCAGCAGCATGTTGGAAAGACGACCCCTTAGGGCTCTGTGGTGTCTTAGATGGCTACATCACAGCTGGTGGTCGGGTCTTAAAGACACTGAATAAAGACAAAAGCAAAAGGATTGCACAGGAAGAATAATAGACTGATTGTTACTAAATCAGCATGAAACTTGATGAGGAGAAGCATGTGTCTGAGAGCAGGGATGGCAGTGCAGGAGCTGCCCTTTCCTTGGGCGACAGCAGTAGGTGTCATCACTGGTCCTGCCCTTAGGGAAGATGGAATTGCTGTTGCCCAATAACCCGAAGTTCTGACCTCAGTTTGTGGCTTCCCCTGGATAGTCCTGAGAGCTCACTCTTGGACCACTTCGCTTGTTGGGTTGTGCTTCCTGCGCCGCTTCTAGTAAGTCATACAGGTGGTAAGGGGACAGTTGGTCTAGATGATCTTGGAGGCCTCTTCCAACCCCAGTGATTCTGTGATTCTGACTGTCCAGGGGAATGCCTTGGTCTCAGCAGCACCTTCAAATGCTCTCAAACCCCACGTTCTTTCCGGACATTGCAAAATAAAGCTGTTCTCAAGCTGGGTGTTGCCACATATTGATGCAGAGCTTAGTCATCAAGTTCTTCTCCTGTTCATTAGTTAAATAACTATTTAAAACTCTTCAACAACAAATTTAAGAGGGGAAAAAACCCTCCTCTGTGTATCACTCCTATTATGTTCTTAATAATCATAATTTCCCCTCTGACACAGAGGGAGAATCCAGAGCTCCTACAGCAGAACCCTACGACGTTCACTGCAGGCACCCATCTCTTGAGGTCCCTTCCAACCCCTATGATTCCATGATCCCTTGTGAACTAGTATTTACATAAAACATGCTGACACTGCTTTGTGGAGATTGAGTAGGCTGGATGCTTTCTCAGCTGTTGAAATTTGCACACGAGGCGGAAGATGTTTTGATTAAAAAGGGGAAAAAAAAAAAGGTTAGCTGAATATTTTTTTTTCTCCATTTATTCCCATGTGTCCAAATCAAAGCAGTGTTTCTCCAGGCCTGTTGCCCATTTTGGGTTGCTTTGTTCCACTCGTTGGGATGTTTTTTTCCCCTCAGGGTTGGGATTTATTATGGGGTTATTTTTTCCTCTTAATGGAGTAATTAAATGGCTTAATGGGATAAATGTATGTAAAAATGCCTTTAGGATAAAAATGGACATGTTATTGCTGGGTTAATATTCCTGCTTATTTTCAGTAGCATTTGTAAATTCATCCTTTTACTTAGTGGTATATGTGATGATGAACCAGGGACAGCTGGTGGTTGAGCTGTGAGGCTTCACCAGCAACGGCCTCGGCTCCTGTACGAGCAGGACTGAGAGAGATTACAGTGACAGTGTCTGTTCTATTCCTACATCTTCTTCTGCCCAGTGAGTATTTTAGTATATAGTTACTTAGTTTATTTTATAGGGCCACGGAGATGCTCAGAGGGCTGGAGCAGCTCCTCTATGAAGAGAGGCTGAGGGAGCTGGGCTGGGTCAGCCTGGAGAAGAGAAGGCTGTGGGGGGACCTCACTGCAGCCTCCCCGTCCCTGAAGGGAGCAGAGGAACAGGAGGGGAATGGGCTTGTTAAAGGGCAGAGACTGGCAGGACAAGGGGGATGGATTAAAGCTAAAGGAGGAAAGGGTTAAATTAGATATTAGGGGGAAGTTCTTTGCAGAGAGAGAGGTGAGAGGCTGGAACAGGCTGCCCAGAGAGGTGGTGGGTGCCCCATCCCTGGGGGTGTCCAAGGCCAGGTTGGATGGGGCCCTGGACAACCTTGTGTAGCTCCAGGCCTGGAGGTTGGTGTCCCTGCCTGTGGCAGGGGGGTTGGAGCTCTGTGATCCTGGGGGATCCCTTCCAACACAGACCAGTCTGGGATTCTGTGATTTTTGAGCTTCAGAATCCACCTGTAAAGGAGAGGAGAACTCCCAACTTTCTCAATCAGTGCTGCAATGACTTCTCAAAAGCAGAAAATAGACATATCTATTTTTTTTAATTACATTTTTCTCCATGCAGTGCAGAAAAACATTCCCTTTCTCCTTCCCCTGTTTTTATTTTCTCCATCTGGATGCCTGTGCTTCTGGCCTCTCAGAAACTGGAGCAAATTCTTTTTTTAGAAACTGGAGCAGAATTTTCATAATAAACCTGATCTCGAGCGGTTTCAGAGCCGCCTTTGGGGTGGGGGGGAGTTGAGGGAAGGAAGCTGGAATTAGGGAGGTTTATAAGCAATGTAATTTCAAGGATCCATATTCTAAAGTCTCCACGGATTCCCTACCACTGCCTGGATTAGGAAGCCCTTTAATTTGCTTTTAATTAAAATCATTTTCATTTATTCTCTGCCTTCTTCAAAGCTCCCAAGACACCTTAAGAACTTGTGATTATGTATATAAAACTGCAGAATCCATATTCATGTGCTGCTGAGGTTTTAAGTTGAAGTTAAGGATGAAAAGGAGTTTTTCCCCCTCTTTTTTTCCTTTCTCTTTGTATTTTTAGACCCTCTATTCCCCATTGCCCTGCAACTTTTAAAGTGCTGTACTCACATGTTTGATTGCAGTGAGACTGCAGTCCAAAGTGTAAACACTGACCTTCCATAAATATCTTATCTGAATAATGTGTTTAAATAGCTAAGGCTTTATTTTTACAACCTCACTAAGATGGGGGGGGGGGGGGGAATCATGTAAACACCTTTTTAATAGTTTTTTTTAAAGGAAATGGAATTATTGTGGGAAAGTTCAAACTGAAATGCTATGAAAATGATGTAAGAAAGTGAAAAATCTTGTTTAGCTTGAAAATATAGCTAATTATGCTAATTTTTAAAAAAGAAAGAATATTCTTGGGGGCATCAGGAGGAGTGTGGCCAGCAGGTCACAGGAGGGGATCCTCCCCCTCTGCTCTGCCCTGGTCAGGCCCCACCTGGAGTGTTGTGTCCAGTTCTGGGCTCTCTGGGATAAAAAAGACAGGGATCTCCTGGAGAGAGTCCAGAGGAGGGACAGAGATGCTGAAGGGCCTGGAGCATCTCCCCTGTGAGGAAAGGCTGAGTGAGCTGGGGCTGTTCAGCCTGGAGAGAAGAAGACTAAGGGGGGACCTTATTAATGTTTATCAATATCTGAAGTATGGGATGCAGGGGAAATGGGCAGCCCCTTTTCAGTGTCTGTGGGGACAGGACAAGGGGCAATGGCTGCAAGTTGGAGCACAGGGAGTTTCTCACCAATCTGTGGAAGAACTTCTTCCCCGTGAGGATGAGGGAGCCCTGGGACAGGCTGCCCAGGGGGTGTCAAGTCTCCTTCTCTGGAGAGATTCCAGAACTGTCTGGATGTTGACCTGTGTGCCCTGTCCTAGGGACCCTGCTTGGGCAGGGGGTTGGACCCCATGGGCTCTGCAGGTCCCTTCCAACCCCTGTGATTCTGTGATTAATCCAGTTTAAATATTCAGAAAGGAAGAAAAACCTCTCCCAAAGATGTGCTGTGCTACTTTTTACTTGTGTACTCCCACAACTACTAAAGAACAGCAGGGATTGGGTCATCACCTGGGAAATGCCTGTGGTTCGATGACATTTTAGTTACTTGCGGTGGAATCGGACTCAATGATCCTTATGATGGGTCCCTTCCACCTCAGAATATTCTCTGATTCTAGGAATTAAATGTCATGGTCAGCATGGAAACCTGCAGAAGACCAAGCAGTAGTATGTATCCACTCAGTCTTGGGTAGGAATGTGATGCCCCAGCTACGGTGAGGGAGACCAGCAGGAGGAAGAAGGATGCCCACAGGTTGAATTTTTCCAGAGAATGGAAAAATTACTTTTACATCGGTTCTTTTTGGTTTGGAAGAAGCATAAAGCTGTGGTTGTGACATGTGGTATTGATTACTTTTTTTTTTCCCCATGCTTATGATTTTAGGCAGCTCTGAATTAGAGTGGGGACATTTCATAACGACCTGTGGTCTGATGGAGGGAGAAGTTCTCCCTGTCCTTTTGCGTGACAGAGGCCGTTGCACGAATTCAGCCAATTGCAGCATGAGTTTTTAAATGGAAAAACCAGAACAAAGTCCTTAAAAGCAATTTAGATGTGTCTTTTAATTATTATTATTTAAAAAAGGTATTGAAAAAATCTATCCTCTACTGTAGAAGAAAATCTGCAACTTCTGCTTGTTTCCAGAGAGTCAGAAATTTCACCGTTGGAGCCAGGGTAAGCAAAATGCCATTTTTTGGACACTGTGCTGTTGTTTGAGGATATTACACCAGAATTGTGAGCAGCATATTTTCCTATAATAGCCTTTTTGTTCTGGGAATGAATGCAGCAGTGTTGGTTCCTACGGAGGAGTCTCTCATGCAGAGTTCACAGAACTCGCTGAGGGTCGGGGAGGAGGGTGGGTGGTTGTGCTCAGCGGTTTGAGGATGGGATTTTGGGGGAGGGTGGGTTTGGGGATTCACTTTTGAAAGGTTGGAAGCTTTGTGTGGATATCTAATACATAGTTTTAAAAACCTTATGTAATTGCCTAAGGCAGCTTTGGTTAGGTAGGTCATCTGCTGAAGATGCCCAGGTAGGGCGGTGATGCTGGTAGAAGCTGTGGTTGAGTAGCAAGAACTGAGGGATCTCGGGGATTGGACTGCTTTGACTTGCAGGATTTCTCTCCCTGACACTCAGATGCTTCAATTTGAGGCTTATTTCCCAAACCTCTTCCCCATCTCTTGCTCTGCAGTCAAAACCATGAAGTCTCAGTATTGTTTTCTGGTATAAAAGTGACTGAACATGCACCAGCTGGTATTTGGTGAAGTGTGAGCACAGCACATCATAAAGCAGAGCGTCTTGTAAGGACAGGTACATCTCCTTTCTCCTGGGGTCTCTCCTGTCCATGGTTCATGGTGGCAGCAGATTGAGGTTGAGTCTTTCTGGAGATCTGGAGTGGTTTCCAGTGAGAAGCTGTTGGCCTCGGTATCCATCCATATGTGATTTCTGGAAGCACTTCAGTCAGTAGGAAAACTCTATTTTAAAAGTACAAATGACACCTGCAAGGTAGAACTGGGAAGGCTTTTAATTTCTTTTATTTTTCTTTATTTTTGGTTGATTCTTTCCTGGAGTAAGACGTTTGACTGAATGGTAGAGATGGTTATAACCACTTACAACCATTTCCTGAATGCACCGTGTTCTGTTGCTCCGTAAATAGACTGTAATAGATGATTGGATTGGGAGACTGTTCATCTTAGACCAAGAAACATGCTGCCACAGAGGGATTTGGTGTGTTGGGTGACTGCAGACTGAACATAAGCCAGCAGTGTGCCCAGGTGGCCAGGAAGGCCAATGGCATCCAGGCTTGTGGCAGAAACAGTGTGGCCAGTAGGTCTGGGGAGGGGATTGTGCCCCTGAACTGGGCACTGGTGAGGCTGCACCTCGAGTGCTGGGTCCAGTTCTGGGCTCCTCACCATCAGAAGGACATGGAGGTCCTGGAGCGAGTCCAGAGAAGGGTAACCAGGCTGTGGAAGGGACTGGAGGGCAAATCCTGTGAGGAGCAGCTGAGGGAGCTGGGGGTGTTCAGCCTGGAGAAGAGGAGGTTGAGGGGAGACCTTCTCCCCACCTCCCCTGCCCTGCCAGGAGGGTGCAGAGAGGTGGGCGATGGTCTCTTCAGCCAGGGGCCAGGAGCTGGGACAAGGGGCAATGGGCTCAAGCTGCCCCAGGGCAGGGTCAGCTCAGCTGGGAGGGCAAAGTTCTTCCCTGGCAGAGTTGTGGGGCTGTGGCACAGGCTGCCCAGGGATGTGATTCTGTGATGTTGTGATTTCTTGTGACATTGTAGAGTGTTCAGATGATGGACTTAGTGTTAGCTCTCCATGTACAGCTTTATTACGGGCTGGTTGATGCCTTTGCAGTGAGAACCACAGCAGTTGTGTATTTTATGTGCCTTTGCAAGCCATCTGTATTGCATTTACTGAGCTTCATTGTCTCATTTTTGGCACAGATGTTAGAAAAACGACTGGAGTTGTGTGAAATTCCAGTGCCAGTTGTTGCTCTCTTTGAAAATGAGGATGGTGTGGTCTCAATTTTGGCTCGGGGGTAGATGAAATGGGCTTCCTAGGGGAACATCACATACCACAGCTTGTAGCTGAGCGTCACCCCAAATGCTTTGGTGAGAGCTCACTGCTCTCCATCCCTTTAGTAGTGCTACCACCGTGTGGCATCGACATGAATTATGATCCCCAGGAAAGTGGCATTTATGTTGCTGCCTGGGGGAGGATGTCGGCATCAAATCCATTGCCATCCTGTTGGATGTCCTGTTGAAGGGCTGTCTGTGCTGTCCTGCTTCAGGGCAAGAGGGAGAAGTGCCTGTAAATGATACAGCCTTAAGGAGCAGCCTTGCAGGCACCCCACAAAGCAGCATTCCCTGCTCTCTCCTTGTGTTTTGGAGGTAGGGGGGAAGGTATGAGGAGGGGAGACTGCTGAGATAACTTGCTGAGGGTTTTGGCTGGAGCTGGTCTGGTGTAACTTCACCTTCAAGAGTTCATCTGTGAGTTTATCTGGAGCTGGATACGCTCTGAATGCTTTGGAGATGTCGTCAGCTCGGTTGGGCAGGAAAGGAAGTTCCTGAATGAGGATAGGGTAGGAGTAATTTGTATAATTACTGTCCTAAAATAAATGTAGGAAATACTTCTGGCTTGACAGTCCCTGGGAAACCTAATCTAAGGGCCAGCTTTCTACAGAAGCTTGGACCAGGTGGTCTGCAGAGCTCTTTGCCAACCTCAGCTCTCCTATGATCAGTTTTAAAACCACTTTGGCACGTTTCTTTTAGGATCTGCAGCCTTTTCAGTAGATGCAAGTAATTACTTTTTGGTGGAATCACAGGCTCTCAAGATTGGAAAAGACCTTTAAGATCATGGAGTCCAACCATTCCTGTCCTGTGCTAAACCAGATCCCTGAGCACCTCATCTCCCCTCTGTTAAACACACCCAGGGCTGGGGACTCAGCCCCTCCCTGGGCAGCCTGTTCCAGGCCCTGACAACTCTGCCAGGGAAAAAAGGTGTTTAAAAGAAGCTTTTGGTGGGTACATGTAAACTGGTTTCAAGCATTTGTCTTTTTTATTGGGGGGGAGGGCGTTGTGGACCCCTTTTGATGCCTGTGTGATGTAGGGTGAGCAACAGCACCTTGGGAATAGCTGCAGTTGCACGGCCGACAGCGAGCGCCCGAGCTGAGCTGTTCGCACCTCTGCAGCGCTGAGCTGCAGGGACATGGCCAGCTCCTCTCTTCAGCTCCTGTGGCCCAGGGGCAGAGCATCAGCAGTTGATGTCTGCCTAGAAAGAGAGGCTGAGGGAGCTGGGCTGGGTCAGCCTGGAGAAGAGAAGGCTGTGGGGGGACCTCACTGCAGCCTCCCCGTCCCTGAAGGGAGCAGAGGAACAGGAGGAGAATCAGCTTGTTAAAGGGCAGAGACTGGCAGGACAAGGGGGCTGGAGTGAAGCTGGAGGAGAGAAGGGTTAGATGAGATATTAGGGGGAAGTTCTTTGCAGAGAGAGTGGTGAGGGGCTGGAAGGGGCTGCCCAGAGAGGGGGTGGGTGCCCCATCCCTGGGGGTGTTCAAGGCCAGGTTGGCTGGGGCCCTGGGCAACCTTGTGTAGCTCCAGGCCTGGAGGTTGGTGTCCCTGCCTGTGGCAGGGGGTTGGAGCTCTGTGACCCTTGGGGTCCCTTCCAACCCAGACCAGGCTGGGATTCTGTGATTCTATGAAGTATCTGCTGCTCTGGGAACACTCTGTATTCACCCAGAAGCGATTCCTGTTGATTTTGTTTAAGATGCAGGACAAGGGATGGATGGTAGTTAACGTCATCCTGATTTTATATTCTGTATACATCTAAAACATCCTAACAAACATCCTTGTGCATCACAAACATCCTTGTGCATCACAAACACAGAGAAGGCATGCAAAGCCTGACCTTTGAATGCAGTACCTTCTTCCTGTTTACACTGACCAAGACCCTTTAAAAAATGATTTATTTTGTCATGAAGACGACTACCAAATAAATTCACATCTGTGCAAGCTTGAGTAAGGTAGGTAGCAAAACTTGGCGTGTCCTGCATGTTCTTGACCTTCCAGATCATTCAGGACTTTGAGTGGTATCATCATCATTGAAACCACATTGGATCACAATGAAGTGACTGCTGCTGCTCTCTAGCAGGGACCAAACTCTGAAGTCAAATTTCCCCGGCAGCTGTTCCTCATTTATTCTGAACAAACATGAGAGAGAAGGTCTTGATACATAATTCTTCCTCTGGATATCACTCAGCTGTATATTCATATGTAACATCTCTGCCAGTGACCTGGATGATGGGATGAAGTGCTCGCTCAGCAGGTTGGCAGATGGCCCCAGTTTGGGAGGAGTGGTTGCTGTGCTGAAGGGCAGGGATGCTCTGCAGAAGGACATCAGGAAGCCTTCTGGCATTTAAGGAGGAACTTTTTCACTATGAGGATGACAGAGCCCTGGGACAGGCTGTCCAGAGAGGCTGTGGTCTCTCCTTCTCTGGAGATAGTCAAACCTGCCTGGATATGTTCCTGTGTGATTTAGTCTGGGTGATCCTGCTCTGGCAGGGGGTTGGACTAGATGATCTTTCGAGGTCCTTTCCAACTCCAAATGTTCTGTGATTCTGTGATTGAGCTGTCCTTGCATTTGGCTTTGGCCAAGGATGGGAGGTGGGTCCCAGCAGAGAAGAGGGCTGGCAGGGCTGAACTGCAGTCTTCAGCTGCCTGGGGGACAGTAATGGGGAAGACAGAGTCAAGCTCTACCCCAAGGCACACAGTGCAAGGGCAGGAGGCAGTGTGCAGAGGCAACTGGTTATACTGGGGGAAGACAATTCCCCATGAGGGCCGTGTGTAGTGCTAGAGCAGGGGCCTGGAGGGGTTGCAGCATCCCCTCCTCACACCCCCACCAGCATGAGCACATCCCAGCAGCCTGGAGCTCAGCCCTGCTTTCAGTGGGAGGTTGGACAGCATGCCCTCAGAGCTCCTTCTCAGCTGAAGTTTGTCTCATTCAGCATTGATGCCCATCAAAAATCCTTACCAAGCTCAGGTTTATGCTTCCCAAAAGTGATCTTTTGGATGTTTCCTCCATCACAGCGTTGGTTTTTGGTGATAACTGGGAAATAAGGAGGAAAAAAAAACCCTGGTGTCTCTGCCTAGCTCCATGTTTCTTTGTCATTACTCGTGAAGCAAAAGTTTTGCTGTTTACTACAGGCTTGAGGTGTAAATGGTGGAGAAAATCCTCCCTGAAGGTTCCTCTTTCACCAGCTCAGAGGCACATTAAGGAAGGCATCGCCTTATCTCAGGAACACATCTTGGGAAGTCATTTAGTGAGCAAATTGCCAGATAATTGCACTGGTGCTAATTGCGCCTTAAATTGAGTTGCTGTTAAGAAAAATGCTGAAAAATGAACCGTTCTTAATCATGATATCAAAATATTGGTTCTGTTCTATTAATTAGCATGCTGGGAAATAGAAATAATTATTTTAAGGGAGCAACTTAAGCTGATCTGGTTTCTCTTTGTTTCTTGAGTTAATGCCTTTAGTTGGTGCCCTGGAAGAATCAAAGCTCTGTGTGTATGTGTGTGAGGGGGACACAAAGTTTCTAGACTGTTGATAAATGAAAATAATTGTGTTTTTAATTTTTTTCCATAAAATCCTGAGGGATTTCATGTAGCTTCACCAAAGGACTCTTCTTTGTCTTTTTCCTTCAACCCCACTCTTTTCCTAGCTGCTGCTCACCACTGCCAGCACAGGCACGCTCAGAGCTACCTGGGTTTGGTTTGTCAGCTGCCAGAAAGGTTGGTTGCCAAAAAATAAGATCAGGAATTCTATCTAATGAGGCTTCATCATCTTCTTGGGTCTTCCTGAGGCTCTGTTAGCTGAACTTTATCTGCTGCCTTTCTGAGTTTTCCATGGTTAGTAATTGCTCATCGATTGCTAATTGACACAGGAGGAAATGGCCAGACTCTTCTCAGTGTCTGTGGGGACAGGACAAGGGGCGATGGGCTCAAGTTGGAGCACAGGGAGTTCTACATCAATATGCAAAAGAACTTCTTCCCAGTGAGGGTGAGGGAGCCCTGGGACAGGCTGCCCAGGGGGTGTGGAGTCTCCTTCTCTGGAGAGATTCCAGCCCCATCTGGACACTGCCCTGTGTGCCCTGTCCTAGGGATCCTGCTTGGGCAGGGGGTTGGATCTGATGAGCTCTGGAGGTCCCTTCCAACCCCTACAATTCCATGGTTCTGTGACACATGAAGCCCCACAAAAGGGCTGAGCTCTTACCTTTCCTCTTCCCACCACCCCGCCTGGGATGAGCAGGAGTTACGCTGTCAGCTGGAGTGGCTTCTCAGAGCGCTTGCCTTGCTTTTGGATGTGTAATACACTCTAAATTGGCTTTGTTGCCTTACTGAGTGTGACTCCTGGTTCCTTCAGGTGCCTGTAAAGACAGTTCCCTGGAGCCTGCTGGGCTCTGAAAACAGAATATAGTTAACGTGACCCTGACCCGGTGATAAAAACCTGGTGTACTTGTCCCAGAGGTACCTGCTATTTCAGGATGGTGCATCTTTCTCAATCATGAAATTTCTCTCCTTTTTCTTTCCTGTGAGATGCTTCAATTGAATCCCAGACAGGTTTGGGTGCGCTGGGCCCTCAGTCCCTACCCCAGTGCCACCCCTGCCATGGGCAGGTACACACCCACCAGCCCAGGGTGCCCAAAGCCCCATCTAACCCAGTCTTTCCCTACCTGTAGGAAAAAATAAACTAATTGGAGATGGGATTTGGAATTTAGGCTCATGCAGATAGGTTGCATGAACCCAATTTTGGGAGTGGGGAGCAGGGGCACCCGAGCGATGTATGCTGTGCATCGAAGGCAGCTGTTCACTAGGTGGAAAGAAGTTGAGCCCCAGCCTCCTCAGCTGGGCTTCCAGTGGTAGGAGCATGCTGACAGGGTGCTTGTAGGGAAGAGGGAAAATTGTGGAAAAAACCCCAACCATTTCCTGCAACTTCCCCTTCCCTCCTCCTGCTGTATTTTTAAGGAGGGTGTGACGAGGTGGTGACAGTGTATTGACTGTTTTGTTTGACCTGTGCAAGCAGATTGTCTCTGTTACACATAGCCACGTTCTCAGTAGCTGCTCTGTTGAGGAAAAAAAAAAAGAGGGGATTTCACTTTGTAGCTGCTTCAAGTCGTTGATCAGCCTGGACATTTCCTTTTCCAGTCACAGGAGGAAAATGTTGATGTTATGACATGGCCAGAGCATCTCAGGTTATTCCATTGAATCTGTGGGATGAGCACGTACCACGTGCTGAAAGCCACAAGTAAAATACTCAGTGATCAGGGTTTCCATCCCCAGGGTGGGACTACACACACCCCCTGAATTTATGCTATAAAAAAAGCTCACCCTGGTTTTGGCTGTTGTGTTCTGGAAGAGGAGTCTGACACAGCAGCGTTCAACTGATCTGGAAAGATGGACCCCACGGGGCAGCGGCGTTTGTTCTTGGGCATCTCTGCATCAATTGGAAAGCAGGTAAATACAAGGGAAATGAAAGTAATCAGCCTGTAGAATGTAATTTAATGAAGTGTGGGATATTTCTAGATGGGTGTGGTCTTTGGGACCACAGAGAGGGAGTTTGGAGATGATGTGTGTCTCCTGGTTTGCCATGCAGGGGTAAATCTGCCCAAAGCTCTGATGAAGAGGAGGGTAGGGACTGGTGGGGATAGAGGGCAGGCCTAGGACAGTGGGATACAGGGCTGATACACAGGTCTTACTGAAATGAGACACTACTAGTGTGTTTAGTGACAATGAATCAAACTTAATAGGTTGTCCATCGATTGGATGTGTTACCTGAAATAATCTCTCTAGGAAAATTAAATAAATAAATAAAACAACTGGGTGGGGGACTGTAGAACAGCAAAATATTAATTAATTGGGTGAAATGAGCTGGTACTATAATTTGGAAGATCTCCTTCCTCAGTGTCTTGGGTTTATGGTTTTTTTTTTACCCCAAAAATCTGCATGTGTGTGACTCTTTTTGATGAAGTTGGTACCACGGCTTGGGCTTCAATGTACAGGTGTTTATTTGTGCTTTGAGTCACCATGGTCCTGAACGTACAGGGATAAAGACCCAAGACAGTGTTCCCAGGGCCAGGAAAAACAGAGAACTAGGAAGTTATTTTAAATATTCACTGTGCCAAAAGATTCCTTGTTGTAGAGAAATTCATTTGCTACAATGTAACTGATTGCTCGTAAGATGAAACTGCAAAACAAACAGAATAGTAAAATTATTAGTACCCAGGCATCAGCAAATGACACTGCTGTCGTACTGGAGACTTTGGGGATGTTATTTTAAACCTGCTTCATCAGAAAGGGTTATTAGAAGGAAGTAAGGTTCTTGGCTTAGTTTTATATCCTCTGAAGCTAGGAGCGTTATTTGAGTGATTTTTTGGGTCCCCTGTGTCTGGGAGAAACTAAAATTAAGTGTTTATGTTTCTGTAGCCTGAGGGAATCTGAGCTTATTTGAAAGTTTTTGCAGTTGTCTTATTAAAAAGTTGCTGTTTAATTAGCTGTGTCATACTGGCAGGAGGAGGAATGGGAACGTACTACAATGCAGTAAAATCTGGCTTGATACGTGTAAAATTGCACTTCCAGTGAAAACTTTGAATTCCTTTTTGCATGACAAGACCCTCTGTACTGCAAAACACAGAACCACAAGGTTGGAAAAGAGCTTTAAGGTCATCAAGTCCAACCGTTCCTGTCCCATGCTAAACCATATCCCTAAGTACCTCATCTACCAGGTTGGATGGGGCCCTCATCAAGGCCGGGTTGGATGTGGCCCTGGACAACCTTGTGTAGGCCTGGAGGTTGGTGGCCCTGCCTGTGGCAGGGGGGTTGGAACTCTGTGATCCTTGGGGTCCCTTCCTACCCATGCAATTCTATGATTCTATGATTCTACCCCTCTGTTAAACACATCCAGGGAAGGTGCCTCAACCCCCTCCCTGGGCAGCCTGTTCCAGGCCCTGACAACTGTTCCAGGCCCCGAATCGAGCTGTGAGGTGTACGGTACCTACACACAGGTGCCCCTGTGGGAAAGGGGCAGTCTGGAGGTGGGTGAATTTTGGAATAGCACTTTATTTGTGTCGTTTTCCTGGGTGAAAGCCTGCGAGCAGCCACGCAGTGTGCAAACATCTAGGTTGGATTAGCAACACCAGCGTGTAGGTATGCACTGTGTCCGGGATGTCGGGACTCCTCTGGGCAGCCTCTTCTCAGTGTCTGTGGGGACAGGACAAGGGGCAATGGCTTCAAGCTGGAGCACAGGGAGTTCCACACCAATATACAGAAGAACTTCTTCCCAGTGAGGGTGACAGAGCCCTTGGACAGGCTGCCCAGGGGGTGTGGAGTCTCCTTCTCTGGAGAGATTCCAGCCCTGTCTGGATGTTGACCTGTGTGCCCTGTCCTAGGGACCCTGCTTGGGCAGGGGGTTGGACCCGATGAGCTCTGGAGGTCCCTTCCAACCCCTATGTGTCTGTGATTCTGTGTCCCTGTAATCCCTTGGGAAGGGATGGAGCCGATTCCAGGAACCTTGGTGGTGCTGGGCTCCTGCTACAGTGCGCAGCATGTTTTCCTCCCCCTGAACACACCTCTGCTTCCATCTCATCCTCGAGGTGAGATGAGGAGTGAGTGACCTGTCATGTAAGTGAGTAGCTGGATGCTGTGAGCCCGTCTGGGTGTGTGTTGGTGCATCCCCTGCGTGAGGCTGGGCCTGCCAGCGGGGCTGCAGTGAGCACAAACAGATGGCTGGGGCAGACACAGAGCTCCTGCCAGCTTCCTTCTTTCAGAGGATGCCATAACAAACACTGGGACAAAAACCATCAGCCTTTTTTATTTAAAACAATACTAATAAATCACCCTTTTCAGAAAACAGTTTTACAATGGGTAGAGATTTCCTACCCCCTTACTTCAGTGGGTGCTGAGGGGTGCTTGGCACTGATGGGAGCAAGGGCAGGCTGGGTACCTGTGGATGGTACCAGGGTGTAGGCTCAGCTCTTGCTGTTGGGTTTGTGAAAATCAAGCTTGCAGATTTGGAACTGGGTGTCCTGTACAAATGCTGGGGTTTATTTTTTGTTAAGTTAACATACTTCACATCCAAAATAGAAATACAATTCTCTTTGATCTTGGGTCCAGGATACAGTCTCAGCCCAAAAAGCTATTCCCATGGTAACAACTCATATTTCACTGTGGGGCGTTTTCCACCAAATAATATTTTTGGATGAAATAGGCTGATGTCTCTACACACAATGGTCAGATCTGCAGCTTTGTTAGGCATTTCCCTCTAAGGATGCTCCAAAATGGGACCCTCCTCTGTGTTTGCTACACATGGCTTCTTAGAGAAAGCTGTCAAGGGCTGGAGGAAAAACAGTGTGCCTTTTTTTTTATCCCTTTCCTCAAACAAAAAAAATCCCTTTATGCAAAAACCCAACTTATCCTGTAAGTTAGGGGAATAGATGTTTTTAGAAATCCTCACAAGATGATGTTTTTGTGAACTATAACAAGATCTGCTGTAAATACCCCAAGCAGCACTTGAGCCTCACTTGAGCTAAATATTTATGTGTGCTTCTATAGTATTGATATAGTTATTATTCTATTAATCACATACAGGTTTTCTTCTGTTCCTTAGTAAATATGTTTGAGAGTAGCAATTCTTTGTAATACCAGGTCTTGAAAGGAATGTATAAGGATTTGAATGCTCTCTGGCTGTGGGTGTTCAGTGCTTTGCCAGGGATTGAAGATAATGTGTGCATTTTACCAACTGAAATGCCATTGGGAATTCCAGCAATGATTTTAAAACACATTAAATAATGAAGTATCAGTTTATTCCACAGACAGTGTGACAGTAAATGCATACTGCTGCTGACATGGGCTGTCACTGGAAAGCAAATAGTCTTTAGGTTGTTTATTTGTAGGCAGCAGAGCTGATGACAGCAACCTATAGGAAAATCAATAGCTGGATTTTCTACCAGGCACTGCCTCTTGCCCAACTGCTCCTCCTGGATGATACAGCTTCCAACCAGTGTATGTGTGAGTGTTTCTTTGTTAATTAATGTTGTTGATATCTGAGAAAAAGGAAAAGGGAGTTGTGTGGTAATAGCAGGTGGGACAAATGGCCATGGAAGAAGAGTGAGGGCTGCTTGTGGTTGGGGAGCATCAGTGTTTCCACTCGTGGGAGGCTTTGCCTTCCTCCCCGTCATCCTCGCTTGTGCTTCGGGGAAAAAGTGTCATCAGCTCTTGATTTATTTCTCATCAGGTTTTCCCAGCTACCCCTGCCAGTTCCTCTTCTAAGCCATGCTTTCAACCTTGCTTTATTGCTTGAGATTTATTGCTTGGAATTATCTGCTGATTAAATGCCACGTTGCCATTTTTTAATGGAAGTCTGGCCCCTGCCAACCTCTTTCTTGTCTCCTTAAAAGAACATAAATGGTGAGAAGGACGCAGAAGGACTTCATTCAGGAGCAAGCAGGACTTTATTCAGGGATAAACCCTGGCAAACTGTAACCTTTTGGTCAAATCTGCTAGTGCTGCCATGGGGAGTTCTTGTACAGGCTCTAACTTCTCTGCCAACTTGAGCTGCAGATGGACCTTGAATCTCTGCTGCAACATGGTGCTCATACCTGTGGAGGTCCCAGAGGAGCCACCAGCCTTTGTGTTGGTACCACAGTCATCCTGTTTTCTGTGCTGAACTCCTTCTGTAGTGGCTTTTCCAGATTTCTTTAAGTACACACCATTACAGCTGCATCTCAGAAACCAGCTGGCATCCATCTGCTCCCATCCAGTGCAGGTTTCTCCTCCTCTTACTCTTGTTCCCATATGTTGGAAATACATTTTTCTCTTTTCTTGTCACCCACTCCCTTCAAACCACATCATAGAATCCCAGCCTGGTCTGGGTTGGGAGGGACCCCAAGGATCACAGAGCTCCAACCCCCTGCCACAGGCTGGGACACCAACCTCCAGGCCTGGAGCTAAACAGGGTTGCCCAGGGCCCCAGCCAACCTGGCCTTGAACACCCCCAGGGATGGGGCATCCACCCTCTCTCTGGGCAGCCTGTTCCAGCCCCTCACCACCCTGTAAAAAACTTCCCCCTAATACCTAATTTAAACCTCCCCTCCTTTAGCTTCAATCCATCCCCCTTGTCCTGCCATATCTGTGACTGCATTAAGGCTTGGATAAAAGTGGGGCTATAGCAAAAGGAAGGAAGAACTGCCATTGATTGTGGCAAACAAGCTCTTTCTGAAGGTAGTTGAGTTGTAAATAAATGAATTTAGGTTTCACACTTTAGCATCAGTGCAATGGAATATGCTGTTTGGTAATTGCAGTGAGGACAAGCAACTCTCTAGGTCCAGACTGCTTCAGATATTTTTAGTTGTTCCTTTAGTCACCAGCTTCCACTTTTGGCTGTTCCCGGCACCGGTGGGAAAACAGAGCACTTGGTTTCCCCAGAAGGGTCACGCTGCTCTGAGAAGATAGGATTTCTTTCACTTTTCAGCATAAAGGGAGAACACAGAGGTTTGAGCTCTTGGAACTGGTCCAATGAATAATTCCTTCGACCACAAAACCCTGAAGTTTCTTTCTCAAAGGGTCAACTTTTTTGAGGGTGACTAGACAGGCGTTAAACAGGTCTGAGTTTGAGCTGAAATACTGAAACTGCTCATGAAAAGCAGCTGAATGTCTCCTCTGGGCTGGGTCAGCCTGGAGAAGAGAAGGCTGTGGGGGGACCTCATTGCAGCCTGCCAGTCCCTGAAGGGAGCAGAGGAACAGGAGGGGAATCAGCTTGTTAAAGTGTAGAGACTGGCAGGACAAGGGGGATGGAGTGAAGCTGGAGGAGGGAAGGGGGAGAGGAGATATTAGGGGGAAGTTCTTTGCAGAGAGAGTGGTGAGGGGCTGGAACAGGCTGCCCAGAGAGGGGGTGGGTGCCCCGTCCCTGGGGGTGTCCAAGGCCAGGTTGGCTGGGGCTCTGGGCAACCTTGTGTAGCTCCAGGCCTGGAGGTTGGTGTCCCTGCCTGTGGCAGGGGGTTGGAGCTCTGTGACCCTTGGGGTCCCTTCCCTTTTTTCAAACCAGTTTGAGGTCACTGCATCAGGTAATAAACCTGTACCAGCTGTAACCAGAACCTAACGGGAGCAAACATCAGTCACAGCAAAACCTGCGCTGGGCCAGAGTGGGAAAGTGGCAGAACCTCCCTGCTTCCCTCTTCAGGCTGCAGCAACATTGGATAGAGTCACCTGAGGTCCAAGATCTACAGCAAGCTTTAGGGCTGGCAGTTGGGGTCACAAGGGGGATGTCATGCACGGAATAAGGTACCAGGTGTGTTGAAGTGGTGCGAGCGCTGGAGGAAGCAGAATGTTTCCTTAGTCTGTGGGGTCAGAGAAGACTTTGGTATTGTGAATTAGGGAACATCAGGTGGTTATCCAGGAAAAGAATCTTGTAGAGTGTTTATGTCCTTCAGAAGAGCAGCTGTAGCATCCACGTGCTGTCTGTTGATGTGGATGCTCACCGTGGCTCCGTCTGCGCGCCGCAGAAACGAGACATATAAACCATTACAGCTCTTAGAACATCAGCTCCCAGGCTGTGCTGGCTGGGCTTGGCAGGCCTTGGACATATGTTTGCTGTCAGCTGGGCTCCCAGCAGAAAACCTTCCTGTTTCAAACCAAGCCACCCCTGTGGGCTCGGTAGGTAAGGGGAGGGGGAGCAGCCCCGAGAGCCGTGGCTGCCCACAGATTCAGCAGCGGTCGTCTTGTTTGAGCAGCAGGGATCCCTTCTCTTTCCCTTAGTGTTTTCCCAATAACATTTGTTATACACCATGATTGCCAGTGCATATATGGAGAGAATGAGCTTCTATATTGTTTTTTAATTTAATTATTAGCACTGTGCTGTGTTACCTGGCTTGCTAAGCCTGCTGCAGAAGGCACATTGCTCAGCCAGGCGTCTGCGCATCGTGCTGACAGTGCAGGGTAACCTAAATACACCCTGTTAGCCAGCTACAGCAGAACCAATTTGACCTCTTTTTATTTTTTCCTTTTTCTTTTTTAAAGCATGAGTAGTAAATGGGAAGGGAGCTGCTTTCTTCTTGGATTATTTTAATTTTAATTACTATTCTCCATCCAGCTGCTAAGCCCCCTCACCCTTGTATTTGCAGGGCATTATGTTAAGCAGTGCAGTTTGTTGTTCTGCAGCACATCAGTGCAAGAGGCACTGCCAGGAACTTTCAATATATAATCAGGTTTAAAGCCATTAGATATTCTCCCAGTGTCTCCACTGGTTTTGTATGACTTCTCATTCTTACAAAAGGCAGAGAACCACCATGCAAAACACAGTTTGTTGTGGGATTTTGAGTTTGGGGGGTGTTTTCTTGACTTGTAAATTTGGAAGGATGTCTTGGTGCACAGCGATTTCAAATCTGGCTTCAGGAACTGTTGGAGAAGTTTGGGCTTACTGGGATTCTCCTGAACTTGATACAATATTTTCCACTGGAGATGTGTGACTCTGGGATGTAAATTAGCTGGAGTTGTATTTTAGTTTGGATTTTATGGGCTGAATGATGAATAACTTGCAAACAGTGGGTGGCAATGTGTGTGTATGTGTGTTCAGGCCAGGGATCTTGCAGCAGTCGATTAAACCTGTCAGTAAATCCTACCACAATCTCCTCACACCTCTTCTCTGGGGGATAGAACATGTTTTGAGAGCACCACCCCATGTTTTATTCTTCCAGAAGTGAAGACAAATGTAGTAGCCATTTTACATGAGGCTTTACTGTGGGAGATGGGACTTGATACCTTTGTCTGCCTGAATTGATAAGTTGAAGCCTGTTGTCCTACACGAGACCTCTGAGTAATGGTGTGGTCTGAAGTCTTCTGAAAGGAGAAAACATGCTGCTTAGGGTGCACCTAAAGCTGGCCTGACAGGAAGTTAATGTAACGTGAATAATGTGAATAAATGTGTCTCTTGTTCCAATTCAGCAGCAACCTTGCTGGAATAATTACAGAATCACAGAGTTGTAGGGGTTGGAAGGGACCTTGAGAGCTCATCGGGTTCAACCCCTTGCCACAGCAGCATCCCTAGGACAGGTCACACAGGTAGGGAGAATGTTCTCAAGTAAGTCTTTCAGTGTGTCCAAGTTGGATGGGACAACAGGAGGATGCAGGCCTTGGTGTTTGGACATCAGAGGGTAAGAAACATGTGGGGGTTAGCTTCATCTCTGGGGAGGTTTAGGAAGAAACCTCTGGTGTGTGGTGGCATTGCCCTTGCAGCTTCAGGGATCCACTCCTGTCACACTGGTTGGTCAGAGCTCTGTGGTCCTGCCTGAACACCCCAGCAGAAGACACCAGTTCACTCCTATTTTGTGAGTGGATAGGGCTCTGTGTGGGACCTGCACCCTCCCACCCAAAGGGCTCCCCTCCCCAGCTGCACCGTGACCAGGGGGGAAGCTCCAGAAACCCATAGCAGCTATACTGCAACATCACCATGGCAACCAATGGAAATAAGGGCCCCTTCTGGGAAAACAGGAGATTTCAAGTTCTGTTGCAGCCCAGAATTCTTATTAGTGTCTGATTGCAGCACTGGCAGAGCCTTGTTTCAAAGTTCTCATCAGTAGAAACAGATGGCAGCAGCTAGATGCTCAGGTGAAGGTACTTGCAAGCCCATACCATTGGTTAAAGAACAATAAAAGCATTAATTACATTCAGAGGAGCATTAATTACATTCATAGAAGCATTAATTACATTCAGAAAGCAACCCAGTGAAGGACTAACACCTAAAAATACCCCCATGTGGCCCCAGTGAGGCGTGTTGGGCTGTGTATAAAATCCCAGCGCTCTGGTTCTGCAAGCAAAGGTTAAGGGCTGGTGTTTGGGGGTTATTTTAAGATGCTGGAGGAAGTAGCTGGGCAGCCAGTCACCTTCCTGAAGTGAAAGGCCTATTTTTAATACCAGATTCCATTGCCAGGCCTGAAGGCATCAGTGCACTCTTGTTCTTTCTACTGAAAACTGTGAAATTGGTATTTTTTTAATTAGGAAGTTAGTTAACTATTTCAATTATTTTTTTAAAAAAAAACCTTGAAAATGTATAAATAAAACTGGGGAATTTGATAATTACAAAGGCACTGTGCTGTTGAGTCAGAGCTTATTTTGCATAGAATTACCATATCATGTCCTCTTTAGCTAAGAAACTGAACTATGTGAGAAAATACCATATGATATTACATATGGCACTTTAATAACACCTATGCTACACAGCTTCTGCTTAGCCTGATAAATGTGAGATCTCAAAGACGTCCTGGCATTCCAAATGGGAAGTCAGGCTCTCTTGGCAAGCCAGACCAGGCTTTTTTAGCTTGGTTTTATTTTTCTTTTCCTTTTAAATTTATTCTCTCTTTGAGCAGAGGAGCAGGTCCTGTGGAGACTGTTTCTCCATCAGTGTGGTTATTGGTTCATCACCTCTTCCCAACCTGGGATGCTGGGCCATGCCTGCAAGCAGCGGGGCTGTGCTGGGGTGACCTCCTTCCTTCTCTTCGTCCTTTCATCACAGCTAGTGACAGCTACTTCTTAAATACAGGTTCAGGTGAAGATTAGGGATCTTTCCCTGTTATTTCTGGCTCCTGCACTGTAACTATTGATCTGTGTCAGTGAAAGAGGGGAGAGGAGCTGAGAGCCTGCAGGCAGCAAATGGAGAAGGCGTAGGGGACTGGAGTGATGTGTGAGGACACTACACTGCCTGGATGCCTGTGTGTCTGTCAGGAATGAAGGCTTGGGTGTTCTGACAGATAAAAGCTGATTTTGTTCTGGTTTGTAACGCTGGTGTGAGGAAATATTGGGTCTTCCAATACTGGTACCCACTGGTTTGGATAGTTGAAGTCTTGGGTTTATCTGCTGGCTTTCCATCAGCTACTGGTATGTTTGGATTTGGAAGCCCACATCCATGTGCTTTTAGGGACTTGCAGGCATTGCCTGATGATATTTTCCAAAGTATTGAGGCTCCAGATTTCTGATCTAAGGGACAAGACTTTCACCCTTCACAAGTGCTTTTGTACCTGATGGGAAGACCTGCTGTAGTGTCTCACACGTGTGATCTTTGTAAATAAATATGAACCATTTTAAAATTACAGATAGGGATACTGTGAATTTATCTGAGAAAAAGCTGTTCTCATAGAAACATTAGGTGTTGAGGGAACTTGCTGAACTGTTTTTAGCCCTGTACATAATTTGGGAAGCCCTGCTTCCACTGCAGCGTGTAAAAAGAGTTTCCAAGGTCTAGCATGAATTCAAGAAGATAGCAAGCAATTATTACTCAGAAAACCAGAATAACTTTTAATTTTCCAAGTATAATCTTAGCATTAGGTTATTTTCAAAGAAATATATTTTGGTCCATTAAAAATCTGCCTTTCCTAAGGTGGAGAACTTGGAGTTGGCAATTAAGACCTGTGACCTCAATCCCTTTCCTCCTGTTATTAACATTTGAAGCCTGTGATGGTTTTCCTCTGTTTGTAGAGACGTGTTGGCAGTGGGATCTGTCAGCTCCATGTGCTGTTTCCTTCTTGGGAAGGTGGAATGTTGGTTTGTTGGGTTATTTTCTGAATGTGTGGATAGGGCAAGGATTGAATAATCATCATTTTGATCATTCAGACCTGTTATTTGAAAAGTTACCATTGCTACTGTGATATTAACACCAGGGATTAGGTTGTCTTCATTGCAAAGTAAACAGTCAAATATTGACAACTAAGGAACGTATTGAAAATACAGAATTGGAAGTTCTCAGGCCTGATAAACCTGTGGTTTGGCTGATGGATATGTAGTTTGTGGAGATTCAGCCTCAGATACTACCTGAGCAGGTAATACCTAAGTAAATAAAACCTTTTTCCTTGTTAACCACAAGTCTGAGCCCTGCCCAGTGTTCCCATTTACAGTCCAGTGCAGTTCCCTGTCACTACAACTGGAGAAGCCTCTGGCTGTGCTTCTACCAGTCAGTCATTTACTGATTACTTTCATCTTAAATTACGCTGCGTTGGGACCAGCTGTTCTCCAAGGATGCTTCCCCAGCATGTTATCTCTTGATATTAGACTTTGCTTGAGTATTTGAAGTGACATTTTTTTCCAAAGAACCCTTCCTGAGTTGCCATCAAGATGGAATGTTCTCAGATGCTCTGTGGGTTTCCAGTCGAGTCCTCAGAATTACTCGAGATTATCGCCTTACCAACGAGACTGTATCAAATAAACCTCTGTAACAGCCCCAAAGAAGACTTAAAGATAATTTTTAATGCTTTTTTGGCTTAAATTTCAAGGGCTTTGCTGGGTTTGCATGAAGAATTTCAATAAATATGTATTGGCTGTATTAGCTTAAGTGGTTAGGAGAACACAGCAGTGGGAACGGATCGTAATCCTTTGGTTAACAAGAATGGAGTAGAGAAGCATTAAAGGCTTACTGCTTCCATTGTCAGGAGCAAACATGTATTAGGCTGCTTCCCCACAGTACCATACAGCCTCTCCCCCAAGGCCATGGATGTGTTGCATCCAGGGAATCCCCATTTTGGGGCTACATCTCAGTGCGTTCCAGCAGATGGGTTCACAACTTCTGCACAGCTGCCATTGTTCTGAAGTTATTGGCAATTAAAAGAACATCATTAGGTCATTTAAACGTGGTTTAAATGAAATTGATTTCTGTATGGAGCATTTGCTCTCTGGTCTGACTCCAGCCTGGGCTGCAGAGCTCTTTGGCAATGCAAATGAGTATCCAGGTGTTTGCTGTTTGAGCTACCTGGGGTACCACAGGTGTTCCCCTTCCTTGGAAAGCAGCACATTCACATTGCCTGGCTCAGAGTTTTTGTCCCCATCTTGAGTACCATCATGCAACATGTGCAGGAAAACCAGGGGATCAGGCCCAGTCTCCATGGGTTTGTGAAAGGCAGGGTGTGCTTGTCACCTTCTGTGACAAGGTGATCTGCTCAGTGGGTGAAGGGGAGGCTGTGGGTGTTGTCTACATGGATTTCAGTGAAGCCTTTGACACTGTCTCCCACAGCATCCTCCTAGAGAATGGATAGTAATCCTCCTAGAGAAACTAGCTGCTCGTGGGGCAGTATCGTAGGAGGCTGAGGAGAAACCTCATCACTCTCTACAACTACCTGCAATGAGGGTGTGGAAAGGTGGGGGTCAGTCTCCTCTTGGGTGACAAGTGAGAGGATGAGAGGAAATGGCTTAAAATTGCACCAGGGGAGGTTTAGATCAGGTATCAGGAGAATTTCTTTAGGGAAAGGGCTGTCAGGGAGGTGGTGGAGTCACCATCCCTGGAGGGATTTAAAAGGGGCGTAGATGCTGTGCTTGAGAACATGGTCTAGAGGTGGGCTGGGCAGGCTTGGGCTGTGGTTGGACTCAGTGTTATTGAAGATCTCTTACAACCCAGGTGATTGTGTGATTCTGTTTAACATGTGACCCTCCAGCTTGTCCCCAGCTTGCTTTGGTGCCTTGCTGTTCTCCTCCTTACAGTGCCACCTCACTGCCAAATGATAATTAGCTTGCTTTCAGATAAACAGTGTATTTCCTGTGGATTAAAAGGAATTAAAGCTGAGAGGTGTATAAAGCCAAAACCCCTGAAGTTGTCTTCGAAATGAGTGTTCACACCTCACAAAAGGATTCTCTGGTAGTTATTTCTCATTGTTTTCCAGGTAGTTTTCATTGTGGTGAGGAAACGAGCCATGGAGCTGTACTGTGAGATCCATCTCTGCATTTCAGAGGAGACCTGTGCACACACTCCCTCCTCCTTTGGAGAGCAGCCCAGTTGAGCACGTTGGAGTTCAGAACACCAGTGTGCTGTCTTCTGTGGCTGCTAAGTTTTGGGGGCTGTTTAACATCCTTGGGATTG
Source organism: Gallinula chloropus (assembly GCF_964237585.1). Lineage (NCBI taxonomy): Eukaryota > Metazoa > Chordata > Aves > Gruiformes > Rallidae > Gallinula > Gallinula chloropus. Next base: position 79,739,629 of record NC_140090.1, read on the forward strand.
ATTTTAGCTTGTGTATTTGAAGCACTAATTCTTGGCTTTTGGGGCAATATCTTAGCATTCCTCCAGTAATCTGTTTTTCTAGGAATCCTCTATTTAGCTGCCTGAAATGCCAAGAGGGCTGAACTGAGGATGCATCACTTATCACTGTAGTTACTGTTGGAGGAAAAATGTTAACACCAAGTGTCGTAGATCCACTTTCAGGAGAAGGATCTGAGCTTCACTGTAGTAAGTCACTATGTATATTGTATTCTTGCTCAGTTTTCTGAGGGATATAAATACCCAGGAAGGAAAACAGAAGGTTGAGTGTAAAACCTCTCAGATCAAAGGAGGCTGGCCAGCATCTTCAACCTTCATTCTGCATATCTCTGATGGGAAAAACAGATTTTTTTTTTCCTTTCTTAATGCAAACAAACCAAGAAAAAAAAAACCCAAACACCCCTCTCTGCATTTATTTGGGCTGGGAGTAGTAAAAGGTGGGAGTGAGGAAATGGGCAGATTAAGGAGCCTCAGGGATGCAGGAGTGGTACAGCCCAGAGGCAAGAGCAGTGAGTGACACTGAATCCTCATGCCTGGCTTGCTTGGAGCTGTGCTCTTTGATACAGCTGTTGAAGTCAGTGAGAATGTGCCTTGTTAAATGGTTTGAGTTGGGTTTGGGGTTTTTTTTTTGCTGCAGATAATACTTATTTATCCAAGGAAGCTCAAAATGTTATGACACTTGCATAATTATCACTGCAGTGGAAAGAGCTGATTTTCTAAATATAGTGATGACATTTAGCTTAGAATTCTCTCCTCTTCTTTGGGGCAAGAGAAACTCACTCCCCTGCTCAGGTTTGAGTTGATGAATGTGACTGCTGAGTGTGTAGGCAGCAATGGAAGGGATTTGTAGACATGGAGCCTGTACATGGATTTTACCTGCTGTTCTCCTACCCTGCTACAATGCTGTGTGGTTCTGAGGTTGGGCAGTGGAGCAGGGCACATTGCTGCCCAGTTTGCTGACAGCACCCAACTGGAAGGGTGTTTGGTAGACCTCATGGCTGTGCTGCCATGCAGAGGGATCCAGACCTCCTGGAGACAGCACAGGCTGGGGGTGACCTGCTGGAGAGGAGCTCTGCAGAGAAGGACCTGGGGGTGCTGGTAGATGACAGGGTGGCCATGAGCCAGCAGTGTGCCCTGGGGGCTGAGAGAGACAATGGGATCCTGGGGGGCATCAGGAGGAGTGTGGCCAGCAGGTCACAGGAGGGGATCCTCCCCCTCTGCTCTGCCCTGGTCAGGCCCCACTGGAGTGTTGTGTCCAGTGCTGGGCTCCCTGGGATCAAACAGCCAGGGATCTCCTGGAGAGACTCCAGAGGAGGGACAGAGATGCTGAAGGGCCTGGAGCATCTCCCCTGTGAGGAAAGGCTGAGTGAGCTGGGACTGTTCAGCCTGGAGAGGAGAAGACTAAGGGGGGGACATGATGAATGTTTATCAATATCTTCAGTATGGGATGCAGGGGGAAATGGGCAGCCCCTTTTCAGTGTCTGTGGGGACAGGACAAGGGGCAGTGGCTGCAAGTTGGAGCACAGGGAGTTCCACACCAACATGGGGAAGAACTTTTCCCCAGTGAGGGTGAGGGAGCCCTGGGACAGGCTGCCCAGGGGGTGTGGAGTCTCCTTCTCTGGAGAGAGTCCAGCCCCATCTGGACGCCGACCTGTGTGCCCTGTCCTAGGGACCCTGCTTGGGCAGGGGGTTGGACCCCATGGGCTCTGAAGGTCCCTTCCAACCCCTGTGAGTCTGTGATTCTAAAGCTCTGAGGAGTCAAAAGCCAGAGGTACCGTGGCGATCAGCGCTTTGGAAGCAGGGCTGAACTAGATGCATCCTTCTCTTACCAAGTGTTCAGGGAATATATGAGAATATCCATTGCATATTTATGAAAGCATCATGCAGTGGGACTTCCATAGCTGTGGGGTCTCTGGCACCAAATCTGATCTCTCAAACACAAAACCTGTGGCACAAATCTGTTTAAAGCAGCAGTGAGCACCGTGGGTTATTTTCCTTAAGGCTGCTCAGAAGAACCTTGCTACAGAAGCTGCAGGAGGTGTAGTTGACAGTAAATACCACAGTTGACCAGAAAACCTATTTCTGAACTGAAGGTTGTTGTTTGTATTTAGGTGGTGTGGAAGAGAGAAAACTCCTGGTGTAATTATTTAGCAGAGCATCAGAATAAAATAAATAATATGCCCTTGGTTGCCTGTGTTTCCTCCAAAGCCACAGCAGCTCCACTGCAGAGAGATTCCTGTGCTTTAGGTAAGTGACAGGGGTTTTGGAGAAGGTGGGGAAGCCACTGACCTAAATACATGTTTATTTACGTGCTGCTGCAGTACTGAGAGGGGGTTTTTAAATAAAAGCTATCTTAACCTTGGCCCTCTAGATCAGCAGGGGTTTGGAGATGTTTCAAGGTTACACAACCCAATGAATGTGTGTGGACTCTTCCTGTGTTATTCCATGCTTAGCACACAGTTTCTTTAATAATCTGGCAAGTTTTCATTCTCCTGGAAGTTTGTGTATTGGTGATGTGAGTTTAGTGTGAAGCTATAAACAGAATATAAGGGTATAAACAGAATATAAAGGTATAAACAGAATATAAGGGTATAAACAGAATATCCACATCAAACTGAATATTGTACCTTATTTCAATTAATGTTTTCTGAGTGGATATTTCAGACCAGATGATTTTTCTGGCTCTAATAGTGCCAATTTCTTTAAGGCTCAGAAGTCCTAGGGAAAGAAACACTTCCCTTGCCTCATCAGATGCTGTCAATGCTTTTTATACACTGTGAGCAGTGATTTATAAGGGTGTTTTTTTTCCTGATGTTCTCACATTTGTAAGTGGCATCTCTAATGCACTAAGGAGGCTGCAGACATACCCTCTGGTGTGTATTTTATCTTTCTTCCACTTGAACTTGCTTACAGCTGCTGCCAGCTGCTCTCTCCTGGTACAGGCTCCCCTCATTCCCTCCCTGCCTTTCCCCAGAGGGAAGCTGGTGGCTTCTGCTTTGGAGAAGTGCTGGTGATCCAGGAGGCAGAGCGGGCTGGAAAGGGGTGGAGGGGGCAGAGCAGTGATGGGTGAGTTTGCAGACACCTTGTTTCTTCTGCAGAATTACAATATAATAAAGAAAACCAAATGAGAATATCAGATGCTGGGGCTTCAGCCCCTGCCTGCTCCTTCCCTGGGCACGAAGGACCACGTGTGGAACAGGGCATGGCTGTGGGATGCTGCTAATGAGAGAGCTCTGATGATGATGATAAAATTAATGATTTCAGCAAACTCTGCTGCCTGCAGAGGCTTTCTCAGCCTTCAAGGACAAAGAGAGATACCTTGGAGGCAGAGAAACTCTTCTCATTTTTTTCCTTTAAGTGTGAATTGAGTAGAAAGGAGCAGAGGACTGTGTGAGGAGAAACTCTGCCTGTCACGAGGCATCCTGTCATCCTGCAGATGTGTGGAGGAGAGGGATCTATTTGGGGACAGCAGTTTTGTCATGTCACTTCAAGGAGAACAAGGCCAACCAGTGCAGCCACCAGCTTGTATTGAAGGAAAGCTTTCTGTTGGTTTGGGTAAGAAATCATAAACTCAGGCTGTGATCTGCAATCCAAGGGGTCACCACCCTAATTTTTGCAAGCAGGACAACACTAGGACACTGCACAGCATGTGTTCATGTGTCCTACTACTCAGCTTTGTTTCCAGTTCACATCCCTGATGGAGAGAGGCTGAGGGAGCTGGGCTGGGTCAGCCTGGAGAAGAGAAGGCTGTGGGGGGACCTCACTGCAGCCTGCCAGTCCCTGAAGGGACCCCAGGAACAGGAGGGGAATCAGCTTGTTAAAAGGGCAGATAATGGCAGGACAAGGGGGCTGGAGTGAAGCTGGAGGAGGGAAGGGTGAGATTAGATATTATGGGAAGGTTCTTTGCAGAGAGAGTGGTGAGGGCTGGAAGGGGCTGCCCAGAGAGGGGGTGGGTGCCCCATCCCTGGGGGTGTTCAAGGCCAGGTTGGCTGGGGCCCTGGGCAACCTTGTGTAGCTCCAGGCCTGGAGGTTGGTGTCCCTGCCTGTGGCAGGGGGTTGGAGCTCTGTGACCCTTGGGGTCCCTTCCAACCCAGACCAGTCTGGGATTCTATGACTCATCACTAAGTGGTCCAGTTCTTGCAGATCAGAGCCCAAGGCTGTTCTCATTGACAACAGTTGGGATGCTCAGATGATGACACTGGTTTTTCTGATACGTTAAAAAAATACATTAAAAACTCAGTGTAATAATGTTCCAGTAATGAGAATCATCTTTTCATTCAGCAGCAAAAAGTTAGAAGCCATCTAATGTCAGACAGAAGTAGTTATGGGATATAATTATCTGTGTGCTGCTTGATGCAGAAAGGCTTCAGGCTGCAGCTTTCTGCCTGAAGTGCACAGCTTTGGGGCAGATGAATTACAGGAGGCAAATGGACTTCTCAGGGTTTGTCTGTGTGTGCTGAATTACAGTTGAGAGTGGAAATGATTTTACTAATTAACAGAGTTTAAGGAGTTTCTAGTCTTCCCTTAAGACACTCCATGTCCAGATGCTCCTGATGGGCTGGGACATTGTTACTCACCGACTCTCTGCACCTGGGAGAGCCCATAGTTTCTAGTAAATTTGAGATAAGTAAAAAGAGAGTTGCTGTTGTCAGCTGACATGGTGTGAGACAGCTCAGTGTCACCTGGGAGAGGGTGTTTCTGTTCAGCAGGTAATACAGGTGTGTCTGAGACCCTGCTTGCAAAGCAGGGCTGGTGGTGCTGGTGCTGCTGCTGAGGACAGCCAGCACGGGCTGTAAAGGCTCTGAAGCACCCAGCCCACCCTGCAGAGGTGTCACTGCACTGGAAGGGTTGTGGGGAGGCTCCATTCTCTCCTCTGCGTTTCAATTGCTGCTGTGGAAGTCAGCTGAAGTGGCAGGGCTGGAAGGGAACTGGAGGAAATGGCTGGGTTTTGTGCACAGGAATGACCCTCTGGTCAGACCTCTTTGGACAAGGGGTGTTGGGACAGGACACTGTGTGTGCAGAGGAGGGTGGAGCACTTCCCTGCCACTGCCATAGGGGCTTTGGCTCTGCAGATGGAACAGGATGTGGTGTGGGACTCAGTAATGGGGTGGGTTGGGTTTTTTTCTTTGAGTTCCTTGCTTATGGTTCCTCCTGCCTGTCACCACATAGACCAGAAACACAGACTGGGTTTGGTGTTTGTTTTCAAAGAATCACAGGATCGTGGAGGTCAGAAAAGACCCTTGAAATCACCAAGCCCAACAGTTAGCCCAGCACTGCCAAGCCCACCACTCACCCATGTCCCTGAGCACCACATCTACATGGTTTTTAAACCCCTCCAGGGATGGTGACCCCACCACTGCCCTGGGCAGCCTGTCCCAATGCTTGACAGCCTTTTGCATGAAAACCTGTTCCCTAATACCCAATCCAAACCTCCCCTGGAGCAACTTGAGGCTGTTTCCTCATGTCCTGTTCCTTGGGAGAACAGACCCAAAATCCATTCACCCCCAAGCACATGGTTACAGGATGGTTATAATGCCTGAAGTTTCCCTCCCCTGTGAGCACAAAAGCACTGGTCTGAGCCAGATTTTCTGAGTTATTAGGGAAAGTATATTTATTATTTCAATATTTATTATTTCAGTATCTCCTTAACCATGCCTGGTGTGTAAATCATGAGTCTGCATTTCGTGGCTTGGGTGCTCTGATCCTGTCTTGACTGAGAACCAGCAGAGAAATGGAAATACCCACTGCAGCGTTTATTCCAGAGATAAAATCACTTTTTTCCCCCCAACCTCATCTTCAGGCAGGATTGCTGAGCCTCTGCCCAGAGCAGACGTGCCACAGCAGCTCCCTCAGCAGGGCATCTGATGTGGTGGTTAAAGGGTTGTGTTCAGTGCACCCATGTTGGGTAGAATCATAGATTGGTCTGGGTTGGAAGGGACCCCAAGGGTCACAGAGCTCCAACCCCCTGCCACAGGCAGGGACACCAACCTCCAGGCCTGGAGCTACACAAGGTTGCCCAGGGCCCCAGCCAACCTGGCCTGGAACACCCCCAGGGATGGGGCACCCACCTACTCTCTGGGCAGCCCCTTCCAGCCCCTCACCACTCTCTCTGCAAAGAACTTCCCCCCAGTCTCTCCTCTCCCCCTTCCCTCCTCCAGCTTCACTCCATCCCCCTTGTCCTGCCAGTCTCTGCCCTTTAACAAGCTGATTCCCCTCCTGTTCCTGGGGTCCCTTCAGGGACTGGCAGGCTGCAGTGAAGTCCCCCCACAGCCTTCTCTTCTCCAGGCTGACCCAGCCCAGCTCCCTCAGCCTCTCTCCATAGGGGAGATGCTCCAGCCCCCTGAGCATCTCCGTGGCTCCTCTGACCCCTCTCCAACAGCCCCACATCTTCCTTGTGTTGGGCCCCATCTCTGGACACAGGACTCCAGCTGAGGCCTCATGAAAATAGCTCCACAGGTAACTCCTTGGATTCAGGAGAAGAGCTGGATGTCTGTCCCACCTCCCTATCACATACAGCTACAAAAATGCAGCGATTTATTCTTTTTAATAGGGGAAAAAGGCAGCCTTGGAGAGTTAGAGAAGCTTCTGACCATCATTACAGCTGTAACTCAGCCCAAGCAGCTGGGTGCTCGGTGGTGAAGGAAACAAACAGCCAAACAAAAATTAGAAACCTTTGGTTTTGTTTTGAGCTGCTTCCTGTATTAGAACAACAACAAAAAAAAAATATGAGTGAAACTGGAAGGATTATTTCTGAGAGAGCCTCTGCTGTGCCAGGCTGGAGCCTCAGGGAGCTGGAGAGCGGCTGCAGGACGAGGAGGTTGGCAGGATGGGCTGTGGGAGGGGAAGGGTCCAGGCTGGGGAGGGGGGACAGGGGGAGTTGGGAGGTAAGGACAGGTAGCTGGGTGGGGCAGTAAGGAGCAGTAGCAGCAGTAATCTTAATTTTGGGGTTTTTTTTTCCAGTTTTGTGGGTTTGGTTGTTTTTAAACCTCCTTTTGCTGCTCTTTCAGAGCGTTGCCCAGGCTGGTTCCCGTTCAGTCCATGTGTCGGGCATCTCCCCATCCTTCCTGCTCCTATTTCTGCATAGGTGGGGTTGGTGTGCTGTGCCAGCGTGGCCCAAACACCAGGAACAAGGGAGTTGATGGCTAACTGGCTTGCAGGGGTGGTTGTGGGGGAGTATTTTCTTGACCAGAGCAGCTTCAAGCTGGGGCTCAGTCTGGTCTCTCATGGGCAGCGAGCGGCCCCGCACGAGAGATGCTCACACTGCAGCAGCCACCCCAGGCAGCCCTGCCCTGGCTGTGCTGGGGGTTGTGCAGGGCAGCCCATGCTGCTGCCTGTAATGTCAAGGGCTGACAAGTCATCTCTCCTAGCTCATACTCAGCTGGGCTTTGCAATCTGAAGGCCATCTCCCCAAGGAACTCATGTGGATCCATCAGTCTGTAGCGCTGTGAAGGTGAGATGGTGATGAGGAGGAGGAGGAGGAGGAGTGGGAGGTGAGTTAGGCACATGGAAAGGACATCTCCAGCTGTGCAGCTGTCGATATTTTGGGCAGCTCTGTGTCTGCTGTGGTGTAACCATCAGAGATCATCCTCCTCCCTGGTGGGTTTTGCCCCACCTCGCCGTGTCTTTGATTTCATTGCTTTCCTTTATCTGAGGTGGCTTCAGCAGTCCTGTAACACAGAGGTGATACTTTTTGAGTCATTTTTAAATGCTTGCTAAGCTACAGCTCAGTTTTTAAGCTCAGCTGTGCAAGTAGTGGTGCTGAGAAAAGCTTTGCAGAGCTTTATCCTGTTTTCAAAGGTTTATTTGATTTTTTTTAGAGTTTACCCTATATATAATAGGGCAGCTATTACTAGAGAATAGGAATGCTAATTACTTCTTGAGAGTAGTAATACTAATTACTACTTAATAGCTAATACTAGAGAGTGCCTGTCTCAGTAAGTACAGGGAAAAAGCTCCAGGATGTTTCTAGACCTAAAATCTCACCTGTTAGTTTCTTACCAGTACCTCCCCTCCTCCAAGCTATCTGTTCCTCCATCCCATGGCAAGGAGACCCTTCTAACAGGATGCTTGGTTAATCCAAGAGCATTTCAAAGCCAATGAAGTAACATGGGATCTCTCTTCTTCAACAAATACCCAGGTTCCCATTCCTTTTCCATAGGTTAATTCTTTCTTTGTATTTATTTATTCTTTTAATGGTTTGGGGTTTTCTTGCTGGTCATTCTTTGAAGGGATGAATAGATTATTTTAGAAGTATAATACTACATTAAAAAGCAGAATTTTTGAGTCATGACTCCTGGAAATGAGTCATGTTAATGTACTGCAGGCTGTGTGCTGCCCTTCAGAGATGTTGAAGAGGTACCAGACTCTCTTTTCTTTTGGTGACTTAATGGATTGAAAATAATTGGTCTGATTTGTATCCAGTAATCCCAGTTTGGAAAATACTCTCTGAGCTCCCACTTCCTGATGTTTGTTTTTTTTTAGAGTCCGTGGTCCCCATTGGTGGGTTTGGGTAGCATGCAGATGCTTTGAATGGAAATTGAAACATTTTGAATATTAGAATTGTTTTTTTCCTGCCTTTCTCATCCCTCATTTCTCCCATTCTATGAAAAAGTTTAATTTTTGGCAGAGTGCTGGAGGGAGGGGGGCAGCTGCCCGGGCTCTGAGCATCACACGTGTCTTGGGGAGGACATCCTTCCACAGGGATGAAAGTCATCCAGTCTTCTGGTTTATCATCTTCCAGTGAATTTCCATTTCCCCAAATCCAGAACAAGGTTAAAGATCAAAAGCCTTTAGTCTTTGAAGCATGTTCCAAGGACTTAGCTCAGCCCAATACTGTTTTAATGGCTTTTCTGGGATTTTCCCAGTCCAGCACTGGAAATCCACCGCATTCCTTGAGAGACAGTGTCAGGGGTGGATTTGCCCTCCCAGTCCAGCATCATGTTTTGCTGTCAGAGGTGGGATTATGGAGGAAGTAGGAGTCCTTGCTGCACATTAACCTTCCCCTGGCTGCTGTGGAGCAGAGGGCGTTCCACAGCTGCTCGCTAAGGTCACTTTGCTGTCTGGTGGCTTTTCCGTTCTGCATCAGCGTTTTCCTCCTGGGGTTAACTTCCCCCCTCCCCATTGTTGTTTCTCCTTTATGAATTCTTCTTTTTCAGACTTGAGTAAAGATAAATCTCCCTCTGCCAAGAAACTGTAATCCTCTGCTACGCAGAGAGCAGTTGCAGAGAGCTGATTCAGGAGGGGGTTTATTTTCTCAGGGTAGAACAGCACGTGTGAACCCTCTCAGCCCTGCTTCTGGTGATGCTGAAGCTGTGCCTGAAGGGATGAGCTGCCCTCCTGCAGCGACTTGCTGGGATGGGGGGGGATGTCCCAGGGATGTGGGCACCCAGGGATGCAGGCACCCAGGGATGCAGGCACTCAGCATCGCAGGGATGCTACTCGTGGTTTCTGTGGGCATGCTGAGTGCCCACATCCCTGGGACTCCACACAGGCTCCAAGAGCTGCCTGCACAAACCACACTGTGGGCTGGGAGTTTACATTTCTTACAACTCAGAGGCTTGCTAGTTTAATTATAGGAGTAAATGCAGTTTCTGTTGGTTTCACAAGACTCTAGGCTGTAAAGAACTTTCCTATCCCTAGAAATTTGCATCGGTAACGATCTTTTCCAGAGATAAATGGCTTATTAGCAGGCCTTGAATTTAATAATGGATGAGAAAATCGGATGCATTTCATGTCCCAAAGCCTTATTTCGAATTATAGCTGCTGCTGTGGACACCATAAATCCAGTTGTACACAGTAAATATATCTCCTGACATCCTGAATGCCACAGGAAAAGAGAAATACTGAACACCAGTGACAGGCCCTACAATATATACATGTATATATAGGTATTGCTTTAGTTCTTCATGCTGTGAGAGCAGAGCTGCCACCTGTCCCCAAGACAGTGACATCTTTCAAATAAATAATTGGAGGAGCAGGTTTTAATGAATGCCAAGCAAGCAGCTAAATGGAAAACCAGCTGTTCCCCTTGAATCCTGGTGCATGTTGTTATGGTACAACACCAGTCACAAAGCAGGTGTTAGGTGGAATTATCTGGGGGTAAGTTCAACATCTGGCATAGCTTGCTTCATTAGTTTGCTAATTGTTTCTTACTCATTTAATTTGCCACGTAGCCCAGCTGGTCAGTGGGAATCGCTGGGGGTTTTCACAGGGAGCATCCAGTCATCTGTGTGACCTGTCCTAGGGACCCTGCTTCGGCAGGGGGTTGGACCCCATGGGCTCTGGAGGCCCCTTCTGACCCCTCCATCTCTGTGAGTCTGTGATCTGCTTTGGTTTGGTAGCTCTTCGGTAGATGAGAAACTCCCCATGAGCAGCAGTGGCTCCTGCAGCTTGGCAGGGCGATGGGATCCTGGGCTCCATCAGCAGAGGGGTGGCAGCAGGGACAGGGAGGGGATTGTCCCTCTCTGCTCTGCCCTGTGAGGCCCCAGCTGGAGTCCTGTGTCCAGAGCTGGGACTGTTGGAGAGGGGTCAGAGGAGCCACGGAGATGCTCAGAGGGCTGGAGCAGCTCCCCTAGGGAGAGAGGCTGAGGGAGCTGGGCTGGGTCAGCCTGGAGAAGAGAAGGCTGTGGGGGGACCTCACTGCAGCCTGCCAGACCCTGAAGGGAGCAGAGGAACAGGAGGGGAATCAGCTTGTTAAAAGGGTAGACAATGGCAGGACAAGGGGCTGGAGTGAAGCTGGAGGAGGGAAGGGTGAGAGGAGATATCAGGGGCAAGTTCTTTCACAGAGAGTGGTGAGGGGCTGGAAGGGGCTGCCCAGAGAGGGGGTGGGTGCCCCATCCCTGGGGGTGTTCAAGGCCAGGTTGGCTGGGGCCCTGGGCAACCTTGTGTAGCTCCAGGCCTGGAGGTTGGTGTCCCTGCCTGTGGCAGGGGGTTGGGGCTCTGTGACCCTTGGGGTCCCTTCCAACCCAGACCAGTCTGGGATTCTCTTTCCCTGTGACTGCTGTCAGTCTAGGGAGGTTATTCAATTGGGTGAAGGATAAATATTGTGGGGTAGCTGTCAGTAGTTAAAGTTTTAAATCTTAGCCAAAAATTGGAAAGAGCTTTCTCTCTCTCTCTCTCTTTCTCTCTCCCATTCTCTCTCTCTCTCTCTCTCTCTCTCTCTCCACGTTTCCAAATTGGAAGCTACAGAGAAACAAGGGCTCCAAAGTGTATGGATTTTTCTCTGTGTGAGCTGCAGTCTGGGCTGTTCTGAAGCTGAATCTTTCTGCCAGCCCTTGGGATGTACAAAGTGATCCTGGTCCTCTCCTCTCCTCATGTGATGAGTGCTTTAGCTTGGAGATGAAGAACTCCTGTTGCTTTGGCTTTCAAAATGATCCCCAAAGGGGTGTTTATTGTGGTGTTCTCTTGTATTTTGAAAGATCCTGGTTCGTGCTCAGCATGAAGAAGCTGTATGTGAATGGCCCTGTGGAAGGGGGTTTCCCAGGGCTGTGTGAGTTCCCATCCATGGGGAATGGCTGTGGGTGCTGCATCCCTGCTGCTGGCATGAGGGTCCACCTTGGCCAGGCCAGAGATGCTGACACAGGTTGTGACAGGAGTTGAGTGTGGCTGTGGAAAGTACTCTGTGTTTGTAAAGAAAGGAGGGAGAGCCTGGCTGGGGGTCCTGAGGGTGGTGTCTGTAGAGGTGTTACTAGAGCAGGGACCTGTCTGTCTGTCTGTAGGACATCACACAGTAACGGAGTTGTAGGGGTTGGAAGGGATTTCAAGAGATCCTGTACTATTAACTTTAATGTTGAGAGTGTTGACTTCAATCCTCAGCTTAGAAAGAATACTTCTATCTTTACGTTTTCCCAAGCAATGAAGTTGGCCCTGAATGGCTGTGGGGTTCACAGAGGGATGTGGGAGTCTTGACCCCTGAGCTTCAGGGACCTGGTGTGGAGGATGCTCAGGTCACAGTAGAGTTAGGGAAGCAGAAGAATGGGGAGTCAGCTGGCCCTGCTTTATGGCCAAGACTGATGATGGCACCAAAACCACTGCCTGAGTTCCCCATGTCTGAACACATCATGACATCCACCTGTCAGCATGGGAGCTTGAGCATCACTTTTGGATGTACCCCTAAGCTTTCCAAGCTCTGCTGGGCTGAACACCTTCAAGCCACAACACAGCGACCCTCCTTCCTCCACCACACCTTCCTGATGGGTGTGGAGTGAATTCCCCACCATCCAGCTGTCCTTTTTCTTCTGCTGCTGTGCAGACAGAGCACACACTTGGGCTTTTGTTTCCCCTCCCCAGTGAAGCACTTCCCTGCTGCAACACAAGGGTTTCATCTGGCTGTTGTGCAGCACAGAGTTCTTCTGGATGTATTTTCCATCATATCTAATGAGCTTTCACTTTCAAGAAGCGATTTTAAATATTCATATAGATCTATTACAAGGGAGCACGTGTATGATGATATGTTTTTTGCAGCTGAAGAGTAAAAGGACCACTGGGATGGAACAAAAAGCAGCTCCTCAAGTTAATTGTGAGATGTTATTGGTGTTTCACTCTGCTGCTCCAGGGCTGCTCCTGTGAATCAGCTGCAGGCTGCTTCAGTTTTGTGTGAGCTGGGCTTGAAAGGCAGCACAGATTGATCTGCTGACCGTGCACAGGGAAAGGTGACCCTAATTTGTGATCTCCAGCACCGGCCTGTAGGGAGAGGGGAATGCTGGAAACTTGCACAAAACCACAAATGCAAATTTTTGTGGTTGCTTGAAAAGTTCTCCATATGTATTCAGTCATTAACTTGGGGCATGGGTGGTAATTGCTTAGAAGATACTAATGAGATTTTCAAATCAGTTGAGGTGTTTTTCCTGAGACATTTGTTCTCTCAGATTTATTTTTTTAAAATAAAATCCTAGAAGTTATTGTCTTGGCCAGTGTTGGATTGTGTGATGACTGCCCTGAAAATACAAGTTTCTGTTCCTTCTCCATGGTTTGTGTTAATGAACTCCTCCTTTTGGTGAGCTCTCAGGTAAAAGAGTCAGTCATTCTGAACAGAGCCCTGCTGCTGAGATCTTCATATATCTAACATGAGACAGAGAAGGATGGACAATGAGTATGTATTGCAGCAGGTTGAAGGAGATGATCCTCCCCCTCGGGCCCCACCTGGAGTGTTGTGTCCAGTTCTGGGCTCCCTGGGATCAAACAGACAGGGATCTCCTGGAGAGAGTCCAGAGGAGGGACAGAGATGCTGAAGGGCCTGGAGCATCTCCCCTGGGAGGAAAGGCTGAGTGAGCTGGGGCTGTTCAGCCTGGAGAGAAGAGACTGAGAGGGGATCTGATCAATGGGGATCAATAGCTGAAGGGTGGGACACAGGGGGACATGGGCAGCCCCTTTTCAGTGTCTGTGGGGACAGGACAAGGGGCAATGGGCTCAAGTTGGAGCACAGGGAGTTCCCCCCCAATGTGGGGAAGAACTTTTACCCAGTGAGGGTGAGGGAGCCCTGGGACAGGCTGCCCAGGGAGTGTGGAGTCTCCTTCTCTGGAGAGATTCCAGCCCCATCTGGATGCCGCCCTGTGTGACCTGTCCTAGGGACCCTGCTTGGGCAGGGGGTTGGACCCCATGGGCTCTGGAGGTCCCTTCCAACCCCTACAGCTCTGTGATTCTGTGATGTGCAGCAGGAGAGATGTTTTGGTATGAAACAGGAGTGTAAAATGGCTGTGGCATAGACCTGATGGGAGACAACATGTAGCTTTAAATACTCCAGTGGCTTTTCTTTCATTTTCCCTGCTGCCCTTCTCCACAGCCAGGAGTTAGAGCTCATCCTCCTGCCCACGTGTTCCCCTTTGGAGTGGTAACTCATGGAGGGTTTGTCATCTCTTCTGTGCTTCTGTCTCTAAACTTTCAGGTCTCTGATCTGGGATTTGTAGCGATTTGGGTTAGAAGAGAGATTGATGAGCAAGTTGGGCTTAGCAGTGATAACCTGGGCAGTTTATACACCTCCTCTGCCAAAAATGAGGTGAGGCTTTTTCTGTGCAGGAGAAGGGGGGGCCAGGGGAGGACCAGCTCCTTGCTGACTCTATATACCATATTCTATGTATAGAATGATATGACTGGTTTCTGATACTAATAGGCTCTATTAAGTGCTGCTTAAATCCAGCAGTAATTAGAGCAGGTATTGCCTGCTGTCCATAAGTCATTTCACTAAGGAGCACAAGGGTGGGGAGGCTCTTCAGAGGGATCTGGACAGGCTGGACCGATGGGCTGAGACCAATGGGATGAAGTTTAACATGGCCAAGTGTAGAGTGCTGCACATGGGACAGAACAACTCCCAGCAGCACTACAGGCTGGGGGAGACTGGCTGGAGAGCTGTCAGGCAGAGAAGGACCTGGGGGTGATGTGTGACTGCAGGCTGAACATGAGCCAGCAGTGTGCCTGGGTGGCCAGGAAGGCCAGTGGCATCTTTGCTTGTGTCAGAAACAGTGTGGCCAGTAGGTCTGGGGAGGGGATTGTGCCCCTGGACTGGGCACTGGTGAGGCTGCACCTCGAGTGCTGGGTCCAGTTCTGGGCTCCTCAGCATCAGAAGGACATTGAGGTCCTGGAGCGAGTCCAGAGAAGGGCAACCAGGCTGGGGAAGGGGCTGGAGGGCAAATCCTCTGAGAAGCAGCTGAGGGAGCTGGGGGTGTTGAGCCTGGAGAAGAGGAGGCTGAGGGGAGCCCTTCTCCCCTCCTCCAACCACTGTGGTTCTGTGAGGACCGAGGTGTAGTCCTTCATTTCCCGCCCCCAGCCCCGCGCTGCAGAAGCTGCTGCTGCCTGGGGCACAGCAGGGAGAAGGAAATGGTGAGAGTGGTCACAAGAAAAGGGAATAAACTCGAGTCCCATGGGGTGGCTGTCACGGAAAGGGGGATGTGGGGCTGGGGGGGGCCCTCCCGTTAGGTCCTGGTGTTCAGAAAGGACCCTCTCGCTTTCTGAACCCCTCAGAGAACAGTGCAGGGGCAGCTGGGTCCAGTCCCAGTCCCAGACGTGGCCCATGGTTTGTATCTAAAGGGTTGTCTGTAGGATAACAGGTTACCTGTGTCAGAGTCCATGTTTGCCCATCAGAGCCCCCCCAGGACTTTCAGTGAGAGTTTTGCAAAGTTGAAGCCAACAGAAGGTTCTGGAAGTGCCAGTTGTGATTTGCTGGTACTGCCGAGGCGCTGGCACGTGTCTGGAATTAAAATGCTTTGGTTATAACCAACCAGCAGCAGAACACGATCCCAGGTATCCTCACCCAAAGGTGGGATGGCAGTCACTCACCCAGGAGGTGCCCCTGGCCTGGCTGGGGAGGGAGCACAGCCCATCAGGTGCTTCTTTGGGGTCTTCAGTTTCTTCTCCCCCTCCCCTGCCAGGGGTGGCTTCTTCTATCCCTTTATACCCCAACCTTAACCTCACCCAGGGGTGAGGTTTAGCAAGATTTGGGTGGATAGCTGAGTACTTTAGTCACCCATGTTTACCCCACCCACTGGCATACTTAGGGGTGGCAACTTTAATATTCATCTTGTAGTTAATGAAGCCAAAGGTCCCGCTCCAGCCACAGTGGCCTTCAAGGAGCCCTCTTCCCAGAGCTGTGGCTGGCTCCTTGGGGCAGGGCTGTGCATAACCATTAAGGTGCAGGGGAGAGAGTCCCTCCCCAGGACCAAAAAGGGAAGAACCAACTTCTCATGAATTTTCTGGTTTCTGAAAAGACTTCTGGTGTGGCAGTCGGTGGGGTTCTGCTCCTCTCTGGCTGAGGGAGAGTGGTTGGGCTTCAGTAGTGCTGAGAGAAATGGTTCTCCAGGGCTGTGAGTGCTGAAGGTAGGTGAAAGTGTGTGCAGGAGAGTGCTGGGAGGGGGGATGCTCAGCTGGGGACCAGCGTGGAGATGGGTGGGAGCTCAGGCTGCGATGGGGAAGGAGCAGTTGGTGGTTGGGTGAAGTTGGGTGTTCTTAATTCAGGTGGCCTGTGTGAAATGCTCAGCTGAGAACAGGCTGGAGCAATCACTGCAGTTGTGTTTGGGAGCTTGTAGGGGGCCAGGAGATGTCCTGTGAGCAGGCAGAGGCCCTCATGTGAGTCCTCTTTGGGAAGGAGATGCTGAGGAGCTGGAGGTTTTGCAGACTGGTCAGCTTGACTCTGTTTCCAGGGCAAAACAGCTGAATACCAGTAACCCTGTGGGAACAGTAGGGAGTGACATCTCCTGCTGAATCAGGCTTTTGCTGGGACAATTCCTTATGGATTTCAGCAGAATCTGCACAAGTTTGAGTGGGGTTTTACCCATCTCAAAGAGAAAATCCCTTCACTGGAGTGTGTCAGGAAGGGAGATGCTCTCAGAGCAGCTATTCATTGGGGAAACTCCCCTGGAGAGTGTAGGGGGGTGGCCTTCACACTGCCTGGATGTGGGGTCTGTTAATGGCTGGCTTGCAGGGCAAGTATCCTGTTAATGCAATCAAAGCCATCCTGACTAATTAGGGGCTGTGGAGAGGACGGTGTGCAGATGGCAAGGCAGTAGCCAGGTCTGAAGCAGGAGTCACAGCTGCAGTGTGGGGGTTGCTGAAGTCCTTGTCCTCCATCAGAGACCTTAGGAAGGATCCATCTGCCCCTTCCCAGGTCACCATGGGAAGATACAGGAATGTGTGGGATGGTGAACTGGTCCTTCCCCTGGGTTGTGGGCTGCAGGGGCTTCACCTTTGGATTCTGGGCTGAGAGAGGCTGGAAGAGAGCAATGCACGTTACTGGGAGGTAGAAGTGATCTCTTTGGAGAGGCTGAAGGAATTGCTGGGGTCAGTGAGGTTATGGATTGAGAAGCCTGTCTTTGAGGGCAGGGATAGCTTGTAGTCTGTCCCTGGGCTGGGGGAGAAGGAGCAGTGGGCTGATGCTGCACAGGGTAAGTAGGTTTTACAAAGAGAAAGGGAGAGGCTGGAACACAGAGCTGAGGGATGCTGAAGAATGGAAGGGTTGGGTGCTGAAGAGCAGAAGGGTTGAATAAAGGCTCTGGACTAGCCTGTCAGTGAGGGGTTGGTACAGCTGGCCCAGCCCATGGGCAGGGAATGGCCCCTGAAGGACCTTCTTGCTCCAGTGGATTATTGAACACTTCACAGCTGTATTGGTTGTATTGGATTTGGACTTTTACCATCTCTTGAGGTCCCTTCCAACCCCTACAGCTCTGTGATTCAGAGTTAATCCCCTTGCAGATGTGTAAACACCTGAATAAAACATGACTCATTTAATTCATCACACTGAAATCAGGGGGCTTTGTGTGTACCTTAAGATAGGAGTTGGCTCAACTTCCTCCCTAGTGATGAAAGCCTCAGCTCATCACAGCTGTGACCCCTTACTAGGGGTGTGTTTTAGCTGCCACAGGTGTTTGGCTGTTGGCTTGGGGTTGGTTTGTTTGGAGCTATGGGAGTTCTGTTTGAAGTTAAACACTTCTCTGGGCATGGGATGAGGAGGTTGTGGGATGAGGAGGTTGTGGGATGAGGAGGTTGTGGGATAGTGTCCTCGGTGCCCCAACTGCAGAACTGCAGCTCCTGGTTGTAGTGGTGTGGGCTTGAGAGGTGGGTATCCATAGTGGTACTCACCAGGTCAGGAGGTGATGCTGCAGCTACAAATGGTGCTGGTCACTGCATCGTTGGGTGGAGGGCTGTTGGATAAGTGATAGTGTGCTTGCTGGCTTCCTCCTGATGAGGTATATTGTGTTTATTCTGGGTGTGGGGATGGGCTGACACTGGCTCTGCTGAAATCTGTGTCGGTCCCAGTGCTGGGCAGTGGAGATGGGTGATGGCCACATCTGACATGCACCTGCAGAGGCTCAGAGAATCACAGAGCTGTAGGGGTTGGAAGGGGCCCCCAGAGCCCATGGGATCCAACCCCCTGCCCAAGCAGGGTCCCTAGGACAGGGCACACAGGTCAGTGTCCAGATGGGTCTGGAACATCTCCAGAGAAGGAGACTCCACACCCCCTGGGCAGCCTGTCCCAGGGCTCCCTCACCCTCACTGGGAAAAAGTTCTTCCCCATGTTGGTGCAGAACTTCCTGTGCTCCAACTTGAGGCCATTGCCCCTTGTCCTGTCTCCACAGACACTGAAAAGGGGCTGCCCATGTCCCCCTGCATCCCATACTTAAGATATTGATAAACATTAATAAGGTCCCCCCTTAGTCTTCCTCTCTTCAGGCTGAACAGCCCCAGCTCCCTCAGCCTTTCCTCCCAGGGGAGATGCTCCAGGCCCTTCAGCATCTCTGTCCCTCCTCTGGACTCTCTCCAGGAGATCCCTGTCTTTTTTATCCCAGGGAGCCCAGAACTGGACACAACACTCCAGGTGGGGCCTGAGCAGGGCAGAGCAGAGGGGGAGGATCCCCTCCTGTGACCTGCCCATCACTTTTCCAGCACAGGTAAAACCTGCTGACCTCTTGCATGAACTGAAAGCAAATGGAATAATTTCTCTTCCTGAATTAGAGACAAAGTGACTGAGTAAGACAGGCTATCAAGCTTGATTATTCTAAGTGGAAATTAATTTTGCCTGGTTTAATTGGTGCTTTGCCTCACTCAGTCTCCTACGTGTGATTATTCTCATTTGTGGTTTGTTTAATCCAATTATTTCCATCTCCTTTAGATGATCCTTATTGCAGGTGTTTGTATAGGATGCAGGAGGAATTGTTATGGTCAGGTAGAACTTTGTGAGATGGTACATGAAATTACACAGTAATTTAATTATTAGATATTGGACCCCTAAATTCTCCTGCTGTTGCTGAAGAGGTCAGGGTCAAAAATTGTATTTAAATGTACCAAAAATACCCCAAAGTGAGTCTGTTTTGGGCAGTGCCATAAAAATTAGGGGTTTATGCTGCCTACTTGTCAGGCAGAGAGGTCCCTGACAAGTTTCTTGCTGCTTGCTGGGCTGCACTGGGAACACAGGCAAATCCTTCCTGAGGATGGGGGGCCCTGGCACAGGGTGCCCAGAGAAGCTGGGGGTACCCCTGGATCCCTGGCAGGGCTCAGGGCTGGGTTGGATGGGGCTTGGGGCACCCTGAGCTGGTGGGATGTCCCTGCCTGTGGCAGGGAGGCACTGGGAGGGTCTGAGGGCCCTGCCCAGCCAAACCATTCCTGGATTTTATGATCTCAATATATCATATCCTTTTCTGTTTTTTTCCTCTGGGTTTTAGCACATCCCAAGTCTCTGAGCCAGAATTACAGGGATTCAAACCAGGAAAATTATGGATACTGAATTTATTCATTTTTTCTAAAGCTTTGAAATTCCAAACTGGGTCAAAACACACAAAACTGTTACTGGACTTCTGAGAATTTGGAGTTCAAGGTGCAACTCCCAGTAACAGATTGGTGTTGCATGGTTACACCAGATGGGCTGTGTCTGGCTGATGCCCCATGGAGATGTGGGATGCACTCACCAGCCAAGCTGAGGGCAGGAGCCTGGGGTCCTGCTGCTCCACAGAGCTCTGGGTGGGTTTGGTGACCAAGAGCCTGGTGTTTGGGTCCTGGGGGTGTGCTGGGACTGCACTGTTCTCTTGAAGCCATGTGTCTTAAATTCATCTTCCCTCAAGCTCCCACTTTCCACCCGCTCCTTTGGAATGGAAGGGAGCTCTCCTTTCTCCAGTGGCTTTGGAAAACCACAATCCAAATGGATAATGTCCTCTGGAGTGCTGCAGGGACACCTTCCTACCTGCCTCAGGGGGCCGAACCAGAAACAAAGTCACACAAGAGCTACACCAGTTAGAGTTTAACTGGGCTGCCTGGTGTGCTGAGATGGGTTGGGAGAGACATGGTGGGAATACTGGAGCTTCAGGAGAGCAAACAGAGCTGCATCCAGCACCCATGGGAGATGAGAGCTGCTCCTGGTGCTGGGAAGGGGGGGCTCACCTGTTCCAGGTAGGGCAACCTTCCCAGTGAGCTGGGGAAGAGACACAGGGGCAGGAGGCTTTTCAGCAGGACCAACTCTGTTTGGGTGTTGTGGGTGAAAAGCAGGAAGAGCAGAAGGAGAGAAGGTGGAGGAAGAAGAGCAGGTGGCTTTCCCCTTCCCTCTTCTGGATGTGTATTTATATATTTCTTGAACTATGGATCTTCTTGGGTAGACACTTGCTTTTGGTGTGCCCAACATTGAAGGTCCCAATGCATTTTCCAGCCTAGAGTGGCAGTGCCTTAACATCCCTCATGGTGAAGTCTGTGCTCTGAAGGGATGCTGCTTACCCTTCAGAGGATTTCTTCCTCAGCACTACATATCTGGGGCATGACCTGGGCTGAATGGCACTAAAGCCTGTGGGGAAATAAAGCCAAAGCCCAGCAGTCTCTCCAGCATCCCCTGCCCTAGATGGGAGGTTCTGCTGGTGTATTCCTGCTTGGAGAAGTCCCATGGCTGTGGCAACACCTCAACAGAGGTTTTATTAGTGTATTTTCTTAACCCCCAGATTTTAGTCTCGAGTTAAGGGATGGGGATTCAGTTCTGCAATGAGAGTTGAAATGGAATGTGGGTACAAATGCAGCAATCCCTGAAAACAGTGCTGCTTCCCCACGTTTTGGGGAGTTGGGCCAGCCCCTGTGGCATCTCCTTGGGCCATGCAGGAAGTGGCAGTGGTGATCCCAATGGGAAGAGCAGCACAAAGACCCGAGTGGGTCCCATCTGGCTTACAAGTGCTCTGCCTCTTTGGCAGGATTTCAGCCCTCTGTGCAGCTTTACAGGGATTTTGGCTTCTTTTTGCCCTGGTATCGAGTTCTCTGCTGGACACAGAAGCATTTCTCTCTAACAGTGCAGACTTTGAAACCTGTAACAGGCGTCTCTGTCTCCTTTTAAGGCTCCAGATCATCAGAACCAGCTAAGAATCCTGCACTGCAAATAACATGGGGTTGTAGAGCCAAAGCTCAAGTGCCTGAGCCATTTCCCCACACACACCCAGGAAATCAAGGATATGAGTAAATAAAACCTTTCTGTATCCCCAGACTGTTAGAAAGCAGTTCCCATCTCTTTTTCCAAGCAGGGCAGGAGTTGCCTTCCAGCAAAGCAGTGTAATAACAGAGTGTCTGTCGTTACCTGTAGCTTTTCCTTTCCCATTTTATCAACAAGAGGCTTCTTTTGTACTACACACTTGTCCTTCCTTGTGCAGCAGTGCTTTTCTCCCTGCCTGCCCTCTCTGGAGAGGAGTTGTTATTATATTTACTGCTTTTCTTTATTTTTGGGGGGAGTTTGTTTAGTTTTGGGTTTGGTTTTTTTTTAAAGCTGACTGTACCTTTAGAGGGTGGAAAATGCTGCTGTGGCTATGGTGAGAAGGGATCTGTGTTAGGAAAGCCCAGGGAGGAGATATATAGAGATATATATCTATAGATATATAGCTGAGGTCCTGTATAAATATATAGCTGAGGTCCTATTATTATCTGAAGGGTGGGAGACAGGGGGACATGGGCAGCCTCTGCTCAGTGTCTGTGGGGACAGGACAAGGGGTGATGGCCTCAAGTTGGAGCACAGGGAGTTCCACACCAATATGGGGAAGAACTTCTTCACTATGAGGGTGAGGGAGCCCTGGGACAGGCTGCCCAGGGGGTGTGGAGTCTCCTTCTCTGGAGAGATTAAAGACACTTCTGGATGCCTCCCTGTGTGCCCTGTCCTAGGGACCCTGCTTGGGCAGGGGGTTGGACCCCATGGGCTCTGCAGGTCTCTTCCAACCCCTACAGCTCTGTGATTCTGCATAAATATATGTATATATATATATATGAGGTACCATGCATAGTGCTTGGTTGTACTAAGCTCAGCATCCTGCCCCTGCCCTGGGGCTGCAGCAAGCCTTCTAATTCACTATCAATTCTAATCCTCCTTTCTTTAGCAAGCAGAAATGCAAAGTGCTTCATCACAGCTTCGGCCAGAAAAATGAGATCCCGGGATTTGCATCATCTTTGTGGATGTGTTTCTTCCTGATTAACTTGGGGAGAGCTGGCTGTGAGTGCCCAAGTTGTGCTGTAGCACTTCCAAGGGAACAGAAGCAAGATGCCTGGCGTGGGTTTTGTATCCAGAAAACCCTCCTGAGAAGCGTTTAATGGTTCTTATGCTTTCCAGGCTTTTGGAGACCTGCCACAGCAACTTCAGTAATTATTTCTATTTTAATTTATTTCCTTTTTTTGCAGTATTTTAACAGCCAGCAAGTGAACTCAAAGCTCACTGCACAGTCGTTGCTGTTAGTACAGCTCGCTGGGAGTGCCGCAGCCCGCGCCCCGAAAGGCATGAGGAGTGAAGCAGCCTTGGCTGAGGGTGTAAAGCTTCAGTGGGTGATGTGCCTGGCAGTGCTGGCCCATTCCCTATGGATTCCACATCTCCAAAGCCTCTTCCTTCCTTTCCCCTCCTTTCAGTTCACATGAGCCGCTGCTGCATGGTTTGAGCTCCCAGCACGCTACTATAAGGTGTAGGTGTGGTACTCAGGGCTGGGGTTTTGTGTCTGATTTCAGTGCCAGGGTAAGGGTTGGACTTGGTGTCCTTCAAGGTCTTTTCCAACCTGAACAATTCTGATTCTGTTGCTTTGTAACTCCAGCTTGTGGGATGTGGAACGTTGTGCATCATGCCTGGGCTTTCCTAACCCAGATCCCTTCCAGAATGACACCAAATTCCATGGTGGGTGTTTGTTTTGCTGAACACACAAATTCACAATGACTTGAAGGTTTAAAGGCATAAATTTGCAGTTGTTATTTTAAGTAAAGCCTGAGGTTTCTTTCCTACATCTAGATAGAAACTTCTTGTTCATCTCTTACAATGGGTAGACAACACTGAGAAAACAGACTTGTTGAACTCAGCCCAAGTAACCTCTGTGTAAAACTCCCCATAGCTGATGGCAACATGGTCCCTTACTACACTGACAACCATAACAGGCTTTGCTTCTATCCAGTTAAGCCTGGCTGAAGCTGTTTCTCAAAGCTGGACTGTCTTGGAATAAGTGGATGGCTCTCCCACTGACAGAGTTGGGTCACAGGTGTCAGACCAGGTCTGCAGTGATGGTGATGCTGATACTTCTTGCAATAAGCTGTTATACATAATTAATTGGCTGATGCTAAGAATGGCAAGCTCAGGGTTAACCTGGCTGTTGGCTGAGCCTGTGGGTGTAAGACATCTGGGGCTGCTTAAGTTACAAACAGTAGTAGAAGGAATTGAATGAGTAAATCTGTCAGTGGGAAGCTGGGCTGGAGAAAAGAAAGCAAAACAGGCATTTAA
The DNA here is from genome assembly GCF_964237585.1 of Gallinula chloropus. Taxonomy (NCBI): domain Eukaryota; kingdom Metazoa; phylum Chordata; class Aves; order Gruiformes; family Rallidae; genus Gallinula; species Gallinula chloropus. The sequence continues at coordinate 79,762,847 of NC_140090.1, forward strand.
GAAAATAGGTTGATGCTAATAATGCTTCTTGTTATTCTTTCTTCCCTCACTATGTTAGACAAAAATATCAGCTAAATCCATTGAGCTTCCAAACCCTAGGAAGGGAGCAATAGTAAAGAGATACTAATAAGTGAGTCCTTCCATATAAAAAATGTTTTATGCTTTTTTTTCTCTAAATGGGTATTTTTTTTTGTCCTTTTCCTTTCATCTTTGGGTTTTTTCCTTACTCCTGTATTCCCATAACCCTTGGAGGAGTTTAAAATAGCATCCTATGGGCAGTAGGTAGAAATCATCCTGCAGCCCCTTCTGGAAGGGGTTGCCTTGGTGATCTGAGGGTGCTTTCAGTGCAGCAGAAAGAGGCTGCTCGGTACCCAGTGTGATAATGAACCACAATAGCAGGGTCAGCTCAGCTGGGAGGGGAAAGTTCTTCCCTGGCAGAGTTGTGGGGCTGTGGCACAGGCTGCCCAGGGAGGGGGCTGAGTCCCCACCCCTGGGTGTGTTTAACAGAGGGGAGATGAGGTGCTCAGGGATCTGGTTTAGCTTAGGATGGGAATGGTTGAACTTGATGATCTTAAAGGTCTTTTCCAACCCTGTGATTCTCTGAGCTCCCTGGGTGCCCTTCCTGTAGAGGATCCCTGCACTCACTCATGCAGCTGCAGTTTCTGGTGCCCTCCACTGAGCAGTGCCCATGCTCAGCGAGTCTGGCTGCTGCTGACATCCCTTCAGAGCAGGAGAGAACTCATTTTTAGGTCATTTTCCTGTTTGGTTGGTGGTTTGCTTTTTAAGAATCCCAGCTGCGTGCTGAGTGTTGAATTCAGCCTCAGTAGAGGGGAGAGGCTGGGAGTGAGCTTCCCTGACTGTCAGAGGAGGTGAAGTTGTTGTTACAAAAGCTTTTTGTGCATTTGAGTTTATCCAGAGATTATTTCTGGGGGATTCTCCCATATTTACATTGAGAGGAAGGGTTCTCTCATGGTTATTGTAATGACTGATGAGCTCCTGCATATCTGTGTGTGTGGCAGCACTATGGACTATCCCATAGTGTTAAAGATGCTGTAGTCAGACATCAGGGAGCTTTGCTGTGCAGTGTCAGGATGGATGGAACTTCAGCAGGGGATGCAGAGCTGGATGTGCTGCTCCACCCTGCCCTGGGGCAGCTTGAGCCCATTGCCCCTTGTCCCAGCTCCTGTCCCCTGGCTGCAGAGACCATCCCCCACCTCTCTGCACCCTCCTGGCAGGGCAGGGGAGGTGGGGAGAAGGTCTCCCCTCAGCCTCCTCTTCTCCAGGCTCAACACCCCCAGCTCCCTCAGCTGCTTCTCACAGGATTTGCCCTCCAGCCCCTTCCCCAGCCTGGTTGCCCTTCTCTGGACTCACTCCACGACCTCCATGTCCTTCTGATGCTGAGGAGCCCAGAACTGGACCCAGCACTCGAGGTGCAGCCTCCCCAGTGCCCAGTCCAGGGGCACAATCCCCTCCCCAGACCTACTGGCCACACTGGGTCTGACACAAGCCAGGATGCCATTGGCCTTCCTGGCCACCCAGGCACACTGCTGGCTCATGCTCAGCCTGCAGTCACCCAGCACCCCCAGGTCCTTCTCTGCCTGACAGCTCTCCAGCCAGCCTCCCCCAGCCTGCAGCACTGCATGGGGTTATGTCCCAGTGTTCATTAGTGACTGGATAAATGTACAGAAAAGTAATAACATTTATTTTTTCCCACATTAACCTTGATTTGGAGGGGTTGGAGTATTTCTAGATCAGCTCATTTATCTACAGCTGTTAATGAGACTAATTTCTCTGCAGTCTTCAGAGCAGCAGCACGTTCTCATTGCTGCTCTTCTCTTACCATCTCTTCATTGGAAATTATCTTCTGGTCTCACCAAACCTGAAATTCCACGTTGGGAAGGTGTTGGGAAATGCTTTCTAGTTTGCAGACTCACTTGTGTTCTCCCAAGGGCTTTCTGAATTACCATGTGTGTGGCTGTAGGAAATCAAGGTGGTTGGTAAGGAAACCCCAGCAGCTGCTCCTTGCAGGTGCTTTAAACTTGGTGGCTGTCACTGGGCTGCTCAGTGGTAAGAGCCCACCTGCTTACTGGTGGGATCTCCTTGTGCTTTGCAGGAAGCATAACGATCTGTTGGGCACCAGAAACCAGTGCCCAGTTTCTGATTGACATTTATTCTCAAGATCCCAGTTCAGACACTGCTCCTCATGGGTTTTCTTCTCACATATCAAAATGACTCTCAGATTCCTTGCCCCCTTGTCCTCAGCTGCTCCATTTTACTGATGCTGAGCAGCTTCTCTGGCCTGATTTCTGTCAGCATCTTCCTGTTCTTGGATTTAAAATGAGCTTGATGGATTCCTCCTGCACACAACCAGTGTGTTTCCTTCTCCCCTGCATCAGGACCAACAGTGAAATGAGCAGGCAATAGGAGACCATAAAATAAGTTGTAAAACCTCTTCATCATCTACCACAAACATTGGGCTTGTTTTTTTTTTTTCCTTCTGACATGAGATAAAACCCAACAGCCTGAAGATGTGTCCTTTGCTTTCCTTTTCTTTCAGGGCCAGGATGGAACATTCCCACCTGCTCCTGCTGCTCAGTGGTAGCTTTCTCTTTGTGGATGCTCTACCCCCCAATGGAACTGAACTGCCAAAGCCAACAACAACAACAAGTAAGGACCTCACGTCACTTACGGGTCTGGGAGTGGGTGTGGAGAGGAACTGCTGAGCCCTGGGTGTTTTTCCTGGACTTTGACACCATTAACGTGCCTCTAATCTTGCTGGTGACCTCTGTGTTTGATCTCCATGTGACTGGGGCTGTGGCTTTTACTTTCTCTTTCCCATCTATGGGAAATGGGTGGCTCTGGGAGAGGGGAAGAAGCTCTGGGTGTCTCCACCTGCCTGGGCTGTGAGCTCTCCACGTGCCAGGAGCTGTCACTGGGGATCTGCAGTGGGATGGGACCTGGACACAGATAATATCAAAGAGTTACTGGTTGGACAACAGGGTGAATGTATTTAAAGGTCATGAAGAACCAGAATTCTGTGCTTTCTAATGAAAAGAGCTATCTGAGGCAGACTTGAGGAGATGGGTAATAGTTCAGGGGTCCAGAATAAGGTTAGCTCAGCTGAAAATCAGAAAAACCTTTCTCAAAGACCTGGGAGGAATCTTCTGCTCCTCACCAGTGTGCCACAGCAGCTTTTATTCCTCCTCATTCCTGCTTTCAGATTTTCTGCCTCTTGCTTCAGGCCTTCCTACAACTCCCTCCTAACCCCTTCCCTTCCTGGTGAGGGGGTAGGTCAAGTCAAACAAGGGTTTGTTGGGGTTTCTTAGCTTGAGATACTGAGTTTACTGTTAGGTTCTGTGATGAGATGATCTATTTCAGTTGCACATTGTCCTTATCCTTCATAAACCTCACTGTCTGTCTTCCAAATCTCTGTGCTGGTGGGTGGTGTCAGTGGGGTGGTGTTCCATTGTTTGGGTGGTGGCAGGGCATGACATCATGACTGCTTACATCAGAGGGAGATCTTGGCAGGGATAGCTGCTCTGCCAAGCTGGTTGAAGGGAAATGAAGCTGATGATGTTCAGTATAAAGAGTGTGGTGGAGTCTTGATAAGTTTCCATGTGATTCGTTGACACCCAGTCAACAGGAGGATGTCTCTCTGGGTGGGGAGTTTGCTTTTACTCTGCCTGTGAACCTTACACCTGCAGGGAAGCAGAGCTGGGGAGGAGTCAAATGCCAGGCATGGCTGGTGGCCACTTGCTTTTGGTCCTTGGCTGTAGGAATTTGGGTGTTTGGCATTTGCTTTCCACCAAATCCTTGAGGAATTTGCTTCCACAGGGGAAGTGGAGGGTTAGGAGAGCAAGGGGCTCTGCCATTAGCAATGACAGTCTTTGTGTTCTTTAGCTTATGGCTTTCAAAATAAATAGCTAATATAAAATAAAGGTGCACCTAGGTACAAACTTGCTGCTAAACAGCTCTGCTGAAGCACTGTCAGTCTGTTGTCAGTGCCCTGCTTCCTGTCTGGCACCTGGACCAGGAGAAGAGCAACTTACCCATTGGTCTGAATCTGTAAGAATATGGGAATTGGGAAAGGGAAGTAACTTGTTTTTGTGTCATTTCCCAGAATTTGAATAAAATCAGTAAGAAATGGAGTTTCTCTGTAGGTAACCAGCCATCTCCAGAGCTCAGTTCAACATCGTGGGGAATTTAAGTACTCGTGGTGAGGTGCTCAGGGAGCTGGGTCAGCACAGGACAGGAACAGTTGGACTGGATGATCTTAAAGGGCTTTTCCAACCTGGTGATTCTGTGTAGGATAGAAGTTGGAGGGCATGTTGGGGTCCTTTGCAGGGCTGCAGGTTGAAACAACAGTTCTGACCCAAAGCAGGGACACAGGATGCTGCCCTGAACCCTCTGTGGTCAGGTTTGACTGAGCACTGTTAAAGGGCATTGGTGGATCTGCTGAAGGGGCAGCAGAGATAAAGGATGCTCCCTGGAAACACACCAGGAATCTCACCCCAACAACAGGTGGGAGCCCTTTGCTTTTAGCTTTGGAGGGGTAGAGGGGTGAGTTCTCTGTGCTTTGAAGTTCAGACCTATGAATAAGCAGCTCCTATTGTGGGATTTCACCTGCACTCAGATAAACAAGATCTTGTCTGTTTGCCAAGCACTGGAGTAACTTCAGGTGCCCAACTTGCTAATCTAGTGCAGGCTGGGAGAGAAAAGTGCTTTAGCCCCACTCTATTCATGAGATCCCTCAGGCAAAGGAACTGCCCCAAGGCTCAAGAAGAACAAAGTTTGCAGACAATGCTGTTAGTTCTCTTTTTCTTTCTCTTCTGGTGGGTGGTTTTGTTTCTGACACGTATGGAAAGAGGAAAATCACAGCCCTGAAGGAAATGGTGAGAGGTTTCCAAAAAGAGCCCTTCAGATGGCAGGGAATGGAGCTGGTGAGAACCCCATGAGTCAGCCTGGGTGGGTGGCAGGGAAAGCACGAGGGTTTGCCACCACCCCCACCCCCCCTCCAGCAATAATGCAGCTCTCCTGTCAAGATGAAAGTCTCTATTTCATTGTATTTCTGAAAAACACCCTTGGGGAGTGTGATCTTTTTCGTGTGGCTGTGAGCAAAACCCTGGGGGTTTGGACCACAGGTCACTCTGGGTTGGAGCAGGAGGGGAATTCTCCTGGCAGTGGCTGTGCTAGAGGTTTGCTGAGGAGGAGATCTGCCTCTGCTGCCTGCATTTAATCATAGGTTCAGTAGTCAGGTTTTGAAGCAGCACTGATTAAAGAAGTGTTTCAGGTCTGTCTTTCATTCTCCACTTAAAATCCCACTTGATATCTGGATGGTTATGTTGGCCAAAGGTCTTTCAGCCTCTGAATCTACGAGGGCTGAAACCCAGTTGTAACTTTCCTTTATGATTTTTGGGCTACATCTATAAAATTACCAGTTTAACTGAAGGAAATGCAGTTAACAGAAGAAACTCTCTCAAACCACACTGTGCCTCACAGGCTCTGCAGAGATGAAGCCACTGGCGTGCCACTGCAGGGCTTTGAAGACAGACATGGCCAAGTTCAAGGAAGAAGGGTTGGTTTGTGGGGTTTGGCCCCATTTCCTTGTGAAATGGGAGGAGGAGAGGTGAGATCTTGAGGGCCACGAAGATGCTCAGAGGGCTGGAGCAGCTCCCCTACGGAGAGAGGCTGAGGGAGCTGGGCTGGGTCAGCCTGGAGAAGAGAAGGCTGTGGGGGGACCTCACTGCAGCCTCCCAGTCCCTGAAGGGAGCAGAGGAACAGGAGGGGAATCAGCTTGTTAAAGGGCAGAGACTGGCAGGACAAGGGGATAGAGTGAAGCTGGAGGAGGGAAGGGGGAGATGAGATATCAGGGGGAAGTTCTTTGCAGAGAGAGTGGTGAGGGGCTGGAAGGGGCTGCCCAGAGAGGGGGTGGGTGCCCCATCCCTGGGGGTGTTCAAAGCCAGGTTGGCTGGGGCCCTGGGCAACCTTGTGTAGCTCCAGGCCTGGAGGTTGGTGTCCCTGCCTGTGGCAGGGGGTTGGAGCTCTGTGACCCTTGGGGTCCCTTCCAACCCAGACCAGTCTGGGATTCTCAGGTCTCAAAGCAGAGCATTGCCCCAGTCCTTGAACTGTCCTTGATTAAAGAGTTGTAGATGGTAGTCTTGGCAGGAGGTTGTATTTCTCTTCTCTTGGGTGGGATTGGAGGTTTTCTGTGCTTTTTCCAGGAATCCCTTTCCCAAGACACCCCAAAAAGGTGGTGTGATCTACTTCAGTTCTTCTGAAAGGAAGAGATGGGGAAATCTGGGTTGTGTAACAAACTGAGGGAAATTTTAATGCCCCTGTGACTCAACTTGTTGTTTTTCTCCTGTTGTCTCATGGGTCTGGACACAGCTGATGCTGAGAACCAGCACAAACCCCCTCAAGCTCCTCTTTGCCTGCGAGGGGCAGATATTTCTGTGTAGTTTTGGTGTGTGTTCCTTTGGTGCATCGTGGTTTCTGTGTGAGTGCTGTGCTGCTCCATCCCACACAGGAACTGCTCAGCTGTTTCTGGCTGCTGCACCTTCATCCAGACACTCCCTTCCAACTGTGACTTTTTTCTGTAACCTTGCCAAGTGATGGTTTCTGATTACAGTGTTGTCATGCCTGTCACTTTATCACTATATACCACTTAAATGTCACCTTCCATGCATTTTATTGCCATCCCTTTCTTTCTACTATCATGTTGACTTGAGATACCTACTTCCCTTGCATGTTCCTCATGCCCCTACACCCCTCAGGGAGGTTTAAATACCCTGTTTGAGCATCCAGAGGGTTCCCAGCTGCTCCCAAGGTGCAAACCAACCCTCCAATGGTTTTGCAGGGATCCTTTCAGCACAGTTTGTATGGATGAGCCCTTTCCCAGAACACTGTAGGTTTTCCATCCTCCTGTACCATAATCCCATGTCTTTATGGTGAGGCTTGTGGCAAGGTCTCCTCAAAAAGGCTTTAGTAAAAGCAAGGGGAAAGGGAGAATTTAGGGGAGGGTGTGGAGGCAGGAGGTGTCAGGAGGATTGCTGGAATGTGCTGTTCTGACTGTTACATGCAGCTGAGAGTTGTTCCTGCTTAAACAAAACCTGTTGGGTTTTTAATGGTTTCGATGTCTTATCTATTGAAATGTGAAATGTGTCATAATTCTAACTGGTTCTTACACAATTATATAATATAAGGTGTGTTTTATACATCCTATGAGCCATGGAAGCTGCTGCAGCTCGTGGTGTCTCCTCCTGCCCTCCCCCTCCCTCCTGCTCAGGGGCTTTGCAGCCAAGTGCAGCTGGTGGTAAATGAGGTGTGTTTGAAGACTTTAACCCTGGAGTCCATCAAATCTGCACAAAGAGACTTTCTTGGGTCCAGAAGTTTCTTTTCAGTGGTCTGTGGGGACAGGACAAGGGGCGATGGGCTCAAGTTGGAGCACAGGGAGTTCCCCCCCAATCTGGGGAAGAACTTCTTCCCAGTGAGGGTGAGGGAGCCCTGGGACAGGCTGCCCAGGGGGTGTGGAGTCTCCTTCTCTGGAGAGATTCCAGCCCTGACCTGTCCTAGGGACCCTGCTTGGGCAGGGGGTTGGACCCCATGGGCTCTAGGGGTCCCTTCCAACCCTACAGTGCTGTGATTCTGTGATCTCTGTCTGGCTGAGAAACAGCTGAGGAGCATCAGAGGACAGCAGCAAACCTTGTCAAAGGGCTTCAAATTTAGCTCAATACCTTGTACCTGTTAAACTCACTCTAACTACAAGTAAATTCCTTGCTTGACCAGACTCCAGAAATTATCCTTGATGTTCTCAGCAGCAGGTAGTTGGGTTGTGATTTTGAAGGGGGGGAAAAAACCAGTGTCACTCTGGTCTTTAAAAAGAGCAGGAAGGGAGGATCCAGGAAATTACAGGCCAGTCAGGCTCCCCATCCCTGGAAAGGTGATGGAACAGCTTCTTCTGGGGGTCACTGAGAGGGGTTCCTTTCCTGCTCTGCTCTGCCTTGCTGAGGCCACAGCTGGAGTTGTGTGTCCAGTGCTGGGCTCCCCAGCTCAAGACAGGGAACTACTGGAGAGAGTCCAGGGTGGGCCATGAGGATGATGAGGGGCCTGGAGCATCTCTGGTGTAAGGAAGGGCAGAGAGAGCTGGGGCAGTTTAGCCTGGATCAGACTGAGAGGGGATCTCATCAGTGCTTACAAGTATCTAAAGGGTGGGTGTCTGGAGGAAGGGATGAGACTTCTCTCAGGGGTGCCCAGTGACAGGACAAGGGGCAGTGGGCACAGGCTGGATCACAGGAAGGTCCATCTCAATATGAGAAGAAAGTTTGAGGTGTCTGAGCCCTGGGCCAGGCTGCCCAGAGAGCCTGGGGAGTCTCCTTCTCTGGAGAGATCCCAAACCCTCCTGGATGAGATCCTGTGCACCCTGCTGTAGGTGACCCTGCTTGAGCAGGGGGTGAGACTGGGTGATCTCCAGAGGTTCCTACCAACCCCCACCATTCCAGGAATCTGTAAAAAGAGGGGAAAAAAAAAAAAAGAACTTTCCATTTCAGCTTTGTATCTATTATTAAATAATTTGTGGTGCTCTTGGTAAGTACCAGCAGCCTGAAACCACAGAGCCCTGATACCCCAGGGCAGACAGCCCCTGTCTCTAAAGCTTCACCTTTGCTGTGTTCAACCCACAGACTCGACAGAGGAGAACAAGTTCCACAAGGACTTCCTGACTTCCATGCTGATTCTCCTCCTGGTCTTCATCGTTTTGATTCTGTTGGCTGGCTATTGCTTCAGGTAGGGTCTGAGTGGAGCTCTTGAGCTGAGTCTTGTTTCGATATGATCTAATAAGGAAATGAAACGAGCCCTTATGGGGAGGCAGCAGCCTCCATCACAGCACAGAGGAGGGTGCGGCGGTGGGGTGGTGGCTCTCCCTGCCAGGATGAACAGAAAGAGCTTCTCCAGGATTACATGGTTGGTAAAGATCAGCTTGGGAACAGGCTCGGCTCCCTTTCCACTTGGTTACTGGGATTGACTGGGTTGGGTGTATTTCAGGTTCAGAAGACACAGGAAAGCTGTTGTGAACTCTGGGGACAAGAAGATGCCGAATGGGATCTTAGAAGAACAAGGTATGGAGAGAGTTGCTGTCCTTGCTGGTGTGAGATCTGTTTGTGTGTGCACAGGCTCCTTCATTCAGCTATCTTAGCTTTTAACTTCTAATACAAACCACAGGATTGTTATTGAAGGGAAAACAGTTTGGAAAAGAATGGATAGGGGTCTGTGTTTAACTACACGTGTGGATGATCTTAATTTGGGGCTTGGTCTTCAATAATTGTCCCTTTAAGTTGGGATACAGCAGATGTTTGTACGTGTTTCTCCTGCTCTTTGTGCTTTATTAGGATCCCAGCTGAGAGACAGGTTTCTGGCACTGCAGCCTCTGTGTTTAGGGAAAGAATTGTCTTATTCCTTTTAAAAAGGGGAGAAAAATGTCCTGAAGGATTTGTGAAATTATGGGCTGGTTCCTCAACATCAACAGAAACAAGCAGGGGGGTGAGACTGGGGCAGTGTTGGGAGCCCACAGCACTGAAGTGAAACCCTCTCAGGCCCCACAGATGTGTTCTGCTGGCTCTCAGTGTGCTGGGTTCATGCCTGCTAGAGAGGAGGCTCTTTGGGTGGGGGGGTGGCTGCCTGTGGGGCTGGTTCAAACCCTGCAAACCCAGAGGAGCCGTTCATTTTACCCATGACACAGAGAGAAGCCTAAAGCTGAAAGGAGCTGCCGGTCCCTGCCAGTTCCACCCCGCTACGTGTGAGCTGCAGAGGGTTAACAGACACCCTGGCAGTCAGAGAGAAAGTCAAACCTCTAAATAGAGCCCTGGGCTTCCTGTTTGGGGCCTGTGCACAGGAACCCCCCCCAGCAGGGCCTGGAGATCCCCGGGCCCTGGGTAGTGCCCTGGGGAGATGAATGGTCTGTGCAGCCACCAGTTTTTTAGTTTGCAAGTGGGAGTTGCCCCATTGCTGGCCCTGTGTGGGGAAGTGGTCTGCCTTGCTGTTTGCCCGGGGGGGTAAATGAAACTCATCTTCCCTCTGATCCTCCCAGCCGTCCTGGTGGGCAGCCCGTGGGGATGCTCCTCTCCATCCCCAGGATGTGCTCCTGAGGGGCTGTGAAGGTGGCAGGGGAAGGTGTCCTGGGGCTTTATTTCCTGATGTGGGGGTCTAGGTGGTGAGGAGCACTCGCAGCACCCCCTGTACCAAACCGGGCTGATGCTGGGGCGATCTGGGGTAACTGAGACCAGCAGCAACCACTTGTCTGGGTGCAGAGTTGCTGTTGTCTGACAAGTTGCAGGTGGATATTATTATTATTAGTAGTAGTATTTCCCTTCACAAGTTAAATGCTCTAGCAGCAGCCCTGGGTTAGTACAGTCTTCATCCTGAGAAGGAATCTCTTTGTCTAAACAAAACTTCATGGCATTTTACTCTGGTGGCAATACAAACCCCATTCATTATACCAGCAGTGGCTCTACTTGAATTTATGATGTTCTCAAAGCAGCTGCCTGACTTGTGGTTTCAGTTGGGTGGGTTTTTTTTCCATTTCATTTAAATAATCTTTTTCACCAACTGAAGTCCCATGAGAGCAGTATGCTTTGGCATAGAAATTAATTTGTAGTGGGAAATAGCTTGCTAGCTGTTGCTCTGGCCATGCCTTTAACAGGTACTTTCCTTGTACTGACAGACCAGCAACGGGTGATGCTGCTCAGCAGGTCTCCCTCAGGCCCAAAGAAGTATTTCCCTATTCCAGTAGAAAATCTTGAAGAGGAAATCCGGATGCGATCGGCGGACGAAGGGAAGCTGTTCCGAGAGGAGTTCAATGTAAGTCCCTCCTGTGTGCAGCCTGCGTGGCAAAAAGGGTGAGGGGGGCCAAGTCAAAAGATGTGCAGACACTAAGGGTTGGTGTAAAAGTGTCTGGTGCTGGTGTCTCAGAGCGTCGGCCCTTGAGGGAGCTGCTGCTGCTCAGACGTGTGTGGTCGCCCTTTGCAGCGTTACCTGCTCTGGGACAGGGCGATGCCAGATCAGTGATAGGTGTCTGTTGTTTGATGCTGCCTGAGGTTTGAAGAATCATGGAATCCCAGACTGGTCTGGGTTGGAAGGGACACCAAGGGTCCCAGAGCTCCAACCCCCTGCCACAGGCAGGGACACCAACCTCCAGGCCTGGAGCTACACAAGGTTGCCCAGGGCCCCAGCCAACCTGGCCTTGGACACCCCCAGGGATGGGGCACCCACCCCCTCTCTGGGCAGCCCCTTCCAGCCCCTCACCACTCTCTCTGCAAAGAACTTCCCCCTAATATCTCATCTAAACCTTCTCTCCTTCAGCTTCACTCCATCCCCCTTGTCCTGCCAGTCTCTGCCCTTTAACAAGCTGATTCCCCTCCTGTTCCTCTGCTCCCTTCAGGGACTGGGAGGCTGCAGTGAGGTCCCCCCACAGCCTTCTCTTCTCCAGGCTGACCCAGCCCAGCTCCCTCAGCCTCTCTTCACAGGGGAGGTAAGAGCAGGCCTTTAGTGTTTGCCTGGAAGCTGATTGAGAGGAAAATTGAACATGAATCCCTTAACCACTGATTTTCTTGGTGGTTACAGAGGGGTTTTTGGGACACTGGGTGTTTCACCTCTACAGGAGGTGCTCAGAGAAGGCAGCATGGCCTCTAACATTGTCCTGGTGTCGTTAGACCTTTCTCTTATTTTTCTGAGGGCAGTTTGACCTTGTGCTCTCTGTTATCATCCCGTCACTTCCCTGTTTGCAGCACCCTGTGCCCTGGCAGATCTACTTCTGTGAAGCATCTCAACTCAAAGGGCTTTTCTTTGAAAGCATTTCCTTGCTCAGAAAGGAGATTTCATTTACTCTTCTTTTTTTTTTCCCCCCTCCTATAAGCTGAACTTTAGTCACTTGTGGTCAGATAGACGAGGCTTAACCAGGGTCTGTGGTGAGCTGCTGCAGAGCTGGTTTCTATGGAGAAACCTGGTGCAACCAGCCTCCTCTGACAGGTCTGTGTTTGGTGGTGGTGGGGTCCTTTTCCATAGTTTTTATTATTTCTCTTCACTTCCCTTAGCAGCAGAAGGAAGTTGCACAAAGCAGTAGCTTAAATGTCGCTTAGGGAGTTGTGAAAGCCCATGCATGCCTTGATTAGGCAGTCTGTGAAGTTACCTTCTTAATTGGTGGTGTATTTATATCTGCAGTTTGTTTGGGGATGTGTTTAAAACACATCATTTCCTTGCCTTAGCAGCCAGGGAACACTGGGGAGGTATTTATCCAAGCCTACTAACTGAATGTGAAAACTCATCTGACAAGATGTGAGCTTGTGGATTTTGCCTCTCCTGATCAATTCCATTCCACAGTTAGGGCCAAATTTGGGGAGGAATTTAGGAGTTTTATTTTGAAAACCCTCTTTGCACTGATGGTTTTCTGCCCTGTGCCATGAGCGTGTCCATCCACACACAGGCACCGAGTCTGGAAGCTGGGGGCTGGTCCCCATGAGGCCCCAGTTTGTGAGGGGGGGTATATAAAGTCTGCTGGATGCTGGATGTGGGGTGAGGGTTTTTTCCCCTACTTCATATCCTGTTCACATGGATATACGAGCTGATAGGAAGAGAAAGGAAGGGTGAGAGGCAGCTGGAAATGGGAGTGATGGGTATTGGAGCCTAAACCAGGAAAGGTGGCAAACAGAACTCTGTTAGGGCAGCACAGGGAGGAAAAGGGGTTGAGATATCAGGACCCTTGGGCACAAAGACGTTGGTGTGACAACCTCACCCTCAGAGCATCCCCCAGCGCTCAGCTCCACCCTCCCACCAGCTGAGGTTAGGTCCATACCTGCCCCTTGCAGCTGTCACTGCCAAATCCTGCATCTCCAGGATGCAGATACAGGGGCTCCACTGTGAAATTGAAACAGATTTAGGCTTAAAAGGGCATTTTGGTAAATTTTTGAAGACAGCTCTCCTAGATGTGATTAACAGTGTTCTTTGATACTTTGATTTCTCCTTAAAGCCTAAACTACCCCAGAGATGTGCCTTGCTATTGCTGTACTCATGCACTAACCAAAATAGCAGCATCTCCTCCTGCACTGGGCAGAGCATCTACTTTCTCTACAGGAAAGAAGTAAAGAAAACATAAAAACATAAAAACCCACTAAAAAACCCCAACCCTCTTTTCTGTATGGTCCTTGCAAATCAGTTCTACCTCTGCTTATCACCTGTAATGCAAGAGGAGCTGGATGTTTGAAGTCTGTGATACTGCCTGGGTTTTCAGATTAAGGTCTAAAAAGCTTCCTGGAAGGATTTGATTTTGAAATTTTAATTTTGACTTGATTAAAAGGCTCATTCTGGCTCATTCCATGGGAAAAGAAAAAATAGAAGGAGAAGATGTGTTGATGCTGGGGTAGGTTGAGTCTTCTAGGAGCTTCAGAGAGATTGTAGGACTCCTGTGCAGGGTGGGGATGGGGTGGGGGGAGCAGATGACCCAGTGCCACCGGGACTCATCAGCTCCTCGTGATTTTGTGGGGTTATGGAGAGGATGTGATGAAGCTCATCCCTGATGAATCACATCCTCCCCTCTGAAGATGGGTGGGAGCAGCGAAACGGGCTGTGTCCTTGCACCCAGGGTTCACAAACCCTCTTCGAGTGGTCGAAGGTTTCTGGGGAGGTGTCAGGGCCTTTCAGGAGTTGGGAGCAGGGAATGGAGGGATGGCTTTGCCAGAGAGGACCACAGATCCCAGAATCACAGGGGTTGGAAGGGACCTCCAGAGCCCATGGGGTCCAACCCCCTGCCCAAGCAGGGTCCCTAGGACAGGGCACACAGGTCGGTGTCCAGACAGGTCTGGAATCTCTCCAGAGAAGGAGACTCCACACCCCCTGGGCAGCCTGTCCCAGGGCTCCCTCACCCTCACCGGGAAGAAGTTCTTCTGCATATTGGTGTGGAACTCCCTGTGCTCCAACTTGCAGCCATCGCGCCTTGTCCTGTCCCCACAGACACTGAGAAGGGGCTGCCCATTTCCCCCTGCATCCCATACTTAAGATATTGATAAACATTAATAAGGTCCCCCCTTTAGTCTTCTTTTCTCCAGGCTGAACAGCCCCAGCTCACTCAGCCTTTCCTCACAGGGGAAGATGCTCCAGACCCTTAATCACCTTCATAGCCTCCTCTACACAGAACTCTGTGACTCTTTAGTGGGAAACTTTTTACTGAAAGAGTTGTGGGGCTGTGGCACTGGCTGCCCAAGGAGGGGCTGAGTCCCCACCCCTGGGTGTGTTTAACAGAGGGGAGATGAGGTGCTCAGGGATCTGGTTTAGCACAGGACAGGAATGGTTGGACATGATGATCTTAAAGGTCTTTTCTAGCCTGGTGATTCTGTGAATTTGCTGCCTGACTTGAAATTTGAAGAAATCATGTTTGAAGTGCTAATTACTTCTTCTCATGCACAACATAAATTAAGTTTCTGTGTCTTCTAAACTGTAAATGTATTTTTAATTAGCAAAACCACCGTCTCCATTCATGTGAGGAATGAAGCCCTTTGCTACCAGCAGCTCTCTTTTCATTTAACCTTCTCTTTTCTTTCACAAGTTGAAGTGATATTAAAAAAAACACCCAAACAAAAACAAAACAACCCACAAATGCATGTTGCCATTTCCTCTGTGGTGGAGGAGGAGTCCTCCCTCCCCGCACCCCCTTTTACCCAACCTCACCCTGAGAACACACAGATTGCTGGGTTTAGGGGGAAATTCCAAGCCCTGCTCTTGGCCAGGCTGGGCAGGGGTAGCTGTTTTACACTCAGAGCTGCTGACTGTTATTTCCCTTCGTGATTCAGACTGGGCAGTGGGAGGTGGGAGGGAGGAGAAGGGTGGGAGGAGGCAGTTGTGTGGTCCCAAACCGCTGGGGCTTTACCCCGGTGGGATCCAACGTGCCAACACTGGGCTTTAGGAGTTTGATAAAGGAAATTTGTGAAACTGGATTCTCACTTACACTGTTCCTGGCTAAAAGCACAGGGCAGGAACCTCATGCCGTGGCTCTTGATGGAATGGTGCCTTTTCCTGATGTTCCCCTTGCCCTAGGGTCCCCACCACAGCCTGAGCTCATCTGCCTGACCCCTGTGGTGGCATCTCAGCAGCTTCTTTAGCCTGGAGAAGGGGAGGCTGAGCGGAGACCTTATCACTCTCTACAACTCCCTGGAAGGAGGGTGTAGTGAGGTGGGGGTTGATCTTTTCCCCCAAGGTACCAGTGATACAACAAGAGGACATAGTCTCAAGTTGTGTCAGGGGAGGTTTAGGTTGGATAGTAGGAAAAATTCCTTCACTGGAAGAGCAGCCAAACATTGGAGCAGGCTGCCACAGAGGTGTCGGAGTGACCATCCCTGGAGAGGGTTCAAAACACGTGTAGCCATGGTGCTCCAAGACATGGTTTAGTTGACATGGTGGTGTTGGACAGACGGTTAGACTTGATGCTTTTAGAGGTCTTTTCCAACCTTACAGAATCTGTGATTCAGCATGGAGGTGGAGTTGCTCCACTTCAGTCCCCTCCTTGTTTCCATCTTCACCCTCCTCTTCTCCATTCCTTCCTTTGCTTCGATTGCTCTGCAAGACTGTCTTGTTGGGTTGGGGTTTTTTTTTTTTAAGCTTGACTAAATTTATCCCCAGTCCTACATCTTGCTGATTCCTGGCAGAATTTGTGCTTGCACAGTGACTTCCAGCCTAAAAACCTTGGGATTCGTTTCTCCCTCCTCTCCTTCCCTTTCTGTCAGCGTTGGGCCCTCACCTGTGGATCTCAACAAGATGCTTGAGATTTCATATTTGTAGCAGTGGAGCTATTTAACAATCAGACTCTATTTATGTTATCAAACCAACTGTTCCTGCTAAAAGTAGCTGTGGGAGCCGAGCTCGCTGGAGCATCCGTGCGGCTGGGTCACGGCGCTGTGAATCACCGCGGCAGATGGCAGCTTGAAGCAGCAGCCTGGGCTTTAACAGTTCTCTCTAGCTGCCATCTCTGGTGGAAAAACACTTATTTTTCCCCAAAAAAACCTGCTGAACTTGCTCTCTGTAGTGAAAAAAAGTCTGCCAGGACGTGGTTTCCTGTTATAGAGGAAGGAAAGTTGCTGGGAAAAGGAAGAACACACGTTCGATGCCGCTGGATGCGAGGTGATGCGTGTGGATGTGGGTCTCCCCTAGGCCCTGCCTGCTTAATGGTTACCTGTTCTCTAACACAGTGGCTTTGGTGTCCTTTTGTCTTTCAGTCCTTGACAGCAGGATTCGTGCAGGGATCCTTTGAAATGGCAAATAAGGAAGAAAACAGGGAGAAGAACAGATACCCTAACATCCTGCCGTGTAAGAAACCCCCTTGTCTTTCAACTCGGACACTTCACTCCAGCACGGAGCAAACCTGTAGTAGCGTTGCTGAAAGTAGTCAAGTCGTACAGTTTTGCTGCTCATAAATGTTCTTCCTGTGGTGTTGGGGCAGAACCTGTCCTGCTGTGACACGTCTCCAGTATTGACCATCATCTTCCAGGCTTCTCTGTGGCCTCTCCCAGGTGCCACGCTCTGAACCCTGAGCTCCCACAGGCTTCTGACAAATCCCCTTATGTCCAGTGGATATTGTGGCGCCTTGGATTAGTTTTGAGCAATCAAATTAGGCAAAGTTTGGACTTGGAGTGTTTTAGAGGGGTGGTCCCAGTGATTTTTAGGTGTGGGAGCAAAGCAACAAGTCTGTGGAGAAAGTTTCTTGATGAGAACAAGGAGGGAGCTGGGTTGGGACGTGCATGCTTAGTTTGGCCTCCTGTGTGCAAGGAGGTTACGTGCTCCAGGCTATCGGAGGTGCAAACGTGCTTGTAATGTTTTTTCTTCCAGATGACCATTCCAGAGTGATTCTGACCCAAATCGATGGAGTCCCACCTTCAGACTATATTAATGCATCATATATAGATGTAAGTTGAGAGTTTCCCACTGTTGGCCAAGCTGCCAACTTTGCCTGTGAATTAAACAAGTGATTTTCTGCTACCACAGGTTGACATTTCCCTTTTTTAACTGCTGTGGTGTTTATTTCCATAGGGTTACAAGGATAAGAATAAATTTATAGCAGCACAAGGTAAATTCTTTTCATTTCCCTATTCTGTCTATCTTAGGGCTGAATGTATTTAATTCAAGGCATGCTTTAGAGGTTATTTTCAGCTGCAGATTGTGGCCTGATGGGAGGTGGGATTTACAGGTTACACTGTAATGGAATTAAAACCCACTGCTGGCCAATGCTGTGCTGAGCAAGAGACTTGCCTAAAGCATCAGAGCAATAATGGTATTTCAGGAGAGGGAGACAGCAGATTCTGTAAAACAAAATAGGATTTTTAATTTTTTTTTTAAGGAAATAGGTGGCATATTGAAAAACTGAGCAGGATGTAGTGAGCATGGGTGGGGGGAGGCACCCAGCGTGTAGGGGGTGGGTGTTGGTGCTGGGCTGTGCCTTGAGCAAAGCTCTGTTCTGTCTGCAGGACCGAAGCAAGAGACAGTCAATGATTTCTGGAGGATGATATGGGAGCAGAAGTCGGCTGTTATTGTCATGTTGACCAACCTGAAAGAGAGAAAAGAGGTAACGAGCTTTTGGGTTTGCTCAGGGGTGTCTCTCTGTGCTCCAAAAGCAGCCGTGGCCGCTCAGCATCTGGCCGGTCACATTTCTGACCACTTCCTCCTCCAGTCCTGGTTACCACATCCGAGTTCCTGCTCATAAAGTATCTTCCTTTCCAAACTGCAAATTCCTGTGTGTCGATTAAGAAAGGGGGAAAAAATCCAGCAGCTGATATTGTCCTGTGTAGCCCATAGCCCAAGGCAAATCCCATCCTGTGTTTCTGCTGCGGCACGGCTGCGCTCCTGGGCCAGTTTGGTTACAGGTGAAGATAAAAACTACTCGTTCTTCCCAGCATGAGGTACCAGAATTCTTTGACACATGCCCTAAAGAATTAAAAAGCAAAGCAGCTGCAAGTGAGAGTGGTGCTGTTCCTTCCCCTGACCCCCTTTGCCCCTCCCATTGCACGAGGCTTTGCCCAGGCACTGGCTGATCACCGGGATGCGCACGACAACCTTTTAACTTCAGTGCTGCTTCACAGACTTGACAAGCTGAGTTAAAACAAGAAGGAAACAACCATCAGAAATAGTCAAAATACTTTTTAATAATTTTTTCTTCCTCTGAGGGACAGTTTGCCCCCCTGAGTATGCTACACCCTTATTGGAAATAAATAAGACCTCAAAAATGTAAGCCTGAGGAAAAACCCCTTCGTTTCCATGGTGGGTGTTGGAGCGTGGTGAGGGAGGAGACAGGAGCAGTGTGATGCCTGAGAGCTGGGCTTCCCTTGCCTGAGGGCACCTCTCCTGCCAGTGGGGACACAGGGGTCAGCAGCAAGAGATGGCTTTGGGAAGGAGATGGAGGACCACTTGTGAGGCATCACGTGCCACGTTGATGGGACAAAGGGCCCTCATACCGATTTTATGTGTTTTTCACAGTGAAGCAAAGGTAATGTCTGTGCTGTCTGCTCCCCACAAGTACAAGGACTGGCATTCCTGGTCTTGTCCCTTCACAAGAGTGGTGTCTATATACTGCAAGTACAGCCTTGCTTGCAAAGGGGGTCTGTAAAATGACCCCATTCCCAATCCGAGCAGCCTGACCTGTTAGATGGGGATGTCCCTGATGACTCCAGATGAGAACTGCCTCACACGTCTCACTGAATGCACCCAGAGCTTCAAGGTCCCCCCACAGCCTTCTCTTCTCCAGGCTGACCCAGCCCAGCTCCCTCAGCCTCTCTTCGTAGGGGAGCTGCTCCAGCCCTCTGATCATCTCCATGGCTCCTCTGACCCCTCTCCAACAGCCCCACATCTTCCTTGTATTGCGGTCCCCAGTTTGTGAGTGACGGATGGTGACATCAGGCTCAGTGGTGTGAAACTCCCCATGTGTTTGTACAGGAAAAATGTTACCAGTACTGGCCTGACCAGGGGTGCTGGACCTACGGCAGTATCCGGGTGTCGGTGGAAGACTGTATCGTCCTGGTGGACTACACCATCCGCAAGTTCTGCGTCCAGTCGGTAAGGAGCGGTAATGCTCTTGCTGGGGCTTCATCTTCTTTTTCAAAGCAAATTATTGAGATCTCAGGTATTTGCCTTAAAGAAATGAGGGAAATCAGTTAAATGTATTTGCAGTCTGAGAAAGGTGAGGCGCCTCTCCTAGTCAGGTGAGCGAGCTCTGCTTGTCGGCACGCACAGCGTCCGCTGCAGTTTGATGGGTTGCAAGAGGTTCCACTTGGTTTCTTCTTGTCTGTAGCCAAGGGCCGCAGAAAGTCATTCCTCATGACTGCTGGGGAGGGAGTATGCAGCCAGTCTTGCCCTTTCCTGGGACAAATTGCATGGGTAAATAAATGAACGATTTGGATATGTCCATGTACTCAGAATAGACATTAGATGGCCAGTGTCAGACAGTGTTACAGCTTGATTCCTCTTGCACCCTTGGCCTCCTGCATGAGTTAATGCTTTAGATGGGAAGAGAGGTAGTGGGATGCCTTGGCTGCTGTCTGCAGTGTGTAGCCTTGTATGGGAGGCTGGAAATTGCTAGAGACCCTCAGCTCTTAAAGGGAGGGCTTTACAAGCACAACATTGGCAATGCAACAGCCGTCTAATTCAGATTGAAGACCAAAGACAATACAGCATCATAGAATCTTTAAGGTTTGAAAAGACCTCTGAGATCATCAAGTCCAACTGTCAGCCCAACACCACTGTGTCTGCTACACACTGGTGAGAAGTGATGAACACGTATAGCTGTGTAGAACTACCTGGAGAGCTCAGCACCCCTCCGAATAGGGATGGATTCATTTGGTGGGGACCAGGTAACGTTACAAAACCAGTTGGCTTTCTCCAGTTGGAAAGACACAGCCTTGACCCTGGCAGACAGACTCAGAGCTCGTCAGACAGATACGCTTCCGAACCTCGAGGACAGGTTGTGGTTAGTGAGTGCAGATGAAATGGTGCTGGGCTCTGCAGTGGTTGCTTCTCTAGTATCTTCTCTGTTATTCATGAGGAGCAGGACATGAAACTGGCAGTGGTTGGCTGTTAGAGGTGCAGCCCTTCTGTTTTGCAGACGTGATCCAGCAAAGGCTGGCCCTTGGCATCTCATAGCAGAGCAGATCCACAACAGTTAGGCTGAATTTTGTGAGTTCTGTCTGAGGCTGCTGAAAGATGTGCCATGAGGACTTTGGAAGTGAAAAAGGAGTTAAGATTTGATCCATTATTAACAAAAACTGCAAGTCTCACTCTGCAATCCTGGGATTATTCCCATTTTCACTGCAAAGATGCATTTGACCAATGTCTGGTAATTCCACTCTGTGGCTGTATTTTACCTAGGCTGTACACTACTAATCCTGGAGCTGGCTCTAAGTCTTGCAGTTAATTAAAGTAATAAATAACCACGGCAGCTTGTTTATAAATCTTTGCATGAAACACAAAATGTCAAACTCAGGCTCTGTGTGTTCCCTGCAGCTTCATGACGGCTGTAAAGCTCCCAGGCTTGTTACGCAGCTTCACTTCACGAGCTGGCCTGATTTTGGGGTGCCTTTCACACCTATTGGGATGCTGAAATTCCTGAAGAAGGTCAGAACGTTGAATCCTGCCCATGCTGGACCAATTGTGGTTCACTGTAGGTATGTATGTGCTCTTCTAGCTGTTCTCATAGCTTGGTCTTGCACGTATGTGTAGCATATTGAGGCTCAATTCGAATCTTCTGGTCATAGGCTGCAAAGTTTGTGTGTGTACATATACATTTACTTATGTGTTTATGTTTATAGATGTAAAGGGCAATCATATGTGGAGTTTTTTGAGAGCCCTGGGTAAAACCAATCTCAAAAGAGCTGTCCTTCCTTGCTGTTACTTTCACATTCCAACAGAAATCCTTGGTTTGGCTTGTTTTTCATCCAAGAGTCCTGCCCGGTGTTTGGTATAAATTTGTCCTTTGTCAGAAGAACAGGCTTGTAATACAAATCTCTGCCCTTTGCCTCTAAATGCTCCGCTGAGAATTCATCCCCCACGTCTCCCACAGTAAAACTGCAGTTTGCTGGGGTGTCCCTTAAATTCCTCCAAAGTTTGGAATAAAGACTTGCATTTGAAGGCTGCGATTTAAAAAATGTACTGTGTACTGAGCCAGAGCATGGTCCAGAGCATGCTCCCACTCAGTCAGCCTCACACCAACTTCCTCCTATAGTAAAGGCTTCTCCTAAACTGTTTGTAATCTTACATTAACCAAACTGCACACTCCAAATCAGTTTTAAAAAGAATAATTGGGATCTCTATAGCAACTGTGAGCTCCGAGCTGAGCGAGCGGTGTCTTCTGAAGAGCGATGCTCGCGGTGAGGTTGGGATGGATTAAAAGAGAAGGACTAGCAGCTCGGTTCTGCTGGGGTTTCTTTTAAAGGAAATGGTTGTAGACTCATCTATTTGTTGCTGACAACTAGAAATACTCTGCAAGAGCCCTCAAAGGCTGTACTGTTGAAAAAGAGTATGTTTGTCCTGACCAAGCCAGCTTTGTTTTCCCCCTTCATTGTTTCCATCCAGACCTTGCCTTGCTGGGATTCACCTTCCCTCCCAGCTGCCACACAGGACAGGCTTAAGGAGTTAAAAAGACGACTTTCCATTGCCTCACGTAGTCTTTCCTTTGAGAAACCCACAATGTTTTTGCCTTTAAAACCTTTCTGTGGGGGCTCGCGGTGGGTTTGAGCTTTGTTTTGCCCCGAGAGGAAATTCCATCCTCAGTTCAATCAGCTGAGGCAAAATACAGGAAAGTATAAAGCATCTTACTAGAAACCTGGAGAGATGTGAGTGGGGTGATCCCACAGAAGGAGGTGACGGCCGTGTGTGTCAGCGCCGGGGCCTAGCGCGCTGCTGCGGCCTACTCTGGAAATACAGAGCCAGAGAGGTGACACTTCATTTCCACCACGGGTCAGGATGTGACACTATTGAATTGTGGAGGAAAAAAAAAAAGGAAAGGGAAACTCATCAGTAGTGAGTAAGAGCCCATTTTTAGTGAGCTTTTGTGAGGGTGTCGCCCAGGCATTCCGAACAAACACTGCTCTGTCGGAACGGGGGGGAACTTGGTAAAGCACTAAGTCAGCACTTGGAAGCAAGGAAGAGCAGATAAAAGCAGGGAGGGGGACACCAGGTTTTCCTTCCAGTTCTTTTTATTTCCAGAAGTTTTCAGGAATATGGTTTTTCTGGCGAGCAGAAAGCTGCAGAGAGGAATAGCTGAGTAAGGGACATCCTGGTGTGGGGTGAAAATGGACAGTGGGATGGATAAAAGCAGGGAGCTCCCAGGGGGTTGTGAAGTCACCAGCTTGAGTGGGAAGATGAAGGATTGAATTCAGCACTGATCTGAAGTGAGGAGAGGTGAAGAAGGGAGAGGCACGAAGAGGGAATGAGGAAGTGCAAGAAGGGGTTGTATCTGCAAAGGGGAGAGAAGTGAGGAAGCTGAGTGTGAGGTTCAATGGGTTAAAGCTCGCAGGACTGAGCACTGAATCCCAGACTGCTTTGGGTTGGAAGGGACCTCAGAGATCATCTAGTTCCAACCCCCTGCCATGGTGGGGACACCCCCACCAGTCCAGGGTGCCCAAGGCCCCATCCAACCCATCCTTGAACCTTGCCAGGGATTCAGTGGCAGCCCAAGCTTCTCTGGGCACCCTGTGCCAGGCCTCCCCCCCTCAGAATAAAGACCTTCTTCCTAACATCTAATCTAACCCTGCCCTCTCCCAGCCTGAAGCCGTTCCCCCTTGTCTTGTCCCTGCACTCCCCAGTGAGCAGCCCCTTTCCCACTTCCTGTAGGACCCCTTTAAGTGTTGGTAGGACACAATGGAGCCTGGAGCCACCTTTTCTCCAGGCTGAACAAGCCCAACTCTCTCAGCCTGGCTTCATAGCAGAGGTGCTCCAGCTCCCTGATCATCTTTGTGGCCCTCAGGAGAAAGCCTCAGGCCTAAGGACAAGCGCAGACTGGCGATGGGCAGCCCACATGATGGTTTCCAAGAGGCATCAGGAAGAGGGGGGGAAAATCCCTGGAAAATGAGAGTTGAGACTGTAGGTCTGGAGGTGGGCTCCTCTGTGGTGGCAGAGGTGAAATAGGAATGAAAGGAAGTGAGAGGGGAGGGAGCCTTGGCTGCTGAGGGCTGGCCTGTGGTCAGAGGCCGCAGAGGGCTGGGGGCTTTGGGTCAGGACAGGGTGAGTGAGGAGAGAAGGGAACCTACTAAACTGCTGACTGGGCGTGAGGGAAACAGGGGACTGAAGGTTGCAGTGGGCTTGTTTGCTGGGGAAGAACTTAGTGACATTTCCATGGAGATCCCTGGGGCTCCCTGGGCCTGCTCATCTCTGCACCTCTGGAACGGGAGGCTTGGGGGGCTTTGCTGCCAGGTGGTGGTTGCTCTTAGAGACATCTGGGTGTACTTCTGAACTCAGTCATGCTGTGCATGCAATTTCATTGCTTTTTTTCCTGGCATTATTTAAAACTTTACATTTCCTGGCTGCAAATTCACCTGCATCTTTGGGCACGCTGGGATGGGGGGAGCAGGTTTTTTTGTCTCATTCCAGAAGGTGTTTGAGGACATCCCAGCAGTTGCTGTACCAAGGGAGCTAACAGAAGGTTAGAGGAGAGCTATTAATGCCCAGCACAGGATGCCATGCCCTTTTCCTCAAAGGAAGAGCTGAAATTCGTGGGAGTGCTGTAATTTATAATGATGAGACTCCCTCTCGTGGCTGTTGCGGGGTATTTAATAAAAAAAGAAGTATTTTGGGATGGCAGTGTGTTAGGAAGTGCAGGACTGGTAAGAAGTAACTGTTCTCTAAATAGTGTGTGACAGGAAGCATTCAGATGGGATGAAAATCAAGGAAAAAGTAATTTAAAATTCATTTTAGACCAAATTATCGAAGCTAGCCAAGCCCAATTGTTTTTTCCAAAGGTCTTTCCTAGTATAATTTTGATCTCATCATTTCTGAGCTGATAAGAGCTGATGTTTTCCATTACAAACTCTCACACCCTTTTTTGGCCATCATTGTTAAAGCAAAGAATGAAAGTTTGGGTTTCATGTTGAGTATTTCAGCCCAGTATGAACAGCAACGTGTCATTGCTGGAACAATTCCTGTCACCCATAGAATCATAGAATCATAGAATGGTCTGGGTTGGAAGGGACCCAAAGGATCACAGAGCTCCAACCCCCTGCCACAGGCAGGGACACCAACCTCCAGGTCTGGAGCTACACAAGGTTGCCCAGGGCCCCAGCCAACCTGGCCTTGAACACCCCCAGGGATGGGGCACCCACCCCCTCTCTGGGCAGCCCCTTCCAGCCCCTCACCACTCTCTCTGCACAGAACTTCCCCCTAGTATCTCCTCTCACCCTTCCCTCCTTCAGCTTCACTCCATCCCCTTGTCCTGCCAATCTCTGCCCTTTGAGTCCCCTCCTGTTCCTCTGCTCCCTTCAGGGAGGGGAAGGCTGCAGTGAGTCAGCTGAGCTTTGTCTTCTGTTTGCTTTCCAAGCGCCGGTGTGGGCCGCACGGGCACGTTCATCGTGATAGACGCCATCATGGACATGATGCACGAGGAGCAGAAGGTTGATGTCTTCGAGTTTGTTTCAAGGATCCGTAATCAGCGTCCACAGATGGTTCAGACTGACGTAAGTGGACTTGCATCCCTTGGAATGGCAACCTTTTGTGGTCAATGAGGAGTATGCTTCTGTGTTTCCACTCTTGATAACCATCCCAGTATGTCCTGCTCTGTTACACACTGGGATAACTGGCAAGTGAACAAGGCCCAGTAGAAGGATGGAGCTGGGGAAGCAGGTAGAGGTGGGTAGGGCGGTGAAGACCACCATAAGGCACGTTATCTTTAGGGGTCACACCCAGATTTCCCCATGTGCAAGAGGGTGGAATTTTAGAGAACATGATGATGTAACAGGAAAACACCAGTTTAGCTTAAGGTATATTTCAATAATTAACAGATTCTAGACCAAACGAGATGGGTGAAAGCACCAGAACCCATAGCTTCACTTCCTTGCTTGTTGGTTTGCTTATCTGCCTCTTTCTTCGTTCCAGATGCAATACTCCTTCATCTATCAAGCCTTACTTGAATACTACCTCTATGGTGACACAGAGCTGGATGTGTCATCCTTAGAAAAACACCTCCAAACATCGCACACCGCGGCGCCAAACCTGGTCAAAATAGGGCTAGAAGAGGAATTTAAAGTAAGTATGAAAGTCCTTTGCTGTAGGATTCCTGCACGTGGGGACAGCTCGGCCAAAAAGATGCTTCAAAAGCAGGACAAGTGTCTCCTTAAAAGAAACAGTCCCTCAGAACAGGAGGTTGGGTGGATGGGGCCTTGCTTAACATCCTGTTCTGCCAGTGCTCATTCAGAGCCTCATTGCCTTATGGCCCTTTGCCTCTAGCTTGTTGTTTGTTTCCCAAAGAGAAGTGGAATTGTTCTTAATTGTCCTTGTGGTTTGGCACCGGAGGCCAGATCAGATAATGCTGGAAGAGGGAGCTGGAGTACATACACCTAATTTACATCTCAGTAGATTCGTGTGCTGGCTGCTGATGGAGAACTTCACACAATCTGTGCTGAACAGCCAGACCTGTCAGGTGGGGAAACAAGTAACAGAGCTTTTCTGTCAAGTGGAGGAAGCCAGGATGGTTCTTTATTCTGGTTCTTTACTCTGCCCTCGGGAGGCCCCAGCTGGAGTCCTGTGTCCAGAGCTGGGGCCGCAATAAAAGAAAGATGTGGGACTGTTGGAGAGGAGTCAGAGGAGCCACAAAGATGGGCTGGAGCAGCTCCCCTACGGAGAGAGGCTGAGGGAGCTGGGCTGGTTCAGCCTGGAGAAGAGAAGGCTGTGGGGGGACCTCACTGCAGCCTGCCAGTCCCTGAAGAGAGCAGAGGAACAGGAGGGGAATCAGCTTGTTAAAGGGCAGAGACTGGCAGGACAAGGGGGATGGAGTGAAGCTGGAGGAGGGAAGGGGGAGAGGAGATTTTAGGGGGAAGTTCTTTGCAGAGAGAGTGGTGAGGGGCTGGAACAGGCTGCCCAGAGAGGGGGTGGGTGCCCCATCCCTGGGGGTGTTCAAGGCCAGGTTGGCTGGGGCCCTGGGCAACCTTGTGTAGCTCCAGGCCTGGAGGTTGGTGTCCCTGCCTGTGGCAGGGGGTTGGAGCTCTGTGATCCTTGGGGTCCCTTCCAACCCAACCCAGTCTGTGGTTCTGTGATTATTTCCAAGGCAGCCGTGCTGGCCGCGATCAGGGTTTCAAACAGACTTTACTGTCCTGAGGCAACAGTTACAACTGTTCAGTGACTTCTGCACTGAAATGTTTGTTGTGTACATAGTTCTAGAGCATTTAGAGACACACAGGGGTTAACTGGAGTTCTCCCTTTACTTTAAAGGGCTAATGTAATTGGAAACTGGGAACTGGGAAAACAAAGTGATATCAAAATACACCCACTGATAAGGCAACAAGTGGGGAATTCAGAAGTATTGGGCCCCCTGAGGGAAGGCTGCATTAAGGGGCAGGGAGAAATGCTGAGTTCCAGCATGTATCCTGAAAAGCATTCAGATGGGCCAGGAGCACCAAGCCCTCCTACAGCCAGAGTAGGGCTGTGTAGTAACCAGTGTGAGAGTCTCTAGCATACAGTCTGCTGAACACAGTGTTACAGGGTGGCTGCACAGTGATTTCTCAGAGGGAAGGGGCTTTTTTTTTAATAGTTTGTGGCTCATACTAGAGATTTTATGGGAATGGAGACATGTTCCTGACACTCAGTGCCCACCAAATACCTGCCAGGTGTGTAATGGATACCACAGAAATCATCACTGGGGTGAGAGCAGCGTTTGTCTTCTGCCAGGGCATGCCAGATAAATCATGGGGATATCAGTCCCTTCACCAGCAGAAGCTGGAGATGGATGGAGCCAGCCTGGGGGTTTGGTGTGATGTGGTCCAAAAACTTGGGCAGCCTTGTTAGGGCAGAAACTGGGAGCTGTGCTGCAGGGAGCACAGTCAGGACCAACACACTGGAGATTTAATGCTCTGAACAGATTGTAATCAGAGTAATATTGGCCTTCCAGTCCCTTGAGGAGCTCTGGGAAAGCTGGAGAGGGATGGGGACAAGGCCCAGGGGAACACCTTCAGCTGCAGGAGGGCAGCTGGAGAGGGGCTGGGAGGCAGAAATCCTTCCTGGGGATGGGGGAGGCCCTGGCGCAGGGTGCCCGGAGAAGCTGGGGCTGCCCCTGGATCCCTGGCAGGGCTCAAGGCTGGGTTGGATGGGGCTTTGGGCAACCAGTGGAGTCACTTGGGAACCCCCTGAGTACCAGATGTGATGGACAAGAACCACTTCTGGTCCCAGTTCTCATCCTCATCGGTGTGTCTCGTTGCAGAAGCTGACAAACGTCCGGATAATGAAGGAAAACATGAGAACTGGGAATCTGCCAGCAAATATGAAGAAAGCAAGAGTCATCCAGATTATCCCATGTAAGAGATCAGCTGTGGGTGAATAGAAACAAGGGCTAGAAGTACCTGGTTATCCTAAGGTGTAGATACCTCCACACTGAGAACAGCACAGCTCAAATCGAAGCAACTCTGTTGGGACAACTCAAGAGCTGAGAGTCCTGCCTGCAGCTGGAAACTGCAGTTTGGCAAATAATTGCTGTGTCTGTCTTCAAGAGAAGAAGTTTTTACTTCTCTGGTGGAAAATTCAAATGGTTTCAAAACCCATTGGGCTGTGTGGAGTGGTCATGTTTGGTGTTGGTTTGTTTTTAGCTTGGAGGTGTTTTTTGAGGGGTGTTTCTGTTAGCTACCCCCTTGGTTTTGTTGTCCTCTCTGCAGACATAGCTGCTCTGGTTTCTAGAGGACTTCCTGCTCCAAACAGCATTGTCCTCTCCTTACAAAGCCCAACACCATCATAAAACCTTTGTGGGTGATTTAATGAGTTTTGGTTGGTTTGGGTTTTTTATTTGATGGATTTAAATGTGTCATGGTTGGGTTTTTCTCCGGGATGGAGGTTGAGGGGGAGCAGCACGTTATGTCTGTGCCTGAAAGCGAAACCTTGTTGGCCATATCCTGTGTGACTGGAAAAACAAGAGCAGACAAGTTAGCACCCTCCTTCACCGTGCCTAAATCCTCTTGATAAGATCTTTCAGACACTCTGGTTCTCACATCAGAGACTCTGTCGGGTCTGTTTATAAATGCAGCAGTGGAGCAGTCAAGGTGCAGTTAAGCAGGAGCAAGAACAGGCTTTTTCTTTCTTTCAGATGACTTCAACAGAGTGATTCTGTCCATGAAAAGAGGGCAGGAATACACAGACTACATCAACGCTTCCTTCATAGATGTATGTACAGAAACACTGTGTGGATTTAAATTGCAAGTTGAATGTTTTGCCATCACTGCTAAGCCTGCCTAAAGAGACACAGTCACCTTGGCTGAGGAGGAACATTATGGGATCTGTTTGGGTTTGGATTATGTATTCCAAAGAAATTTCTTGCCTGGGGGGGTCAATTTTATATTATTTTGTGTAACTTCTGCATTCTTCATGTTAGACTTACAAACTCAGGCTTTCATTGTATTCTAAAAACTATGGGCAGTAAAACAAATGAGCTGTAAACCTGACAGCCAACTGATCCATTCCCTGCCTTCGGGTTGAGGGATGTAAATTTGGGCTCTTCTGAGGGCAGGAGGGAGAAGATTCCCTGTTCAGCACAGGACAAGGCTCTGACGGTGCCTAGGAACCGGCGTTTGCCTGGGCAGACCTGTGCTAATTCCTAACTCTGCTTCCCAGTGGAATCTGGGCAGCTGCTCCCACTGTGTCTTGTGAGGATTCCTTCTATCTGTAAGCAGTAAAACCCCGTTGGTGGCTGAGGACCACAGACACTGGGGCTCTGAAGCGGGTCGGTGTGGCCACAGAACAGCAGCTCAGAAATCCGGAGCAATGCCCGCTCCGTGGGGAAGCGGAGCTGCCGCTTGTCGTGGCCCCGCTGTGAGGTCCTTCGGGTCACCTGCTGCTGCTGCTTCAGCCTAAATCCTAAAACACACCCCAGGACTGTGAATTCGGAGGGTTTTCTGTCCTGTGCTTCGGGCAGGGAGCGGGACCAGGGTGGGCTCGGTGTCCCTGCCTCGCGACACCCGTCCCGTTGTGACGGGCTCCCCTGCCGTTTCTCCGCAGGGCTATCGCCAGAAGGATTATTTCATCGCCACCCAGGGACCCCTTCCGCACACGGTGGAGGACTTCTGGAGGATGGTGTGGGAGTGGAAGTGTCACACCATCGTGATGCTCACAGAGGTTCAAGAGAGGGAGCAGGTACGTGTCCCGCAGCTGCCAGCCCCTGAGCGAAGCGGTGCCCATCGGCACCTGTAAAATATGAGGGTGAGGGAGCCCTGGGACAGGCTGCCCAGGGGGTGTGGAGTCTCCTTCTCTGGAGAGATTCCAGACCCATCTTGACACTGACCTGTGTGCCCTGTCCTAGGGACCCTGCTTTGGCAGGGGGTTGGACCCCATGGGCTCTGGAGGCCCCTTCCAACCCCTGTGATTCTGTGATCCTGTTAATGTTAGATAAACTGGCCGTACAAGATACATTTCTTACTATTTCCCTAAAACAAGCTCTGGCTTCATTGGGCCAATGTTGGTACTTTTGCTTGAACTGTCAGAAAACCCACCAAAACTACCAAAACTCCTGGTTTGTGCAAGGCCAGCACACATTAAAAGCACAACAGTTACTAGGGTGCCTGACATGAAACAGCAGTGTGGAGTTTGCAGCAGCTGGACTAAGCTTTTGGGAAAACTTCCCTCCCTGTTCTGCCAGTACAAGCTCTGGTGGCTTATCCTGGGCTCCTCCTGGTACATTATTAATTAATGAAGAGCATCCCATATACCTCTGTCTGCTGCTGTTTGAAGATTCAGGGTTTGATGCAGCAACCAGAGTGGTTTTGTTGCACCAGGGCAGGGTCGGCTCAGATGGGAGGGCAAAGTTCTTCCCTGGCAGAGTTGTGGGGCTGTGGCACAGGCTGCCCAGGGAGGGGCTGAGTCCCCAGCCCTGGGTGTGTTTAACAGAGGGGAGATGAGGTGCTCAGGGATCTGGTTTAGCACAGGACAGGAACGGTTGGACTCAATGGTCTTAAAGGTCTTTTCCAACCTTGTTATTGTGTGAAATGGGTTTTGTTGGTGGGTTTGGGAGGCTTGTTATCAACACTGCATTGCTTCCAGGAGTTAATGTGTATTCATCCTGACCTGTTTTAAAGCAGCATTTGCCATCCATGGCTCTGAAGCCCTTTTCATCTGAACAGCTCATGTTACAGAAGCGTTTCATCCCTGTCTTGGCCATTAAGTGTTTCACTGCAAAGTGTTCAGAGTGTGTGTGTTGTGCCGTGTGCCACCTCCTCTATCCGAGCTTCACGACAACGTGGGTAACTGGCAAAAACTTTAAGGAACATTTATAATTCTCTCAATTTTGCAGGAAAAATGCTGCCAGTACTGGCCATCAGAGGGCTCTGTGACTCACGGAGACATCACCGTAGAAATAAAGAATGACAGTCTGCTCGATGCCATCAGCGTCAGGGACTTCGTGGTTACCTACAGCCAGGTAATGTTTTGTAGTGCCGTGAGGTTTTCTTGCATTTGAAGGTGTTTACTTGAGTGCTCTTGTAATTAAAATTCTGGGATTTCTGGTTAATCAACATCCAGCCTTGTATCCATCGAGAGGAAGCTCATAGGAGACAGTTTTTGCTTGGAGCCCCGGGAAGATTCTGGGCAGTAAAACACGTCCTCGAAGTGGCATGTGGGGTTATTTAGTTTGGGGTTTTGGGGGGGGGGGTTAGTTTTTTTATTCTTGTCTCCCACATAGATTAGAATACAATAGATTATTCAATTTGGTATTTTTAAATCCTGTGAAGCATTTTCACAGCACTTGTACTTAGCCTGACCTACCAGCTCTGCCTTCCTGCTGCTCTGCTGCAGCAAGCTCTGCTCGGAACCTGGTTTTGATGTCCAGGACTTGTGTGTCTCCACTCACTGTGCCATTGCTGTAGGATCTGACTGGCATCCCTCTTTGGAAAAACTAACACCAAACAAAAGTTACTTACAATTAAGAGCATAATTCCTTTAACTAGTTGCATTGCTTAGAATTTATGTGCTTAAATAATTGGCATATGCAAAGCAAGAGAACTTTAAATACTCTGTGTTTCCTCAAGGAGGAGCAGGGTGGTTGGGGTCGGCGTGAATACACACTGTGCTTCAGACCCTTGTTGTTGTGTTGGCTTCTGTCATGCTGGGAAGCATTTCAAACCCACCTAAGGGCAGTTTGTACCCCAACATCAGGGGTTTTGCTCTACAATCCAGCATCATTAGAAGGTTTTTCTGCTGCAGATGTCAGGACTCTGGGGAACTTCTGCATTGTGCCTGAGTCCAGCTAGACAGTCAGTGATATCCAAAGCGATGTTACTTCAGAAGGCAGGAAGGAGGCTTGACCAAGCCTTTTCCTTCATCATGGTGAAACTTCTCAGGCTTCCAGTACAAAACAGCGTCCAGAGACTTCCCATCGAACTCGTTTACCTGTGTCCCCTGTCATGGGCACGCTGCAGGCACCCAGCATTGGCAGAGACCTCGTGTTTTACACTCAGTGGCTCACAAAGGTGGTAGAACTGCCAGGACATTCCCGCTGCGTCCAGACGCTGTTACAGTGCAGACATGGGAAAGCCCAAATCTCAGCGTAGGGAAATGCAAGAGAACAGAGAGACTTGGTGTGTCCAGACCTGTGTAGGGCCCCCTGCACTGATACCAACCTGCACTTGTCAGTGGAGGGTTACAAACAGAGCTGCTGGGTCTGTGTGGGCAAGTCTGCATGATCCTGCACTGGCAGGGAGTTGGATGAGATGATCTTTCAAGGTCCCTTCCACCTCCTAACGTCCTGTGATGGCCCAGAGATTGTGGGCCAGGTCACAGATAGCCCCCTCCACTATAGCAGGGTGAAAGTTATGCTACAGATGTTTGAGGTAGGAAGTTTGTTTCCATTTTGAGGTTATACCCGGGTAAATCTGCTGTTTTCCCACACACAGGGTAATCAGGAGAAGCAAAACCGGCTCATCCGTCAGTTCCACTTCCACGGCTGGCCAGAAATCGGGATTCCTGCCGAAGGGAAGGGCATGATCGACCTGATCGCTGCTGTCCAGAAGCAGCAGCAGCAAACGGGCAATCACCCCATCACGGTGCACTGCAGGTGAGACTCGCCTCCTCCCACACACAGCTGAGGAGCTGGGTTTGCTTTCTCTCCCTCCTGGTCTCTGGTCCAGCAGCTTTGCTTCCAGAGGGAGCAGAGCACATCCTTTAAAAAATAAGAACAATTAAGCAGTTCAAGTGAAATGTAGGGGGTGGGGGGCAGGAAGAAAAACCAGGGTGACACTAAAGGATTTCACAGAAATCACAAGGTTGGAAAACACCTTTAGATCATCGAGTCCAACCGTCCTGTCCTGTGCTAAACCAGATCCCTGAGCACCTCATCTCCCCTCTGTTAAACACACCCAGGGCTGGGGACTCAGCCCCTCCCTGGGCAGCCTGTGCCACAGCCCCACAACTCTGCCAGGGAAGAACTTTGCCCTCCCGGCTGAGCTGACCCTGCCCTGGGGCAGCTTGAGCCCATTGCCCCTTGTCCCAGCTCCTGTCCCCTGGCTGAAGAGACCATCGCCCACCTCTCTGCACCCTCCTGGCAGGGCAGGGGAGGTGGGGAGAAGGTCTCCCCTCAGCCTCCTCTTCTCCAGGCTCAACACCCCCAGCTCCCTCAGCTGCTCCTCAGAGGATTTGCCCTCCAGCCCCTTCCCCAGCCTGGTTGCCCTTCTCTGCACTCGCTCCAGGACCTCCATGTCCTTCTTATGGTGAGGAGCCCAGAACTGGACCCAGCACTCGAGGTGCAGCCTCACCAGTGCCCAGTCCAGGGGCACAATCCCCTCCCCAGACCTACTGGCCACACTGTTTCTGCCACAAGCCAGGATGCCATTGGCCTTCCTGGCCACCTGGGCACACTGCTGGCTCATGTTCAGCCTGCAGGTTTGTGACTGGTGGTTTGCTAAGTCAGCAAGGTGGGTGCCACAGGGTGGGTGTCCTTCGTGGCTGGGAGTGACTCTGGGCACTGTTAACTCCTGGCAGTACAGGTGAGTGTTGCTCAACACCGCGATGGGGAAAGGAAAGCTGTAGGTTTATTGTAGCGGTGTGTAATGTACCCCGTGATATAGTGCTCAAATCTTCTGTCAAGAGCAAAATGCTGTTGGTTTTTACAAACTATCAGGAGGATAAAATATATCCCTAATCTAAGCTGAAGGCAAAACGTGTCCTTGTCCTTGAAAGCCGGCAGGAGAGCTGGGAGGACAGAGAAAACAATGTTTACATTGATGCTGAAGGGTAGCTTGTGTGTGATGTGAGGCATGGTAACTGAGACACATCCTTACCCTGTGCCAGGTTTTCACTTTTTTTTGTTGTACATTTTCACTGCAGCATTTTGGGGTTTTTAAAGGCTTTTTCTCTGGTTTTTCAAGCAGTGTTTTTCAGAGGGGGAGGTGTATGTTCATAAGTCTTCTCAATTTGTCTTTTCCCTTTCTGTGCCAGGAAAAAAGTAAGAGCAGAACTAGTGTCCTGCCTACCTCCAGCTCAGTAACCATACCTTACTTTAAAGTATTTTACTCTTTATAAGCCAACAAAGCTTTTTCTGCTTTCTGATCTGTACAAAGCCAAGCTTGCCATACGCAGGGCTGAGACCAGCAGGGTTTCACAGCCCCAGAAGAGAAGTCCCTATGGTTTATTTTTAGTTTTTTTTAAATAAGAAGTTACTGGGCTCGAGGTTGCCCTTTGCCATGAGCCTCTTCACTGCTGCAGACTCCCAGGACCCATGCTGGGGGATGCAGGGGATGAACCCCATCTGCAGCTCCCAGCATGGGAGCGTTCAGAGGCTGTGTCCCTCCGTACCGTGTTCATCCAAGACCTCCCACACTGGAGCCTTTCTCACCACTGAAGCTCACAGGCTCAACCACCGATTCATAAACCAATCCTCTTTCTGTCCCTGCCCTCAGAATCAGTGAATTCATTCATGCAAAAAATGAAATAAGGGGTAAAAGTGAGGGATGTCCTTGACATACCCAAATGAGATGTGTAAGAACTATCCAGTTTTGTTTGCCATGCATCCATACTAAAAATCCTGAAATTAAAACCCCCAACTTGTGTGGGCTTTAAGGATTTGCTCAAAGCATGTTTGGGAAGAAAGGAGCGAGCCCAGCACGAGGAGTATTAAAAATGGAGCACAAAGCAATGCCTGCTGACCTCTTCTAGGCACAGAGGGGGAAGCGATGTGGGTGATGCTGTGTGTGCCCAGGTTTTCTTTATTCCTTCATCTCCTCATCTTTTGATAGCTGCTGACCTGTTCCGAGGTGCCTCGCTCCTGGGTTGCACCAGAAACCCCAAATGGCTACTAGAGATTAGCTAATTACCAATAAATCTGAAGCCTTTTTGGGTTTTGTAGTTGTCTTTAATCTGATAAAAGGAATTGTCTGAAGGGAATAACACATCTAAGGCGCTCTGCCTGCTCCTGCGAGACTTTTAATGCATCCAGCTGAGGATACACAACTTTGGACTTAATCTCTTCATGAGGATTGTGCTTATCAGGTTCTCTTGTATTTGATAGAAGTAAGGTAGAAGATTTCAATTTGCCTGCTTCTGCTTGAAGTACATAAACATTTTAAATTGAATGCATTTTGTGTTTATCCAGTAATCCAGTGAACCTTCTACTCCATTTTACCCCTGATTCCCAATTTCCCAGTCCTATCTTGGTTTTAGGAAGTATTTCTTACCAAAGGTGCTGGCCTTTCAGTGCACAGCCACTGTTCTCTTGGTGTCCCATAATCCTTAATTAATGTAATTAGGGAACAGAAAGCAATCTTTCTTCTTTCTTTTTTTTTTTGGCTCCAGCATTGGGCATAATAAATCAGGTAAAACAATTACTGAACTGTACTTTGGGCCCATGGAGTCAGGATCTGAAATTAATACAAGGACAAAGTATGTGGAGTCAAAGATACTGGGATAAAAGATAGTACGATTCCTCTGGAGCCCATTGGGTCATGTGTTGTGGTCTGGACAGAGGCAGAACAGTGGGGTTCAGTTTCTGGTGTGCATACAGCCTCACACGTAGTCTGGCTTCCCTTTGCCCTTTTGCACATGAGAAGAACCAGCTTAGATCCAAAGGGCTCTTAAAACTTAGAGCTGGATAGGATGTTTTCCTTCAAATTGCTTTGGAGTAATGATAGTAATAATAATAAATAATGACGATGGTGATGGTGCTCCACATGCAGTATACATCACCACCTACCAAAACACTGGGTTTGTTGCACAGTGCTGCTTGGTGCCTACCAGCCCAAGGCTTGTTTTCTCTCTCCCCCATGGAAAACAAACCTGAGAGCAGAGCAGGAGCCCGGGAAGTCGCCTGTGCCGAAGATGAATACAGATCCTGCCGGTCATGTGCCGGCGCTGCCAGTGACCAACCTTCACTGGTTCCAGCCTGGCTCCCACTTAACTCCAACAATTCTGCTCCCTGCTAGTGTAGCTGAGGTGAGAAAAAAAGGAGTAGAAGTTGGCTAGTGGTAGGGTTTGCCCATTCTGTACAGCTCTTCTCACTCTGGTGATGTTTCTACCCCACGGCATGCCAAGCAGATGTGTTTGCCTTGCAGCGCCGGCGCAGGACGGACAGGAACCTTCATAGCGCTCAGCAACATCCTGGAGCGCGTGAAGGCTGAAGGGCTCTTAGATGTGTTTCAGGCTGTCAAGAGCTTAAGGCTGCAACGGCCCCACATGGTGCAAACCCTGGTAAGGTATTTTGTCTCTTTGTCTCAGGGGGTGTGTGTGTGTGTGAATGTTCTTGTGGGAGGAGAGCCAAGGGGGGGGTTGCAGGTTGAAGTACATTCTGTGTGATGCTGTACAAGGTTTGATCCAAGGTCTGTATTTGTATGGATTTTTTTCTTTAATGACATTCCTGAAAACACAGCTTGGCTTAATGTCCTGTCTGGGAGGAACAGGAGGCAGATAAAAGAAAGTCCTTTGCACGTTGTGGGTGACAAAACACACGCAGTAAACGTGGTTTAAGCTGTGTATCAGATGTTGCTTTCTTACTATAGAACATCTGGGCTTAAATTAGCTTGCAGCTCATCACTGAAAAGGAGACAATTCTTTGACTTCTTTAAGGACAGCCACAAATAATAGGTGAAACTTGCTCCAGACACTTTCCCCTGTTGAATAACTATTTAAGAGTTCGGTTTGGCCTTCATGTTTTTGACAAAATCTATAAAAATGCTGATACTTTCTGTCCTGACAGCAGCTTCTGCTCTGTAATTCCAAACTTATTTAGAAACAGTTATCTCAGAAGACCTTTTTCAGGTAGATTTTCTTCATACCACAGATAGGAAGAAATGGGCAGAAGTAGAATTGGACTATCCACAGCCACACCGAGACAGGGGTGAAACCTGTTCTGGCTCTGTGACTGAATGCTGTTAGTGAAGGGTGTAACAGATATTCCCTGATGGGCCTGCAGAAAGGCTACCACTAAACTCCACATTCCAGCCTGAGCGAATTCAGGTGCCAGTTCCAATTCTTGTCAGTGCTGCCAGAGGTTTTGCCATCGTGTCTCAGAGCTGTGGCCGTGGCCCACCTCAGGACACAGAGTACCAGCCAGCAGGCTAATGTAGGCAGTGGATAGATGCACTGCAAGGAAGCTCTGCTTCAGGCAGGTGAATGCAGAACAGGTTTCATGTTCTGCAGTTACAGAATCGCAGGGGTTGGAAGGGACCTCCAGAGCCCATGGGGTCCAGCTCCCTGCCAAAGCAGGGTCCCTAGGACAGGGCACACAGGTCAGTGTCCAGACAGAGCTGGAATCTCTCCAGAGAAGGAGACTCCACACCCCCTGGGCAGCCTGTCCCAGGGCTCCCTCACCCTCACTGGGAAGAAGTTCTTTCCTAGATTGGGGGGGAACTCCCTGTGCTCCAACTTGAGCCCATCGCCCCTTGTCCTGTCCCCACAGACACTGAGCAGAGGCTGCCCATTCCCCCTGTGTCCCACACTTCAGATATTGATAAACAGGAATAAGTTCCCAATTAATACGATACAGTTGTGTTGTCAGAAGTTATCCTGTCCCATGGTTTCTGCTGTAAAGCCAGAGCTTGGTGTTAAGCAGCCAGGCTCTGCGGGGAAGCTGCAGGAGTCGCTCACTTGTAGGGTGAGCTGGGTGACAGGCAGGTACAGTGAGCTGCTTCCTTTCAGTGAGAAGGCAGGTCTAAGAACTGATGCATGGTGCGTTTTAGGAACTATCATTTCGGCAGCTGAATGGAATCACTTTGACAAGCAGCAGTCAGCCTGAGAGAAGAGCAAGGCACCATTGCTTCTGTGTTCAAACCTAAACACAGGAATACAAAGCAGAACCCACCGGTCCAGGCCAGAACACCTGGCATTTACCCCCAGATTTGTATGAGTGTGATTTTCCCCAGTGCAGTCATACAGTGCAACCAGAGCCTGTTGTAATAACAGATCAGAGCCCATTGTGACATCTTCTTACTGTTTTTCAGGAGCAGTATGAGTTCTGCTACAGAGTGGTACAAGATTTCATCGACATATTTTCGGATTACGCTAATTTCAAATGAAAACTCCTGCCTTATTTTTTAATTTGCCTGTATAAATAGTTGTATATTCTGTTAATTTATTCCATGCCATTTGGATTGTGAACTGTAAATACGACCTTGTGTTTGCTCTAAAAGTTGTATTCGCTGTAAAAAGTTATTTCTTAAATGTAAATATCTCCTAAAGCCAAGTATAATGTTCATATACAATATATCACTGTAAGATGGTATAGAAATCTTTATTCTAATTAACAGTAAATTAATTCTTGAGGGTCTATTTCTTTGGATTTTTCCACTTATAAATATTTATGAAGAACGTTATGTCCCAATTCTTGAACCTTTACACAGGTGATTTACATTTCCTATGAAAAAAGAAGTGAATCGTGGTACCAACGTTTAAACTAGATGAGTTTTAGCCATGAATCTTCCTTTGCTATGAAAGCAGGTGTTTGTGTGGGGTCGCCTTCTGATACCCTGCTCATGCTTACTTGTAATTTATTTCACAGAGAGTCTTGCTGGAGGCAAAGAGACCGCTCGAGTGAAGCGCTGTTAATGCTCAAGGTATCAGAATGGGGCCCTTTCGTGTGTAATAATGTGCAGCCCGACTGAAAAATACAACTGCTTTTAAAGTCTGATTTAAGAACCTCCAGGTTGATGGCATTTCTGGTTTGAGTCCTGAAGTCAGTAAGATATAATGAGTGTAAACACAGATTGGAAATTTTGACTTAATACAGCTTTCAAAGGCCATTTATTTTGTTGTTTCCTAACTAATACACCAGCTTAAATCGATCTAGAATGACAATAACGTGAGTTTATTGCTACTTGGAGAATATTTTGCACATCAGAAGAGTATATTTTGCGCCACCTGCACTTGTCTACTTGAAGAGGGTTTATAACCACAGTCAGAAATGGATATAAAGCTTCTCTATGTACACGTACATAATTTCCCACTTCTTTGAGAAAAGGCAAAAGCCATAAATTCTTATTCTTTGATGAGACACAAAGGAAGAATTGACAATATTTGCTAAAATTTTGCAAACCTGTTTCACTAACAGTGCAATGCTTTCACCATGAAGCACCGCAGCAAGGAGCTCCTCTCCCTTCTCACCCTCCCCTGTATTATGACAAAAGGAATGCTTCCTCTGTCTAAAAGGGATATATGATTGTGTATAGAGATATATTTTTAATGAAAGTACTACTGATAGTATAATTGGGGAAGGAAAGTTTCAAAGTCTTTATCGTAGCCCTGAGCAGGATACGCTTCGGGGTTTTGAAAATCCAAAAATCACAGGGCGTCCGAATGTTGAATAATTAAAAAGTCTATCTTTTCCACTCTTTAAAATGCATATACGAATTAATGAGCACAAATTAATGTGAATATGTACTTTAATTACCTAAGTAATATGCAATAGTTCTGTCTTTGTCCACTTGGTTGGGTTTTTTTTTTAGTGCAAGCATAAAAGCCTTATTTAAAATCAGCAACTTCCACTGCTCAGTTCCCTGTTCTTGTGCTGGTTTATCCCGTGTCCGTTCTTCACTGCCCATAACAAACAGCATTATACTTTGTAAGGATGCAGGGAAAGGAGAAGGTGTCCCTACCTCTCCTTT
Organism: Gallinula chloropus; assembly: GCF_964237585.1. Lineage (NCBI taxonomy): Eukaryota > Metazoa > Chordata > Aves > Gruiformes > Rallidae > Gallinula > Gallinula chloropus. The sequence continues at coordinate 79,802,122 of NC_140090.1, forward strand.
TCCTACTCAGAGGAAAAGATGCAGTTGAGAAATGCCTGAGCACACTGTTCTGAACACTGCCATTGACTGCTGCTTGTCTCCCCATCAGCGCTCCTGTATTTATTTGTACAGTAAATTATGCACTTCAGAAAAGATTGTTTAAAGACTACACCTTTGTTGTGAGTTGCTCTTAGAAGATACACTCAAGACGCAGGAAGTGTTGAGTGGCTGCAAACGACTGCTAAGTGAGCTGACCTGACTACTGCTTGTGAGAATTTTACCAGAGCTGGAAAAGCCATCAAATAAATTCGCTGTGGAAACCAATGCAGTGGGGCTTTCAGTATGATCCTTTGTAGCACAGGGAGACTCAGAGAGGGTAAATGATGGTAGAATGTAATGCCAAGAACTTCCCACCGTTTTCCAAAGCAGCGTTTTGTGGTCCTGTTGGATCCCAATGTCAGGATCTGTGTTTGGAAACTAACTCGTCTGTTGGACAGCCTGTCGGGTCCCCTCAGTAAAAGCTTGGAGTGAGAGTTGCCTTGTGAAGCAAACCTCAGCGTGATGGCAACGTGGTGTGGTGGCAGCGGGGACTCACAGCCTGCCTGAGATGCAGCAGATGCCACCTGCCCCTGAAGCTGGCTACAAGGAATCGCTCTGCAGGGCACAGAGCTACACGCTCTGTACTCACGGCAAGCAGGAGTTAAGCTGCAGCATCACATCCTAAGTGGGTACTCAGATTTTAGTTGCTATCTGTATTAAGGTGTCTGGGAGGAAACAGAAGTACCTATGGTATATTTCAGAAGTCACAAATTATAGCTACAGGATGACTTGTCTTTTATAATTTGAAAAGGTTGCTTTCTGGTTCTTCCGTTGGTCAAGGGACTGCTGGTTGCAGCCGCCCAGCAGCCAGGGAGCTGTCTCTCCACATAGGCATATATTAATTTTCTTTTAATTTTTCCTGTGTTGCATGGAATTACTTTAAAATGCCAAATAGTTGATTGGAAGTTGTACATTCTGATCTGTGTGTGGTTTTTGGTCACCATGTGACTTGACTGTTCTCACGTGTTACGGTAGGTTCCAGTTCACCTGAGCATTTAAGCCTTTGCTTTACGACATCTCTGTTCCACCATCGAGTCCCATAGGTTCTTTGTTCCTGAAGCAAATCCCTTAAGTGCTTTGCTGAATTGGGCCTTAACGAAGAATGCAAACTGTAATTACCGGTGTTTTTAAGGGTATTTTTACGTATCAATTTTTAAACTTTTCAAATGAGCCTGACCACCTGTGTGCAGTATTTTGAAATGTTTTCGTTTCCCTAGTACCATTGTTAATGTAAAGTTATTGAAACTTTTTTTTCTGTATAACCAAATTGTATTTAATTTGTCAAATCTTTATAATATATGTATGTATTATACAGTTTCGGCTATTATTATTTTCTTTTATTACATTTATAATTTGATCTTGCTGTGTTTTTAATGCCAGTGAATGTTGCTGAATTATTTGTATATGCAAATTGCAAGATCTAATACATTCTGATGCAAGAACAAAGCTTCCTTTTTATTCTCCAACCGTATTACGTTCCTTAAATCTTTTCATTTCATTCCCGTGCTGTGTGTTCATTTAAATTAAGTGTTCTAAAGGAGCTGAAATCCAAGATCTAGATAAATGCTTCTTTTGGTACTTATCTTGCAGCTATTTGGAAGTAATAGATCCCTGCTGTAACTGAAGCATTGTGCCTGCAAACTCCTGGTGGCAATTGAAAGCCACAGGTCTTCCCAAGCTGTGTAAATAGTAAGACTTGGTGGTGTAGAGCGCTGATGTGACTCATCCTGTTGCATCCTCCCTTGATGATTCAGACCCCGACCCTGATGTACCTCCAGCTGTTACTCCCCCATCGATCCATACAGCCCTTAGCACAGCAGCTCCTCGTTCTTTGGTCTGGCAAAGCACTGGAGCAGGGCAGAGCTGCAAGAACCCGGGGTTCTGCCCCCATCGAGAGAGGTGGGGAGGAGCGGGGAGCCCAGTGCCACGTTGCTGCTCTGAGGGAAGTAGGAGCGCGTCTTGTCTCTGAGGGAGAAGGGCAGGTGAGTACGAGGGGAGGGTGCTCACAGCACACAAAGCCTTTCTGTTCTCTTGTAACTAAGTTGGAGCAGTGCTGTGGTACACTAACAGTATCACACCAAGATAAAAACAGCAGCTTAATTTTCAACTGTGCTGTCTGTTGTTAACCGAAGGCCCAGCAACTTCTGCTTTAGTTTCAACAGGTTTTATATTGGACCTCACGTGCCAAAGGTAAGATGTCCCACTGTTCTAAGAGGTGTTGGGGAGATTCGTTTAACCCAGGAGTAACCACGCGGGAAGGTTACAATCCTAATGCCAAGGTAGTATCTCTGAGACTTGAAACGACTGAACGTTACCCATCAAGTATGCCCTAAGGAAGCAGTGTTTCTGTCTGACCCCTGCAGCCCTGTTTCATCTGGTACACCTGACACCTCAGAGGTGCCTTTTCAGTGTAGATCGTTTTCTGATTATTTTTTCCAAGCTTGCTTGGAAGAACATGTAGTTTCCAATGTCTGCTTGTCCACTGTTCTAACATTTGTGCTTGGCAATCACGGTGCTTTCAACACTAATTAAACCATCCAGGGATAACTGCAGCAAGTACTTAGGCGTTGTTTTCCAGAGACAGCATGTGTGTGCATCCTGAAGGATGGCTTTGCTTCACCAAAAGATGTACTAACCATGAATCCACCTGCAGAGTTTGAAATACAGGGACACAGCACCCCGAAATACAGAGCCTCTAGGAGATCAGCATTCAGGAAAGTGTTGCTGTTGCTTACTGGGACGCTAAGTACTACCAAGTTAAGGGTAATCTTTTGCATTACCTGTAAAAGCTACTAATTATTTTAATAATTCCAAATGAGCTGACAAAATATTTTGTGATTGGATTCTATACTATATATATATTATATATTGTTTAGCCCAGAGCAAGATACACAGCTGGTGAGATCGGTGAAAGTTAACTTCGTGTAAGCATAAACTGATGCCTGTGTGTGACTTCAGGAAATAGAATAATCTCAAGTATTAATCAGTTGTGAATTAATCACTGGTTAATTTAAATAATTATTGATTACTACAGGTCTCTACCATTTCTAGTGTAAGGTTCTGTGTAGTGGTATAGTAGAATTGCCATTGTTAGATGAGTCAAGCTACGTAACTGGGATCACCTGTGAGATGAAGGATGACTTCAACAGGGGTTTATTAACAGCAAATCAGGGCTCACCTGATCCTCACATCCATCAAGCAGGTAACGGACGGCTGTTTAGATACTATATTGATGATAAAGTTCTCTATTTGCCTCTGACTTCCCATGGAAAAAGATTGCAGTGAGAAGGTGGCAGTGTAATTAAGATCCTATGAGTGGAAGTGTTTTCCTTACAACATACACTCTGTTCTGTCCCATTTTACTGACAAATCTGCAACAAACAGAGGAATTGTGAGACTTTGCTGGGATACAGCAATAGCTGTACTGAAAGTATGAACCCTGCACCTTCTGTGACCTTGTTCATATCTCCAGGTTATATTTAATTACAGGTAAGAATTGAATTTTCTCATCATGCACTCCCCCAGCAGTTAATTTCGTTTGCCTCACCTCGTGCATGTGGGTTGTTTCCCTACCCATAAATGTTACACAGAAATCCCATGAAGACCTTGTGCTGCTTCAGTGGGGTTTTGCATCTTACACCCGGTGATGCTGACAGGGGGGATGTGTTTCTAGAAACTGGGGACTCAGACAGAACTTGGTTTCGTTGTAAACTGACAGTGAAATGTGTTTAATAGGTTATTTAAACAGTGTAGACTGAGTGAGATCAAGGATGTGTTTATTCTGTGCAGGGCACCTGTGTCAAGTCTACGCTGCGCTTTGCTTCATGCAGCAGTGGAGAGTTTTTCAAGCAGTTGCACTTCACCACGAGCACTCTTCGCCTTAGGTATTAACGGATTATGTTGTAATTTAGATAGTTTAATAAGAGCTTTATTCTAATGACTTTTATGTGTTTTCTGTGCTACTCTGCACAGGGTGGGAGAATTACTGAATTATTAATTGGGACTTTGCCAAGGATTCTTTTCACAGTTAACCGTTTTCCCTTTCACCTGTTTGCAGTACATCAGAAATTGTTCCAGTGTTGTCGGTGTCACACACAGCCTGTTTCTAAATGTTGAACAACAGATCTAAGTGCTGACTTCCTGCCAGCTGGGGCGACACCAAGAAAGCAAAATGATGCCAGTCTGGAGGAGCTCGAGGAGGAAAAACTTCGTGCAGTTGCAGTAGCATCGGAGTCTGAAGCTCAGTTTGCACTTGAGGTGGCAGAGATCCAATACCAGCATCCGATCCCAGGCTGCAGGCATAGCAGGCAGGGAATGAACAGGTCATAGAATCACAGAGAAGGGACCTCCAGAGATCATGGGGTCCAACCCCCTGCCCAAGCAGGGTCCCTAGGACAGGGCACACAGGGAGGCATCCAGAAGGGGTTGGAATCTCTCCAGAGAAGGAGACTCCACGCCCCCTGGGCAGCCTGTCCCAGGGCTCCCTCACTGGGAAGAAGTTCTTCTGCGTATTGGTGCAGAACTCCCTGTGCTCCAACTTGCAGCCATCGCCCCTTGTCCTGTCCCCACAGACACCGAAAAGGGGCTGCCCATTTCCCCCCATCCACATCAGCTGCTGCCTGAACTTAGTGCCTTATTTACCTAATACCTTGATACCCTATAAAGTCCTAATCTAGAAAATAGAACTTGTGCCTCCTTAGGCTTTCAAGTTAAAAATCAGCAGCAGCACCAGCTGAGAGAAACGAATTCAGCTGCTCAGAAACTAGAATGGCCTTGTTTGAGGATCTTCAGACGAAAAAATGAGATGCCCAGTTTTCTAATTATCTTTGTTTTGTTGTTGTTCTTGTGATTTTTTGTATTATTGGGCCACCTCTTCTGGTCATTAAGCCCTGGAAAGGCTCATGGGTTCATACAGATGGATCTCAGTGAAGCAGCTTTCTCCTAGTCCCCCTTGGATTGGTTGAGTAAGTGAAAAAAAAAAATGCCTTAATAGCCGGTAAGGAGATTCAAGTGCTGATTTAAAATAAACTACTTTTCAACACATTTTTTGAAAGCTGATAGTTCAACATGGATGCAGCTGTTGACTTGTGCTCCTCATAAATTAAATGTGCACAGATAAAAATTACCCTAATAGAAAATTTAAAGCTTAAAGAAAAAATGTCACTTTTCCCCCTCCTATAGATCTACTTTTGCAATTATTTGTATATCTGCCCCTTAAGAGAGCACTACTGCTCTGGAGGCAGATTTAAAGCCGTGCTTAAAACCTTTATTACAATTTGTGTTTTCCTGTAAGTTCTGCTGTGTTTGCAGAGACATTTATCACAGGGGATGTGACAGGATTCTGTGCAGTAAGTGTGCTAATAAACCACTGCATGACATGCCAAGAATATACAATTATTGGCACACTGCAGGGTTGGGGTTTTTTTGGGGTGGTGGTGTGAAATCACCAAAGCCCTCGTCAGCATGACAAGGCTCACATAACTAGAGCAGCAAAATTGCTCTTTTCCTGCCCAGCTCAGTTCGATCTGATGGGAGCTAGAAGAAACTGGAAGGAATTAAGGCTCTCAAAGAGTTTGGCAGGTATAAATGGTTTGGGTTAGATATATTGTTCAGGTACAACTGCACTTTTAAAGATTCCTGGGAAGGATGTGAGTTTATTATCTGTTTATTATTAGAATGCTGATTTTGTCTGAATGTTTTACATCTAAGGACAAGATTTTTCCAGCAGCATAAAGCTATTGTTACCAGCTGAAGGTATAATTATAGTCATAATCATGATTTAATATGCTGAACTAAATTAAAGCTTATAAAATAAACTTCTGAGTAATTTAATTGAAAGGAAAAAAAATTGACTAGCTGCTTACATCTATCACATCTGAAGTACCCCAAAGTCATCCTACCTCATAAAGCAGCAGTTGAGGCAAACTAGATAATGAAATAAAATAGTAGTAATATCAAAAGGAGTTCTGCTTTGTGAAAGATCTGAATGGCAGAGTTTCATCCCCTGAAGCACAAAGGACTGGATGACCTTGTAAAAGGCCTTGTATCAAAAATGCTGTGCAAGTTGGAATGCAGGCTGCTCCTCTGGGATGGTTTTCCTGTGGTCATCTTAAAAGATTGAAACCAAGTCCAAGCGTTCATTATGTGCAGTACCTAGGAAATATATGGGCAAATATCAGAAATTCAAACTTCCATCTGTTATCCAAGGTGTGTTTCAAATACCATCTGTAAGAGTAAATTGCCATCCCTCTTTTTGCGAACTATTCACCATTTCTGAAAGTACTTTGTTCTGGTGCTTATTTAAAATGTCTTTTCTATTTACTTCTCCAGCCACAGAGGTGAATTTGGCTTAGTTTTTTTTTTGCAGAACCACAGCCTGGAAATGATGTTTCAGACAATCTAATCAAACTCATGCCAAAAGAACAGCCTTGCTCCCTGTCCCCCTCAGAACCGGCTTACCAGGGAGAGGACAATATGTCACTGACAAATCCATGTTCCTTTTGTCTGTATGTACCTTCCTGCACTGCTTCATGAGGGTGAGAACAGCACCTCTCTTCCAGAAGTCCAAATGCTTTCAGAACTCCCTTCAACATCAAAAAGAATGAGAAAGCAAATGGGTAGCTTTAAAACTTCATATTGTGCGTCACATAGAGGAGACTCTGCAGAATAAAATTAGGTTCTGGGGTCTGTGTTTTGCAATTTCAGAGCACTGGTGCAACTGTTCAACCTACAGAAGAACTGAGCATACTGATGGAAGCTCTGTAGCCTCAGCATAACCTGCATTTTTCTGCAACACCTGCAATATTCTGCAATACCCTGCATATTGTGGAAAGGGCTCCAAGTAAATGCCTTTCCAGTCTGAAAAACGTTTCTGATCTGAGATGATATGCAAAGGGCTCAAAGGTACCTTCCTCTCCTTGGCTATTTTTTAAGTCAGGTTTCTTCTCCTTTTCAATACCTGGAGGTTATCATCTCATTGATTCAATATTAATTTTTAGCTTTATACAACCATATAATGATAATATCAAAAATAGAAGATCGATCAAGGATGAGGAAGGCAGTGATATTGTTTTTTTCTAGGAACAGCTTGTCAGTTGTTTGGGTTTTTTCCCCCTTCTTCTGTCTTCAAATACAGAACAGCACAAACAGTGTTTGTCTTGATTCTTGATCATTTGTCTTACAGAGCCACAAATTCAAGTCTGGGGAATGGATTCCTGTCAGGGAGCTGTCATGGGAATCAGTTTTGGTAGATAAATGGAGGTAACTAAATGGCTGAGTAAAACTGACCTAAAACGCTAGTTTAATTTTTATTGCTTTCTCCCTCCCATCATTGCCCCCTTTATTTTCTTAAGTTCCTGATGTTCATGGTTTAAATACTTCAATCTAATTATAGAATCATAGAATGATTTGGGTGGGAAGCCCCATCCAACCCGGCCTTGAGCCCTGCCAGGGATCCAGGGGCAGCCCCAGCTTCTCTGGGCACCCTGTGCCAGGGCCTCCCCCCATCCCAGGAAGGATTTCTGCCTCAGATCTCATCTAAATCCCCTCTCCTTCAGCTTGAAGCTTGTCCTATCCCTCCCTGCCCTTGTAAACGGCTCCTAAAAGACCAGTGCGGGAAACAAATCCAGGTGCTTAAATTCGCTTAGAAAGCAGTTGAGTGAGTTAAACGGAAGCAGAATAAAGCGACAGGGTGCTGCTTGTTTTTCCTCCCCGTCCTGAGGCGCTCCCGTCACGGTCAAGCACTGCGGGCAGCCAAAGGGGAACGTATCGGGGACACAGCCGAACCCGCTGGGAATCCAGCAGCTCCGTAGAGGCGCTGAAGTAAACCCGGACAGGTACGAGCCAGAACCTCAGCCCGTGGCGGGCGGGAGCAGGTTTCTCGCCTCACAGAGCCTCTGAGGCGGCCGGCGGGGGCGGTGACGGGCGGAGCCGCCCTGAGGCGGGGAACGGCTCCCGAGGTGGCGCCTCAGCCCTACGCCTCCGTTTGAAATCAAACCGCCTCCGCGCTTCCGATTGGGCCTTCGGCGCGGTCCCGTGACATCCCCCCCGCCAATCGCCGGCCTCCGCGCGCCTTTTCGAAAAGAAACCGTTCCCGGTGCTTGGAGAAACTTTTCTCCCTCCGCCAAGGCGGCATCATTGAAGCTAAAAGAGTCCGGCTGCGGAGGGGCCCCTATCCCGCTCGGCCGGCCGGCCCCGGTGGTTGCCACCAGCCATGGCGGCTCTCAGCAGCTGAGTGCAGCGGCCGCTTGTCCGGCTCCCGCCTGCCCGGCTCCCGCGCTCTGTTTCGGTGCGGCGCAGGGATACGGCGGCGGCGGCGGGTGCGAGGCCCCGGCGCGGTGCGGCTGGCGCGCGCGGAGAGGCTGAGCCGCGCTGCGCTTTGACAGGAGGCGCCGCGCGGGTACCGCTGCTGCTGCTGCCGCCGCCACAGCGGCTCCTCAGCGCGCTGCCAGCGCTCCGCCGCAGGTAAGAGGCGTCCCGGCCGCCGCTGCGCTGGGGGCTGTGGGTGTGCGCGGCTCCCTGGGGAGGCAGAAGCGTTCTAGGTACGGGGGGAGCGGGCGGGCGGAGGCGGCTTTGGGGCTGCGGAGCGGGGTCGCGCCGTGTCGCTGCCCGGTGCCGGCCCCGTCCTGCTGCTGGGTGCCGGGGCGGGTGAGGGCTGCTGCCCCGCGGAGCTTGGGCTCGTAGCGGTGACGGGAGCTGCGAGCCGGGCGGTGCGGGCGGGGGACGCGGCGGGCTGCGGCGTGCCGGTACCTGGGGGTCCTGCCAGGGGCGCCCCGAGGTCTCTTGCGCTTTGTTTTGGTGCCTTTCAGCAGGGTGGAGCCCGGCGAGAAAGCTCATTAGGGCTCCTTAGTGCCCGCCTTTAGTCCCGTGGCTGCGCCGGGCCCCGCGGTACCTGGTCGCAGGTTCCCGACCAGTTTTCTTCGAGGGCTGCTCGTGTTTGGCTGTGGAGCGAACGCTGCGGGTTCGTGGCTTTGGCTGGGTTTTTGTTTTCAAGCTCAACGCCTTTCCTTCCGCCTTCTGTGCGCACCTGAGGTGCCCTCGCCCCACTCTCCGAGCTGTGCCGGCAGCTTCGCGGAGCAACCCCTGAACTTCCAGGCGCCTTCTTCAGAACTTCCTCCTCCCCAGGTCTCGGCTACCCCCTTTCCCCCTTGTTCAGGAGGACGCAGCTGCAGTCAGATGGTCTCTGTTTACTTTGTAACCAAGCCTCAGAATTTCCCTGTAGGTAAGAGAGTGTGTACTAGGTTTAGGAGAGGACTGACTGCAGGAAGATAAACTTTTTAAGTTGCTTCTGGGATGAAATATATCGGCCCTGCATCTTTCATAGAAGCTCAGAATTGTAGGGGTTGGAAAGGACCTCGAGAGATCATTGAGTACAGCCCCCCTGCCAGAGCAGGGTCCCTAGGACAGGGCACACAGGTGTCCAGACGGGGCTGGAATCTCTCCAGGGAAGGAGACTCCACACCCCCTGGGCAGCCTGTCCCAGGGCTCCCTCACCCTCACCAGGAAGAAGTTCTTGTGCATATTGGTGTGGAACTGCCTATCCTCCCAACTTGAAGCCATTTCCCCTTGTCTCCACAAACCATTGAGAAGAGGCTGCCCATGGCCCCCTGCGTCCCACCCTTCAGCTATTGATAACCATTGATCAGATCCCCTCTCAGTCTCTTCTCTCCAGGCTGAACAGCCCCAGCTCCCTCAGCCTTTCCTCACAGGGGAGATGCTCCAGGCCCTTCAGCATCTCTGTCCCTCCTCTGGACTCTCTCCAGGAGATCCCTGTCATTTTTATCCCAGGGAGCCCAGCACTGGACACAACACTGCAGGTGGGGCCTGACCAGGGCAGAGCAGAGAGGGAGGATCACCTCCTTGGACCTGCTGCCCACACTCCTCTTGATGCACCCCAGAAAGGGTAGCAAACACCACCTGTGATGTAAAGGTAGTGCAGCCAGGTTTAGGTGAACATGTGAGAAGTGCTCTTGCACCCTGTATAGGCACCAGTTTCCCCAATTGCCCTGAGCCTTCAGCTTCCTCATGATGATTGACATCAGGCTCCGGGTAAATTAGGTAGTTCCCAGTTTTCCACACAAGCAAGTGAGTTCAAAGGGCATCAGGATCCTTGTGAGAAAACTCCAACAGAAGACTTACATTGATTTACTTTCAGAAAGGTGTAAAGTGTTACTCAGATGAGCCATTCTGACATTCTTCTCTAGGTAAGAGTCTTTCCATTTGAAGATGCCGCTCCTCGGGAAGATCGTTGTAATTAAACGGAACGGGAATGATGGAATTAGTTTTCCACTCACTGCAAGTTCTTGTTTATTTGGAAGGTGAGAATTAGTTGAGTACCTGCATACATCAAAACGACATTAGAGATATTTTTCCTCCAGGTTATATTTCCTAATAGTTATTTTCAACACTAAAAGCTGTTTGTTTGCCAGTCGTGTTAAGAGGAGGGAAGGTGGCATAGTTCAGAGGTTAATTCTAAGACTGAGAAGCTGAAATTGAGTTTTGTTACTTTATTCCTTTCCTTGCCAGAGTAACATATCTTTTTTAATGGTTTCTGGCCAAAGGAAATCTGGGGAGAAAGGACAGTTGATAAGCCAGTGCTGGTGGTATTTTATCCAGAGGCAGTTTCCAGTAACTGGCTAATGAAGAGAAGCAAGGTACATGGCTTGTGTATGACAGTCTTTGTTACACTAGTGCTTTTCTCAGTTTTTATTATTTTATTTTTGATTCTCCAAAGCCTCAGTGATGCATCAGCCAGTATCTAAAACTAATATTAAGAAATTACTAATGAGTTATTCCTCCTCCTCAATCTTGAAGCTCTCTGATTTACATAGTTGAGAGATAGTGGGTTTTGAGCTTGATCCAGCTATTGTACTTTAAAAGTAACATACCCGAAAGGTATATGTGAAGACTTGATGATCTTATTATAAATAATCTCCAAATAAAATGGTTTTACTTAAGCTGTGTCTGTTCAGCACTTTGCTGACTGATTGAATGACTGCAGTTAGTTCAGATACCTGTCCTGAATCAGATTTCATAGTGAAACTCTATTGGAGGCATTCCAATGTCAGGGATTCTGTGCCTTGGCTTCAGAAGAGCTGCCTGGAGAAGTGTCACTTGGGGTACAAACCCTAGTTTCTGGCTGCTGCATCAGCAAGGAGTGCCAGGTACTTCTGTGAAAGGTACCTGTGCTCTGATGGCTGGGGTGTTTGCTGCTGAGACCTGCAGCGTGTCAAAAGCATTAGAGGATAGTGGGAGGAAGAAAGAAGGAAATAAGAAAAGAATGGAAGAATCTGTACAGTTGGAAACACAGCTTTTACTTACTGACAGCTTTAAAGAAGGTTGAAGTGGTGATCAGGTGACACCCCTGATCCATGGAGCTAATACTCCTGAGAGTGACCAGTAAGCAATGACCAAGTGTGAGCTGGAGAGCCCAGGCTGGTGTCTTCTAAAATTGCTCCACAACTCTTTGGCAAGTTGCAAGTCAGGAAACAATCTCCAATCAGTCTGTTATAGATGGGACTCTTTTGACTTCTGAAGTATTTTCAGAATTCAGGTATTTTAGGTATTTTTTTCTGCTGTGGATGTTGTGATGTTGTACAAGTCTTGACCACCTGTCATGATTTGCCACAGTTGAAAGCATTCTATAGTTAGTTTGTTTCATGTTACCAAATTTAAAGTAGTATCACGCTGCTGTACAATGATTAGCTAAAAATTTGGGCAATCACCTGATTCTATAGCTGCTGGACCTGGTCTTCTGTGTTTCTTGAAACTGGAACTGTGTTTTTCACCCTCAGGAGAAAAGAATGTGATATTCGCATCCAGCTGCCTCAGGTCTCAAAGGAGCACTGTAAAATTGAAGTGAATGAAAACAAGGAGGTAAGAAACACGTTGCAATGACATGCATTTCCTCCTTGCATCTCACTGTTGCATCTCTTCAGCCTCCTGACTTGTTTGTTTCATTTCTAGGCAATATTGACTAATTTAAGTGCCGTGAATCCTACGCAGCTGAACGGGGGCTGTTTCCAGCAGCCTGTGCTGCTGAAGCATGGAGATGTGTTAACCATCATTGATCGTTCCTTCAGGTAGGTCCCAGTGACAAACCCTTCATGCCCTGATCCTAGAACGTGCTCTGCAGGTGGGATGTGCAGGGAGCTGGCTGAAGGTACAGAAGGTGGATGTAGATAAATGGCAAAAATTAAAATGTCCTTTCACCATCTGCAGAAACAGAAGCTAATTGAATTTATCTTCTATTTCTTTCCAGTGTCTTAGTAGACCTTCTTCAGCAGGCAAGATTGCTTAAAGATTTTTTTAAATCACTTCTATATTACATGTAATATATAATAAAATTATATATATAATGATATAATATATAATTAGATAATGTATAATATAATAATTCTATATACTTATATATAGAATTATATATTATATAATAAAATTATATATTACATTCAGCTAAACCAATAAAGATGGAACTGTCTAGAGAGATCATTTTGATTTTTGTTTCAAGAGTGATCATTTTAAAGGGAAAATTTAGAAGTATTTTGATGTAGATAAAGCCTGTTTGGAGTGAACAACTATTGCCAGGTCAGATCTCAGTCATGGGAATTCAGTCATCACCTATTTGAAAAAATAATCATTGTATTACTTATTTAAATATTTCTTCCAGGTTTGAATATCCTCTGCAATCAACTCCAAGAAAGAAGCGTTCTAGATCTCCAAAAGATGAAACACTGCAGGTAATGTTGTGGCCAGAGGCTCATTTATTACAAGTACATTGGTGGCAGTAGTGATACAGTGGAGAATAAACTTTCTTTCCCTCTCCCCCCACCCCTGCCCCCCCCCACCCCCCGAAAATAATTTGTCGGTCTCAGTGCTGGTTCACTAAGATATTGTTGGAGTGTATACATATAAAATGATATCAAGTCAGGGCTGGAAGGGACCTTAAAGATCATCAAGTCCCAACCCCCTGCCATGGGCAGGGACACCTCTCACCAGCCCAGGCTGCTCAAGGCCCCATCCAACCCAGCCCTGAACACCTCCAGGGAGGGGGCAGCCACCACCTCCCTGGGCACCCTGTCCCAGGGCCTCACCACCCTCAGAGTGAAGAATTTTTTCCTAATATCCAATCTAAAAGTACCCTTTCCCAATTTAAACCCATTCCCCCTCGTCCTGTCACTCCAGACCCTTCTAACAAGTCCCTCCCCAGCTTCCTTGTAGCCCCTTCAGGGACTGGAAGGTGCTATAAGTTCTCCCCAGAGCCTTCTCTTCTCCAGGCTGAACAAGCCCAACTCTCTCAGCCTGTCTTCACAGGAGAGCTGCTCCAGCCCTCTGATCATCTTTGTGGCCTCCTCTGGACCCATTCCAACAGTTCCATGTCCTCCTTATGTTGGGGACTCCAGAACTGGACCCAGCACTCCAGGTGGGGTCTCGGGAGAACAGAGCAGAGGGGCAGAATCCCCCCCAGACCTGCTGGCCACACTCCTTTTGATGCAGCCCAGGACACAGTTGGACTTCTGGGCTGCAAGTGTGCATAGTTGGATCTCATTGAGCTTCTGATCCACCAGCACCCCTAAGTTCTCTCCAGGGCTGCTCTCCAGCACCTCAAACAAAGCCTATCTTTTAACAACTTCTTTTCCTTGGTTTATTTTTTTGTTCTTAGGAAAGTTTTCTTCCTTATAGGGGGGGACAGTGTTAGTTTGTGAGTTCTGTGGCTATTCAAACACTTGGTTTTGCTGTAGTGTTCTACTTCTATTTTCTTTAAAAATCTCCCACTGGGTCCAATAAGAATGTGAGATTCTAATGTGCTTATACACATTCTTATGCTCCAGCTGCTTTTAGAGCAGTTTCTTATATATAGCTACTGGTAATTTCAGTAATAAAACAAGAGCTAAACTCTTGCTATGCAGGGTCTCAAATCTGTGTGTATTGCTTAATGTTCTTATGTTTTGAAATATTCTAGGATTTAATTTGGATACTTTTAAGCCTGTTTAGTAAATAAAGCATATACTTTTATAAATCCAGTGTTTTGCAGTGTACAATTGAAAGCTGAAGTGTAAAATTGTATTGCTCTGCTGAAATATTGTACAAATTTACAGGTTCTTCATGTTCAGCAGGTGGCAGAAGTGGAATTACTACGTCAACAAACTCCAGGATCTAAAAGTCTTCATGCTTCAGGTTGGTACTTGTTTGACTGGGGTGGTGGTGGTTTTTTTCTCTGTCTTTAACCATGTTTATTCTTAGCATGGGAGGAAAAAGTTGCAAAGAGCAAAATAAATGATTTTAAGACTGTTCAATCTGAGTATGATACACCATGTATCAGTGTGCTAGCTCAGCATACTTGGATGCTGTGATTTGCCAAAGCTCAGTCCTGCCTGGAGAAATCTGTTCAGTTGCATCCTGACAAAGGGGCAGTAACAGCCTGGAACTGGAAGAGCCCAGATGTTTTGCTTTGTTTTGTGCAGATTTGGTTAATGAAGATTATAGCTAAGAGTAGAGTGCACTATACCCACTTTGGGTGTGCAATACAAATGTCAGTTGAAACTGGCTGATACAGGCTTGTTAGCTGGAGGCTACTTATCTACAGACAGGTTTGATTTTTATGGCAAGTATTTGTTCCAGGGCTAAAACCCCAGGTTGTTTCCAAGTTTTCTATTCAGGGGGTTGGCTAAAAGCTTTCATAGAAAGATCTGATTTCCTGTTCTTTCCCAAGTGTTTTTCCCCCTTCCTCATTCCTTTCCCTAGAAGATAACTGACAGGCTTTTCCTTGTATATCAGAGCCTCTTTGCATGGATTGCTTCCCATCACAATCAGGAAAAGTCAACATGTATCAGCATTTGTTTTGGCAGATGTTGAGAAGCAGACCTTGTAGATGTAGAGAGGTGCATGAGGGCTCAGCTCTTCATGGCTTAAAAAGCCACCTCTCATCAGATGAGCTCTGCTAGCTTGCACAACCCCCTTCCTTCCTCATGGACAAGGCAAAGTGCACCACCCTGGTGCTACCTCAGACTTCCCAGGATGCACTTCAGAGATTGCAGTGGAGTGGCAGCACTAATGTGGTCACTTGCTGAGGTCACCTCAGGTCTGGGAGGTGGCAGCTCTGCTTTTCCCTAAAGAAGCATTGCTGCAGGTGAAGCAATACAGCACCCAGGTAAATGCAGGATAAAAACCAGTCTGAACTGTGGTAAGCTGATCTAAATGGTGGTTTAATTCTGAGCTTGTAGGTTTGTCTGGTGGCAGCCCTGAAAGATTTATGTGAACCACTGATTTTGAATTAAAATAAAACCATGAAGTACCATGTGCCTTTACCTGAATAAAGGATAAATTGCAGATTACAACTCACAATTTCTGTTAAACATTTCAATACTAATGCTTTTATTACAAGAGAAATTGTTATTGTTAGCAGAGCTCTATTCACAGTGCTCTATTCTGTACCTTGCTCAATGGTCTTGGGAGAGGAAAGGAAGGATTTTTTTGCCTGTATTTATCAAGCTTACATTTGTAGTTCTGCAGTACTTAAAGTAACTCTGCATCTATATTTTTGCTTTGCTTACTTTGTAGATGCAGCTGAGTGTGAAGAAAAAAATGCCACTGAAAATAAACAATGTACAGAGGAAAACATTTCTAAAGCTTTACCCATCCAACTACAGACACCCAAATCTTCATGCAGAGTACAGAGGTCTATTAAGAAGCAATATGGAATGTCTCCCTTCTCTGAACTCTATGAAAACCTGAAACATGAAATCAAAATGGATAAATCTCTGCAAGAGAGAATTAGATCTCAACAAGCTGCAAAAGAAGGCAGTAAGAGTCTTCTGCTAGAACCAAGTGCTCAAATTTCATCATCCAGTGGTGTTTATGACCTGGGAAGCCTGACTAAAGAAAAAGTAGGCAGAAGTGAAAAGAAGGAAGTATGTAAAATAGAGCAAGGAGGGATCAGTTCAGAATTGAACCAGATCTCAGGTGGAGGACGTGCTACCAGGAAGAGTTTTACCAAAAGTCCTCAAAGTTCTGCTTCAAAGGAGATGTCAAGAGATGCTGGTGGGAGAAGTCACTTGCAGAATCATAAGGAACTAAGAACAGCAAATGTATCTGCAGGTGTGGAAGTTACAACCAAACCTAGTAAGGGGAATGCTGGAAATGCAGGATTTCCACCCCAGCTGTGCTTTATACACTGCATGGATTATGTAGATAATATGAAAGCATCCAGCTGTGCAGTGGCAGTAAATGGACCAGCACAAACAAGGAATGCTTCTGAAGCAGAGAAATACATCCTGTCTACCCCAACGTCGAGAAGGAAGAGTTCTCAGTCTCACTTCCCATCACCTACCCAAGAATCCAGTGGGATGAATCCTGCGACTGCTGAGACCCCAAAAACTGGGCGCCGTGTGTCCCTGAAACGGAGGTCTCTCACAGAAATGTCAGCTGAAACTCCAAGGGAAGGTTGCATGTGCAGAAATGATAACCCTGAGCAGCTGCCTTTGGCAGAAAATAAGTGCTTAAAACAGAGAAGAAATAGTAAACAACGTACCCCAGGAACACCTGGGAAAGTACTGAAAGAAGCCAGTGACCAGGCAAGTTTGGTGAACTCACAAGAGGGACATTGTGAAACTCCTGCCTCTCTTTTGAGTTCCAAGAGTCCCAGAAGAAATGACAGGCAAAGTAAAGAGCTATTTAACAAAAGTGTCCCTTCAGAGACACTGGCTTCAGAAGAGTTGGCATCAGAACTGGCATCTGCTGGCCAGAAAGCTGACTCTGGAAGAAAGAGGGGTAGGAGAAGGACCTCTGGGTCCCTGACTGATAAAGTGTTGGAGACAAATGCCAGTGAAGAACATCAGGATAAGACTGCAGACAAGAAGGACAGTGGAACTAAAGAAGAGCTGGCCATGAAGGAGGATGGTCAGAAACAAGATTTGGAAGATGCCAGTGTTATGAGACCTCATAGATTGTCATTCAGGGGAAGGTCTTCTGGAAGCACCACTGTGCTGAAAGACACTGAGGCTGGGTCAGAAATGAGTATTTCTGGCCTGTTGGCTGAAGAAGAGTCAGGTAAATACATTTAATCCCCTGCCTCATTTTTGTAATAGAGAAATTCTCATAGTGTTTTAATGAGAAGTTTCCCACTTAACATAAAATATGGAACTCATTAGTTCTAAAATATTTATCATGTTGTGCTACTTGACCACAAAATAAACAATGTATATTGTAGGAAATCTACAGTGTATATTGTAGGAAAGCTGCTTACTCAATTGGATCTACTTCCTCTTGAAGGTATGTTGGGTGACTGCTGACTGAACATGAGCCAGCAGTGTGCCCAGGTGGCCAGGAAAGTCAATGGCATCCTGGCTTGTGTCAGACATAGTGTGGCCAGTAGGTCTGGGGAGGTGATTGTGCCCCTGGACTGGGCACTGGGGAGGCTGCACCTCGAGTGCTGGGTCCAGTTCTGGGTTCCTCACCATCAGAAGGACATGAAGGTCCTGGAGGGAGTCCAGAGAAGGGCAACCAGGCTGGGGAAGGGGCTGGAGGGCAAATCCTCTGAGGAACAGCTGAGGGAGCTGGGGGTGTTGAGCCTGGAGAAGAGGAGGCTGAGGGGAGACCTTCTCCCCACCTCCCCTGCCCTGCCAGGAGGGTGCAGAGAGGTGGGCGATGGTCTCTGCAGCCAGGGGACAGGAGATGGGACAAGGGGCAATGGGCTCAAGCTGCCCCAGGGCAGGGTGGAGCAGCACATCCAGCTCAGCTGGGAGGGCAAAGTTCTTCCCTGGCAGAGTTGTGGGGCTGTGGCACAGGCTGCCCAGGGAGGGGCTGAGTCCCCAGCCCTGGGTGTGTTTAACAGAGGGGAGATGAGGTGCTCAGGGATCTGGTTTAGCACAAGATGGGAACAGTTGGACTTGATGATCTTAAAGGTTTTTTCCAATCAACTGATTCTAGAAGTTGCCTTCTGATATGTTTCCAGCTGTAGAATGTGTAAGCTGTTTTCTACACTGCTTAAAATGTTGACAGGAGTTACTAGATTCATTAAACTTATTTTCAATTGTTACTTTTAGGCAAGACAAAAAGGAATTCTCGGAAGAGAAGTGGTGACCAGTTACTTCAGCCTTCAGGAAAAAGAAAGAGAGTGTCTTTTGGTGGGCATCTGAGTCCAGAACTCTTTGATAAAAGCTTGCCTCCCAACTCCCCCCTGAAGAGAGGTGCCATTCCTGCCAGGCTGAGCTTACCCTATGGAAACTCGCCCCGAGCTGTCCTGAAGAAGGCTCAGGGATTGAAGCACTTTGCAGTCCAGGTAACATTAAGACTGACCAAGCTTCTAAGACAATTTATGTGAACAGAATGTATGAATTTAAAGACTTCTAAACATTTAGTTAGTAGTAAACTTTTTTAATATATCTTTTGGGAGGTGGAAATTTTTAAATTTCAAATTAAAATGTTTGAAAACAGCAAAGTTTAATCTGGTTTTTTTTTGTACTTTCTATATTGCTCAGCTTACCCTTTATATCCACCTGTCTTTATACAGGTGATGTGATTTTATTCACCTCACATGTTAATGCTCATTCTGCATATGTGGAGTGTATTTCTGTCTGTGCTTTGCAGCACTGTCTACATGGTCCAGAAGTTTCCATGAGGAACAGCAAGCAGAACACTTGTTTGTTGCTGTGAACCACTACTGTGTGGTTTGCCTAAAAATTTGGAAACATTTGCTGGTGATTTAAACAAGTTAAAATGAGTGTAGTGGACTTGAGGAGAACAAAACCTTTGAATAAAGTAGAATAATAAATTCAGTTAACTTTATTCAATTAAATTTGCAAATGCATTGGGACCACTTCAAAATTTCCAACCATCAAAGTTTCTACATGCTTGTGTTCAGTGAGTATATTTAAGGTGTTTTCAAGTCATTTGATGATATTTTATGCTAGTTACTTGCCAGAGATGTCGATGACTTCAGCTGTGGTCAGTAACATCTTATGGTTTTGGGGTTGTTTTTCTTCTACTAGGAGCTTTCTGAACATTCACAGAAGGAAAAAGTGTCTCCAAAAAATGTGCCAAGCAGAAAGTCCCCAGCTGCCTCATCCCCTGCAACACCTAAACTTCCTTCAGGTTCTCCAGCTCCTTACACCAAAGGACGTTTCTCTGTGTCATGCATCACAGCACCATTGCCAATTGCAGAAGAGAAAGATCCTCTGGAAGAAGCCCTGAATACGATGGAGAAAAATGATGCCCAAGTGCAAACACCTCTATCTTCTCACATTAACCAAGATGACAAAACCTTTTTGACCCCCACACCCACCAAATCAAGAAGAAGTGCCAAGTTTCCTCCAAAGGCCACTTATGTGAAGAGGAGAAGTGGGTCTGTGGCCGTCCTCAGCGCACAGAGGAAGAGCGGTGCCTCTAGTGCCAACTTACTAGGTTTGTTCCAGCAGCTGATTTTTAATCTTAATGCTTTCAAATACAGGAACAAAACTGAAATAGGCTGATTATAGGGTAGACAAGGAGAAATAGATTAAAGCTAAAGGAAGGAAGGCTTAAATTAGGTGTTAGGGGGAAGTTCTTTGCAGAGAGAGTGGTGAGGGGCTGGAACAGGCTGCCCAGAGAGGGGGTGGGTGTCCCGTCCCTGGGGGTGTTCAAGGCCAGGTTGGATGGGGCCCTGGGCAACCTTGTGTAGCTCCAGGCCTGGAGGTTGGTGGCCCTGCCTGTGGAACTCTCTGATCCTTGGAGTCCCTTCCAACCCAGACCAGTCTGGGATTCTATGATGTTAGGCAAATGCCACCAAAAGATTGGTTTATCTTCTGATGGCTGTTGGACCTGTTGGAAACAACTGGGAGTTGCAAAGTGTTACAGTCATCAAGCTCATAAAGCTCAATTTCCTAAAGCATATATAAAACCATACTTAGAACACAGATTTTAATGTTCACAAGCTGAAAAAAGGTAGAATTTTGGTTGGTTTTGCGAAGTTAGTTGCAATAGTGATTTTTCAAGTCTTTCAAGTTCAAACAGTATTAAATTAAATCATAGCAGTTTTGACTTGAAAATATGCTTTTTTTATAGCAATCTATCTCCAGTTTGTTTTCTTTAGGCCTTTTTTATGCACTGTTCACAACCTTTATCCATGGACTGGACTGCACTGAACTATTGACAGTTATAACAGATAAAATTAAAAAGTAAGCTGATAAATGGGTGTGAATTTGAGTAGTTTGAAGTTTGACATTTGAGTGTTGGCAGTGGTTTGAGATGGCTTTGACACCATTGGAAACATAATTTTTACATTATGAAATATAGGGATGTGTCTCTTATCTGTTTTCATAAATTAAATCAGTTTGACTCTTTCAAAGTTAAATTTAAAGCTTCCCACCAACACCACCATTCACCTTGGAATTTTTAATACTCTTTGTCTCCTTTTTGTTTGTGGTGTCTTGTTAAATGTTTGAAACACACCATATCCAGTGTCCTGGTGATGGTCTCCTCAACATCGTTGTTATTTCATGATGAGATATCACAGACCTTCACAAAACCTCCTGGTTAACACAGCTGAATTAGCCTGTGAAATAAAGATGTATTTCTTTTTTCATTTCAGTAGCAGCAGAGTACACAAATAGTAATGATTAACCATTTTCACCACCTCTCTGTAATGTGGAAATGGGTTTTAATGTCAGTGCATCCATTTCTTCTGTAATAAGCACACCAGGATTCCTAAAATTTTGGAGGTCTACTTTGTATCCAAACAAAACCTCTTTGTTCCCAGTGCTTTGTCAGATAATTTCCTGCATGCTTGGCTTTCCTCTCTGTCCTGAACACCCTATTAGTGGCAGCTTTTGAGTTATTTTTATTTAGAGACTTTCCCCCACTTGCAGAGTAATTCTGCTAAGAGACTAATAACACCCTTCAGGAATGGCATTCCCCTTTTTATCTATAATTAAAAAAATAATTGTTTCTTTTATGTGAGCCCTGTCTTCTCATAGCCTATTTTTGAAGTAAATGAGGCAGATGTCCTACCAACTTACAGCTTCATTTATGACACAGCTCTAAGTAATCCTCCCGTTCCTCTGCTGTGTGCAGAATGATGCTGTGATGAGGGTAACCTTGCTTTGGGAATTTTCAGAGTATCTTAGAAGGAGAAGTTGGTAGGAGGGAAAAAAAACTATGGGATAGCTGTGTAGGTTTAAATGTGGTAAGCAGTGTAAATAAATAACTTCCTGACTGAAATTCCTTAGGAAGGTGGTGAAAAGAAAGCTGGGTGTGTTTCACTTAGAAGCCATTAGTCTGGTGGTAAATCTTAATGTCCCATCAGGGAAAATTCAGGTGTAATAATGGACAGGACTGAAAGGCCCAGGGCAAGAATACAGACAGAATCACAGAGCTGTAGGGGTTGGAAGGGACCTGAAGAGATCATTGGGTCCAAGCCCCTGCCAAAGCAGGGTCCCTAGGACAGGGCACACAGGTTGGCATCCAGACAGGTCTTAAATATCTCCAGAGATGGAGACTTCACAACCACCCTGGGCAGCAGATTCTATTGGGAATAATAATTTCCTTACAAAAAGAGCAAGGGTGTCACTGGGTCAGCCTTCAGCTCTAGTTCTAGCATTCACTTGACACTGCATGAAGCTTTTTGATGTGGGAAGGGTCATACATGCCATTGGGCCTTTCAACTGAAAGCATTTCTCAGAGCACATCAGCCTAGGTGTTGGGAGATGATATAACCACCACTTCCCTGTGCCCTATCGCAGCAAATCCATTGGAATCCTAAAGAACTAATTGTGATATTCCATCTCTACAGCTAGGAATTAAAGTGGCTATTTCTCTTTTCCTTTCTAGTTGCAAAATCCTGGGCAGAAGTTGTCAAGTTGGGTGTTGCAAGACCACAGTCAAAGGCTGCTAGAAAAAGGGTCAGAAAAGGAAGACGTGTGAAGAAGAGAACCCAGTCACCACAGGTAGTCTTGATTTTAGTTTTGCAGGACTCCAAACCAGCTTGTAGGCATTTTGCTACTAAAGCTGGAAGTTTAGGAGCTTTTAATATGATATTAAGTGGGTGCTGATGTCTTTGTAACAGCAGCATAAAAATAAACATCAGCATTCGTAAAAAAAATAGGAATTTTAGTATAAAAGGTTGTTTGCTAACTGCTTTTTGTCTTTTTCTGTTATTCTTTCCTCTCTTCAGACTCCAGTAAGAACGATAAAAGGTCACTTCAGCACAGGTCATGCAGAGTCACCTGCTACAATAGTTGTAGGTAGAGCTTATTCTACCACAGTCAGGACATCTGGAAGGGTGCCTAAAGTGGTCAGAAATGCTGTGGTGAAGCTAAACATGAACCTGGATGAAAGCTTCACAGGTTGGTTCTTAAAGTCTGTTGCTCACTTTGCCAACCATGTAGTTCCTCTGTCAAATGATATGCTCATTTCTCTGAATATTATTTACAGGAATGCCTGAAATGTTTCAAACTCCAGAAAATAGGAGTGGAAAACATCTGGTTCAGAAGACTGATTTTATACCAACATGTAGTATAGTGGAAGTTTCTGACTTGCAGACTCCTGAAGAATCTGGTATGTTTGTTATTTGAAAGGAAATGTTTAGAAAGATTTAGAAGTAGTGGTGTGTCTGCTGCTTGAGAGAGTGAGTGTCCTCAGCCTAGGAAGGCTTGATGTATTGAGGTGAAACATCTGGCAACCCATAAAAGGATCCATTGATTTTTATCAGTATTAAAAGACATTTTTTGTAGTTCCCCAAGTTTTCCTCTTGATTATCATCTTCTGTTATGCATAATGAGCTAAGATTTGAATCACTCCAAAAGTCAGTGCCTCTGCAGGGAAGGTAATGAATAGGGCTGAAAAGTATCTCCAAGTACAAGCCATGTGTAAAGTCATTGTAGCTGGCTGATGTCGTTGTGAGACCTCTCTCCACTACTTTTTCTATGGTCTTGGGAGAGATCAGACTGGCAAATATCCCAGTTTTCAAGATGGGTAAGAAAGATGACTGGTAATTACAGACCTCTCAGTCTTGCTTCACTCCTGGGTGAAATTGTGGAGAAGGTTATTCTGGGAGATACTGAAAACCACCTGAGAGACACTGAAGTTGTTGGTCGTAGCCAGCATGGGTTGACAAGGGCAAAGTTCTGCTTAACCAACTTAATTTCCTTCTATGACAAGGCCAGGCATCTAGTTGACCAAGGGGAGCCAGTAGATTGGATTTCAGCAAAGCTTTTGATAGTCTCTCAGTGTCCCTCTGGAAACTGCACAGAACAGAACTAGGCAAGTGCTTAATGTGGTGGGTGAGCAAGTGGCTGACCGATCAGGCTCAAAGAGTTCCTGTGATGAGGTGACATCAGACTGGCAGCCAGTGACCAGTCCCTTGGAGCTCAATTTCAGGGTCAGTGCTCTTTAAATGTTTTCTTAAATGATCTGCACGCAGGAATTGAATGTACTTTTGCTGATGATCCTAAACTAGGAGGAGCTGTGGACTCCCTTGAGGGTAGAGAGGTCTTACAGAGAGATCTGGGTTGATAAAGAGCTTAAGCAATCACAAACCTTCCACAGCTTAACGTGTGCAAGTGGCAGGTTCTCCACCTGGTGTGAGGTACTCCTAGTTATGCATATGAACTGAGGGGTGAGAATGATGGCAACCATGGTGGTGAAAGGCCTCAAGGACAAGACTTACTAGGAGTGGCTGAAGTCCCTTGTCTTGCTAAGCTTGGAGAAGACTGAGGGGTGACCTCATCACAGTCTGTACCTTCCTCAGGAGGGACAGTGGAGTGGAAGGTGCTGATTTCCTTTCTCTGTCCAGTGACACAAGGGAATGGAATAAAGCATCTGGGGAAGTTCAGATTGGGCATAAGAAAAAGGCTCCTCACCAAGAGAGGGTGATCAGCCACTGGAACAGGCTCCACAGGGAAGTGGCCTTGGCAACAGACCTGTTGGAGTTCAAGGAGCATCTGGGTGATGCTGTTATTCATACGGTTTAGTGTTAGGTAGCCAAGCAAGGGCCAAGGAGTTTAACTTGATGATCCTTAAGAGTCCCTCCAACTTGAGATGTCCTTTGATTGCATGATATTTTTAAGGAAAATTGATCTCTTTTTTACTCCTTTCACGTTGGAAAGGTCAAATAGATGTTTCTGGCTTGTGTCTGGTGTTGCTTCAAAGTGCAAAGGAATCTGCAATAAAAACCTCGCACCACTAAAAATGAGGGACAATGAAATCATTCATTTTTATGTTAGATTAAATTAAAGAATAACCAATTTTTAGTCAGTTTTTTAAATGTGTGCTGTGCCTTGTAGAAGCAAATTACCAAATCACAATTGTTGATGCACACTTTTGGGTTTGTAGAAGGCTCCAGCTGTTTGAATCCATGTTACTTGCTTACATAGCTATTAGAATGCTTGGATGCTCTTCTCAATTCTTCTTCAAATTTGCATAAATCTGCTGCTTATTTCAGGAGAGATGTTGGTGTCACCATTAAATAATTCAGATGCTTCAGAACAGAAACAAGATGATCCATGCATCTGTCACTGCTTCAGAGAGGAGGAGTCCCCAAAGTCTGTGTTTGCTGCAATAGCCACAAAAACTCCTGAAAAGCAAAAAGCTGCCCTGGAAGAAAGTCTTACTGTGGATAGTCTGTCAGCAGTTCCAGAGCAACAGGCATCTCAGGCGAAATCAAGACGTAAAAGGAGGACTCCACAGCAGAAGTTGGCGCCAGCTGAGGTTGTGTCGGGCATCAAGCAGCTTTTAAGGACCCCAAAGCAAAGGTCAGAGCCAGTAGAAGACTTGTCAGGTGTCAAGGAGCTCATGAGGACCCCGAAGCAGAAGTTAGAGCTTGTAGAGGCCCTGTCAGGCATCAAACAGCTCATGAGAACCCCAGAGCAGAAACCAGAGGCAGCAGAGGTTCTCTCAGGCATCAAGCAGCTCATGAGGACCCCACGGCAGAAACCAGAACCAGCTGAGGTCCTCTCAGGCATCAAGCAGCTCATGAGGACCCCAAAGCAGAAACCAGAGGCAGCTGAGGTCCTCTCAGGCATCAAGCAGCTCATGAAAACCCCAGAGCAGAAACCAGAGGCAGCAGAGGTCCTCTCAGGCATCAAGCAGCTCATGAAAACCCCAGAGCAGAAACCAGAGGCAGCAGAGGTCCTCTCAGGCATCAAGCAGCTCATGAGGACCCCAGAGCAGAAACCAGGGGCAGCAGAGGTCCTCTCAGGCATCAAGCAGCTCATGAAAACCCCAGAGCAGAAACCAGAGGCAGCAGAGGTCCTCTCAGGCATCAAGCAGCTCATGAGGACCCCAGAGCAGAAACCAGGGGCAGCAGAGGTCCTCTCAGGCATCAAGCAGCTCATGAGGACCCCAGAGCAGAAACCAGGGGCAGCAGAGGTCCTCTCAGGCATCAAGCAGCTCATGAGGACCCCAGAGCAGAAACCAGGGGCAGCAGAGGTCCTCTCAGGCATCAAGCAGCTCATGAAAACCCCAGAGCAGAAACCAGAGGCAGCAGAGGTCCTCTCAGGCATCAAGCAGCTCATGAAAACCCCAGAGCAGAAACCAGAGGCAGCAGAGGTCCTCTCAGGCATCAAGCAGCTCATGAAAACCCCAGAGCAGAAACCAGAGGCAGCAGAGGTCCTCTCAGGCATCAAGCAGCTCATGAGGACCCCAGAGCAGAAACCAGGGGCAGCAGAGGTCCTCTCAGGCATCAAGCAGCTCATGAGGACCCCACAGCAGAAACGAGGGGCAGCAGAGGTCCTCTCGGGCATCAAGCAGCTCATGAGGACCCCACAGCAGAAACGAGGGGCAGCAGAGGTCCTCTCGGGCATCAAGCAGCTCATGAGGACCCCACAGCAGAAACCAGAGGCAGCAGAGGTCCTCTCGGGCATCAAGCAGCTCATGAGGACCCCACAGCAGAAACCAGAGGCAGCAGAGGTCCTCTCGGGCATCAAGCAGCTCATGAGGACCCCACAGCAGAAACCAGAGGCAGCAGAGGTCCTCTCGGGCATCAAGCAGCTCATGAAAACCCCAAAGCAGAAACCAGAGCCAGTTGAGGTCCTCTCGGGCATCAAGCAGCTCATGAAAACCCCAAAGCAGAAACCAGAGCCAGTTGAGGTCCTCTCGGGCATCAAGCAGCTCATGAAAACCCCACAGCAAGATCTGGAACCTGTTCTAGATGAAATTGCCTTTAAAAGGTTGCTGAAGACTCCAGTACAAGAAACAGAAGCGGTGAAAGATGTAGCAGGTGTTGCTGTAACCAAGAAAACCCCAAAGATGAAATACCAGCCAGTAGAAGACATGATTGGGGTTGCCCGTATCTTCAGGACACCAAAAGTAGAACTTGATCCCATAGTAGATGACTTTGGCTTTAGGAGATTAGTGAAGACTCCCAGGCAGAAGTGTCAACCAGCTGATGACTTTGTGGGTCTGCAAAAGCTTCTGGCAGAACCCAGGCAGAAACGTTCTGATGTTGAAGTGGACTATCTTGGAGTGAAGGAAATGTTTGATGTGCCAGAGAAAATGAAGGTAAAACACTTTGTTTTGCTTTTGGAAGGGATTTATTTAGGATTTGAAGCTTGTGGTTGAAATGAATTCTTAGGCCTCCTAGTATGACATCTTGTACTGCAGCCTCCAGAGGAAAGATATTCTCTAGAAAAGCACCTCATGTGGATCACAATCTGTAGGGGTTGGAAGGGGCCTCCAGAGATCATCAGGTCCAGCCCCCTGCCCAAGCAGGGTCCCTAGGACAGGACACACAGGGCGGCATCCAGAAGGGTCTGGAATCTCTCCAGAGAAGGAGACTCCACACCCCCTGGGCAGCCTGTCCCAGGGCTCCCTCACCCTCACTGGGAAGAAGTTCTTCCCCAGATTGGGGGGGAACTCCCTGTGCCCCAACTTGAGCCCATCGCCCCTTGTCCTGTCCCCACAGACACTGAGAAGGGGCTGGCCATGTCCCCCTGTGTCCCACCCTTCAGCTATTGATACCCATTGATCAGATCCCCTGTCAGGCTGCTTTTCTCCAGGCTGAACAGCCCCAGCTCCTTCAGCCTTTCCTCACAGGGGAGATGTGAAAACTCCAGATGACAACCTCTTTCCCTGGTAGCTTTGTCCACGTGCACACCCCCTGCTAGAGGACACCTTATTGCAACCTAAGCACAAGTCTGAAAATGATTATTTTTCTGGTTGTTTGTTCATGTTGTGTTTAAATCATCTTGTGAACTTCTTACCAGGTATAATCATGTTCTTTCCCAGCCTTTTCATAAGCAAGGGATACAGTTGGGCTTGCTTTGTTCCATAGGGCTGTTTCATACCCTATAGGTTAAATTTTAAGCTGTCATTTGCACACCCAGAAGTGTTGAGCATTTGACAGCACATGATGCTGTGTGGTGTGTGCTGCGTGCTTCAGTACCCCAAATACTTTTGAGCTCTTATTTAGACACTTCTCAGCCAATTTAATGGATACTTTATAACCTGTGTGCAGTGGGTTTTATCTTTCACTTTAAAAACAGCAGCTCAGATGGCAAGTATTATTCGATGTATTCAGACAGTTGATATATCCAATTCTATGGGTGTGTTACAAGACTAAGCTGACTTTGTTTTTAGAGAAAAGTATATACCAAGCCTTTTTTTCAGCTATTGCTATACATGAAGTTAGTTTTGGTTGGCTCTCTTGCTTCTAATCCTGTCAGGTGTGTATTTATTTATCCATTATTTTTTATTCCCTCAGGTCACATCAGTAAATGCAATGGATTCTCAGCACGAAGATACTGCACCTCCTTGTAGTAATTCCAGTCACAGATATGGTAAGGACAAATACTTCTACTAAAGGAGTAATGAATATACAAGGTAGTATGTATTATTATGAAGCTTTAACATTTGAAATGCCAAAATAGACAGTGTGAAGCGGAGATAGTTCATGGAGACTGTGTGGTTTTCCCTAATGATCCCCAGGTGCAGGAATTCTGTTGGTATAGAAGCTACAGTGTCATAGTGTGGTGTAGTTTAGCCCCACGTGGTTTAACTCTGTCCTAGCTGAAACCAGGACAGGTAATGCTGGCATTACCAAACACACTGGTGTAAGAAACCCTGATGTTAAGTTTTCCACTTTAAATTCTCTTTCTTTGCAAAGACTCTCAAGAACACTGCTTGAACCTGTGAATGTTGCATACCAAAGAATCCAAACATCACTGGCCAGAAGCTTGGCCTTTAATTTACAAGTTGGTTCAAATCATTAAATGATTATCTTTTTTTGCTGGTAAATAAAAAGATCTATTGGTAAATAAAATTATTGATAAATAAAAAGATATATTTATTTGTCAGGCCCCACCTGGAGTAGCTGTATTGGAACAGTTTCCAGTTGCAATACAAGTACTTGAGAAACGAGGTGACACCGACCACGCTGAGGGAGCTCAGTGGTTATAGAGATAAACAACGTGCTCCTCCCATGGCAGGAGGGATAGTGCCCTGAGAGTTTAGGAAAAATAAAAAGAAAAATCCTAATTTTTCCACATCCATAACCTGTTCTGGTCAGGCTCCACTTGTGTCCAGTTCTGGGTTCCCTGGGATAAAAAAGACAGGGATCTCCTGGAGAGAGTCCAGAGGTGGTTATGAAGGTGATGGAGCATCTCCCCTGTGAGGAAAGGCTGAGGGAGCTGGGGCTGTTCAGCCTGGAGAGAAGAGACTGAGAGGGGATCTGATCAGTGGGTATCAATAGCTGAAGGGTGGGACACAGGGGGACATGGGCAGCCTCTGCTCAGTGTCTGTGGGGACAGGACAAGGGGCGATGGGCTCAAGTTGGAGCACAGGGAGTTCCCCCCAATGTGGGGAAGAACTTCTTCCCAGTGAGGGTGAGGGAGCCCTGGGACAGGCTGCCCAGGGGGTGTGGAGTCTCCTTCTCTGGAGAGATTCCAGACCCTTCTGGATGCCTCCCTGTGTGCCCTGTCCTAGGGACCCTGCTTGGGCAGGGGGTTGGACCTGATGATCTCTGGAGGTCCCTTCCAACCCCTGTGATTCTGTGAATATTAAGTGTGATTTGCTTGAGCAAGGTGACTGTGAGGAAAATCCAAGCTGATAGACACTGTGATAAGGCCTGGCTGTAACTTTTATTTGTGCTCTTTCCTATGTAAAAACTTTGAATGGAAAAAAAAAACCAACCCTGTTACAGAAGACAAAGGAAATACTTCACATGGCAAAGATCCTCAACAGAAAGAATCAACTGTTGAAGACCAGCCTACCCAGAGATCAACAAGGGGCAGATCACGGAGAACAGTACACCCTGCTTCAGCAAAGCAGCCTGAGGAGAACTTGAAAGAATTGCAAGGCATGGAAAAAAAGAACACCCCAGAGGAGATAAGAGAGATCAGTACTTCAGTAGCTGAAAACAGAGGGAGAGGCAGAAGAACAAACCGTTGCATAGAAGAAATTATTTCAAATCAGGAAAAATTTGAAACAGTTTCATTTGTGGAACCATATGGAGCTGCTCAAAGACCAGGGAGAGGCAAAAGGATAGAACCAAAGGAGGTAAAACATCCAAGTGAGAATCTCCAGTCTTGTGGCAAAGATTCTTCAGTGCAACAGAAAGGACCTGTAAATCCAGCACAGGTTTTGCAGGTGTGTGACATCGAGAGACTAGGCACTGAAGGTGATGCAACTGTGAAGACAGTAATTGTTCCTCATGGCATTCAACATGAAAACTGTCAGCTGCAAGCAGGTGTAAACCCCCCTGAAAACAGATCTAATGAAAGTGGTGTAGAAGACAGTAAGGAAAAGTTTCTGTCACCCTGGAAGAGGTCTGGAGGAGCACAGGAAGTAAAAGGAACAGAGCCAGTGATTCCACCTAAAAGAGGAAGAAGAGCTAGGAATGTCCAAGTTGAACAAGCTGCTGTGGACCTTCAGGGGACAAGGAAGCTTCGCAAAGACCCGTCAGCAAGGATGATACAAGGGCATGAACAGGCTGCTGAGAAAAATGCTGCCACACCAGGAGAATCTGGAAGTGGAACTAAACCTGAAGAAAAGATAACAGAGGGAAGAGCTAAGTCTTTAAGAAGTGCTAGAAAGCACTTACCTGAAGTAAAAGCAGGTATTTGTGTGATAGTGCTTGAAAATATGCTAAACACTCAGAAAACTGAGGAAAAATCAGCTAAAGCCAATACTGGAACACGACCACACCTCAAAAGTGAGATTAAAGTGTGTTTGGGAGATGAAAATGCTGAGGAAAATACAACAGAGACATCTCAGAGATTAAAGGCAGTGCCTTCTGGAGAGACAAACAAAATGCCAGTTGCTGCTGTGAGTCTGGAAGTGATGAACAATGCAGTGCAAGAACCAAGCAGAACTAGAAACAGGAGAGGCAAAAAAGACTCTTTGGAGAAACAGCCTGCTGAAGTCACCAAAGATGCAAACAGCCTGGAATTGATCACTCCCAAAGTTAAGCCAGAAAGAGAAATGGATGAAACCTCTCCCAAACATACTTTAAGCTCTGTTTCTGTGATGAAGGACCAGAACAACCCCAACCCAGTTGGCACATCAATACCTGGTGAGGACAGTGACAGTCTTCCTCACAGCCGTCCAAGACGGACAAGGAATGAGCAGGGAATCCTTAAAGCAAAGCAAACTGCAGTCCTGCAAGAGAATCAAGCACAGAACAACACATCTGCCTGTAGAAGAGGGAGAGGTAGGAAAGTTCATTTTGAACTTGAAGAAGCCACTTCCAAAGTGGTTTCAGGAGAAAGTATCTTACCTGGGGATGAAAAAGATGGTGAACATGAGACTTCAGAAAATCCCACCTCACAAGTAAGGAGGAGCAGAAGAAAGCAAGGTGATTCCATTCCACAAACAGCTTGCCCTACCCTTGTGGAAAAAGAAGCATTAATTGCAGAGCATTGTAAGGATAAGGCTTCTGAAAAAGAGCAAGATCCAGCTACAGAAGCTACTCCCCCTTCAGCAGAAGACAATCCACGGAGACAAGGGAAAAGAGGTGAGGTTGCTGCAGCACCACGAGCATCTCGGTCTCTTTCTGCCAGGAGAAGATGTGGGTTGCCAGAAGGTGATGATGAAAAGACGACTGTGAGAGAAGATCCAGCTTTAGGAAGGAAAACTTTGCAGACCAAAGCAAATGCATCAGCAAGGGGCAGAAGGAAGATTGATCTAGCAGTGGAGGCAAAAAGTTCATCTCTCCAGAGAAAACGTGGCTTGTCAGAAACTGATGATAAAGAGGAGAGTACTAATGAAGAACAAATTATGCCCTTGGAAACTGTGTCCTGTGCAGAAGAGAAGCCTTTGGGAAGGGGCAGAAGGAAAGAAACTGCTCCAGCATCACACACAACTAATTACATTCCTCTTAGAGGAAAACGTGGTTTGCCAGCAAATAATGGTAGAGAAGGAGCTCCTGAAGAAGATAAAGGTGTTCCAACTCAACTGAGAAAAAGCAGGAGGACAGGAATTGCCCTCTCTTCAGAAGCTCCAAATCCTACTTCTACTCAGGGAAAACAGGGCTTATCAAAAGAGAGTGGCAGAAAGAATGATGGGGAAGGAAGAAAACTGGCTTTGGAAAACTCTACTTCCCAAGAAAAAATGGATCTTCCAAAACGGAGCTCGAGGCAAACGGTCTCATCCCAGGCTGTTAGTTCCACCTCACTCCAAGGTCTGCCAGAAGGTGATAAGAATGAAACTCCTGAACAACAAGACAATATACTTCAGGAAGTAGTTCCATCTGCAAAAGAAAACCCATCAAGGGTGGGCAGAAAGAAAACATCTTCCAAATCTGAAGAAACTACTTCAGCTTCTCTCAGGGCAAATCCTGGCTTGGCCAAAGACAGAGGTCAAAAGAAGATTCTTAAAGTCAGTGAAGATGCATCTCTAGAAAAGGAATCATCCCAAGGAAAACCAAGGCAGCTCAGGAGTCAGAGGAAAAAGGAAGAATTTGCATTAGAGGCAGAGAGAAGTAGCTGCAACAACAGTGACCTGCCAGGATGTGGAAACGCTTTGGAAGCTCAAGCTGGGTGTTTGGCATCTTCTGGTTGTGCAAAGAACGGTCCCTCTGGAAAAGAAGAGGCCAACCCTGTGCCACAGCCACCTTCCACTGCTCGCAGAAGAAGATGTCCTCTGCCAGCAGATGACTTGGCATCCAAAAAGCTCAAATCAGGTGAGGCAAGAATTTCCTTCCTGTTTTACAAGTATAGTGACAGCAGTCGTGTGCCAAACCCTGTGGGCTGCCCTGCTGTAGTGTAGACAGAGAGGAGGTAGAGAGAGTTCTCAGTACAGCAAGATGACCTGAGTAAATAGGGTCTCTTTACTTAAGGGTGTCTTATAGAAACAAGGTGGATTTTGCTAAGTAAAAGGGATTGGTTTTGTGGGATATGATGTGTATTCTTCCTCTGTTGGGTACTCAAGTGTCTTCCTCCTCTTCTAGAATACATTCTCTATTAACAATAGAGAACAATAAACTGTAGTTTAAAGTAAATACAGCAAGTAACTTACATGCCTAAGGGTGTAATGACAGAATGGGATAACTACATGCTTGTAGCACCCATTTTTCATTGTTGTTTTTTCCCACATGCTATCCAAGCTCCTGGTTTTATATCTAGGATTTGGAGGAGCTTTACTGGTCATCCACTTTTTGAAGCTGGTGCTAGAAAGGCTGGAAGCTGTACTGGAGATAAGACAGCAAAAGTTCCCCATGCCTCCCATTGCTTCCTTTACTGTTTTGCTTTCCCCAAGCTGATAGAACTCTTGCTGCAGATAACAACTAAAATACTCCCTGGAAATATCACCTTGATGCAATGTAATATCAAAACTCCCATGATATTATTAGAAAACATTATCAGATAAATTTATGGAAACAACAGTGAATCTTTTAGAGCTATATATTGAGGAATTTCCTGCCAGGTTGTATTAAAAACCTTAATTGGGGTTTGACTGTGCCCTTCATTTCATTTCTCTGGCACTTTCCCATTGCCTGTGCTTACACTTGTACAACACCTACATCTCTTACCACATTCCTCTATGGTTTATTGTGTTTTCTTTTCTTTCCCTTTATACACTTGGTGCTTCCTGAGAGTGCTTTATGTATTTGCCAAATGACTGATCATCTGGTACTTTAGCAAAACTATCCTGCCTGGATAATTTGTCTTCCAAGGAGAACATCATCTTTCCTCTCATGGATTTTAGTGACAGTTTGCATGGCTGATGCTTATCTCTTGGAGCAGCCAAACTTTTCTCTGCTGTCTAGATAGCTATGTAGGTCTCCAGTTGTTTCTTTTACAGTTAACAACCCGACTTCCCAGCTTAATCTGGACCACAAACCAGTTCCTGTATACTAATTTTTGCAGGATTTTTCTGTGGTGTTGGATATGTTTTAGTTGTTACGTGTCAGTAGAAGGAATTTCAGCTAAAATGGTAGCTAATTGGTTTTGGTGCTCTCATTAATGTTAACCTACTTTCAGAAATAGCTGTAGGTCCTCAGGGATCTATCTTAAAGGATATTGGATGTGGAGAAGTATGGGGTTTGTTGGCTTGTTGAGTTCATAGATGTAATCTTTGGAATTTAGTCATTAGGGACATTTCCTTTAAAAACAATGTAACTGAGGAATGAATCTTGTATAAAATGTTTTGATTTATGATACAAATTTACAAGTTTGGGGTTGTTTTTTTGTGTGTGCCAATAGAGAATGATGAAAATAAAACGCTGGAAAAAGGAAAAAGGACCAGATCTCAGGAAAAACGTGACAAAGGAGCTGTAAGGACCACCCAGACTGCTGGTGGGATGGACAGGAAGACAAGAAGCAGCACAAGAACAAGTGCAAGAACAAGAAAATAATCTTTAACAGTCCCAGAATCAGTTTTAAAATCAATTCAGTAGTTGAAACTGCAGGTTTTTAATGTGAATTGATTTGCACTCAGGTTTTAATTTCAGGTTTTGCAAAGCAATCACTGAGTGTTTGTTCTTATCAAGGTGTGTCTCTTAATTGTTTACAGACACAATCTTTTTAGTTGATGTGTAATGGTTCTTAAACCTTGGGGTGCTTGTGCAGAGCTGCAAACATAAGTCTCAATCTCTTTATGACAGTGTTTACCCCCCTTTTTCTCCTGCTCAGTACAGTGGTCAGGAAGCCATACTGCATTACTGCCAGTTGAATTGTAAGCTGTTTTCTCTTTAATTTTCACATGCTTGAGTCTTATTTTTCTCTTTTAAATTTTAAAGCTGTCTTTTAATTTTCACATGCTTGAGTCTTATTTTCCATGGTAGTCCTGTAAATATTCCTTGAAAAGCTATAGTTGTCTTAGCAGAATTATTATGCTGAAATTTTGATAATTTTTTTTAAAAAGAAAACCTTTGAAGTGAATTGTACTGAAAAGTGAAGGTTTGTAAGTCCATTAAATTTATAAACAATTTGGGATTTGTGTGGTTTCTGTTCTTAAGAAGACTTAAGCATGTTTAATTACTGTCCTCTTATAAATGTATTTCAAAGAGAAGTTCTTCCTAGCCCACATGGACTGTGGGTCTCCTGTGGCACAGAAGCTTCTCTTGTCAGTGTGGCTGGATTGTGCAGTGTTGGTAAGAGACCCAAGTAATGAGCATATGAAGTTGGGATGATGAAGTTGGGATGATGAAGTTGGGATGATGAAGTTGGGATGATGAAGTTGGGATGATGAAGTTGGGATGATGAAGTTGGGATGATGAAGTTGGGATGATGAAGTTGGGATGATGAAGTTGGGATGATGAAGTTGGGATGATGAAGTTGGGATGATGAAGTTGGGATGATGAAGTTGGGATGATGAAGTTGGGATGATGAAGTTGGGATGATGAAGTTGGGATGATGAAGTTGGGATGATGAAGTTGGGATGATGAAGTTGGGATGATGAAGTTGGGATGATGAAGTTGGGATGATGAAGTTGGGATGATGAAGTTGGGATGATGAAGTTGGGATGATGAAGTTGGGATGATGAAGTTGGGATGATGAAGTTGGGATGATGAAGTTGGGATGATGAAGTTGGGATGATGAAGTTGGGATGATGAAGTTGGGATGATGAAGTTGGGATGATGAAGTTGGGATGATGAAGTTGGGATGATGAAGTTGGGATGATGCCCCTTTTCACCTGGCATGGGGTAGCTGCTGTGGCTTGGAGACTTAAGTGATGGGTGTCTGCAGTGTGTGAGTGATCACAATGTGTGTTGGTCTTCATGGCTGGTGGCTTCCTGTTACATCAAGAATGAGTTGGGTTAAAGGGAGATGATTCTTCTCAGGCACCTAAATTGGGCAGTTTCATCTAACTTGGGCAGTCTTAAGACCAGATTGAAAGGTTACAGCTTTTTTTTTGAGTCCATGAGGAGCTCAGAGATGTTCCTGTGGGAGGACAACTGGATTCTACATTCAGATGTTACCTCTTCTTTTTGGGAATAATAACATCCCTTTTTGAGGTGAGTTCTTTGTCTTTTCTTCTCTCTCTCCACACTCAAAAATAGATTAAGTAAGGAATTCATTGGATGCCACCTGGACACTAGAGCTCAGATGTGATATGACATGAAGGATACTTTTCATTGAGGTGTTGCTTTTTTGTTCTGTGGTTTTTGTGTCTTGAGTGTCCACATTCTGGGTCTTTAAATGCTTTGGGCACTTCATCTTGGTATAATGGGCTTTTTTTCCACACTTATTTCCAGTGTGTTGATTTGAAATGTAACGTGCTGTAGATCTCATGTTTTCAAATCACCTCTATTGCTTCCTGCATGTGCTTCCTTTACTGTTGTTATGTGGGTCACTGTCTACTAGCTGAATTTTTTGGAGAAGATGGCTAGATCTCACCAGAGGATGAAGAAGGGAAGAGTTAGTGATGCACAGTGATGACAGTGTGCAGAGAAAAGGAAATACTGGACGTGGTGTGAAGGTAAAGGGGTTGGAAAGCACTGCTGTGCTACTCTGTCTGTGTGCTGGTGTGTTAATCTCTGGGTCTCTCCTTGCAGAGGATGTTTCTGTTTGAATACTCTGATTTTCCTTAGCATTTCACTCAAGAAATCATTTCTGCCTTTGTGGTATCACGTTCATTACTTGATCCATCTGAAGGAAGGTGCTCAGAGCTCAGTGTTTCTGCTCAGCAGCTGCTCAGCTTACATTTACCTTTCACTGAGCTATAAGGAGTTTTTCCTACTGCCTGTCCTATTGCATGACCACAGCAAGCTCTTCTTATATTGGGTAGGTAGCCTCCTCTGTGAACTGTGGATATGAAGAGGAAATTTGGAGGCTTTTGTGAGCACTCTTACTCCAGGTGAGCCCCACAGGCTTTTGCTGGTTTTTGGGCTCATGTCTGAATTTTCTCTCTTCTCATATAAGAGAATGAAGTGTCTGGAAGTGATTGCACCTCTCATCTTTCCAGTAATTAGTATTGTTCTGTAGCTATCCAAGACAGTGATTTCTGGCCTAATGATAAATCAAAGGCCAGGACTTCCCAGAACAACAGAAAAATGTGCTGTTCAAGAAAACCCTCTGTTTTTAATCACATGACATACAACTGTTTCTTTGTCAAGGCTGTTAAAGAAGCATCCTTCATGCCTAAGGAGAAGTAAGCCTTGTGTAGGTACATCAAGGTGTGTATGCAGAGGAAGAAGGGTGGGGAAGATCCCACTGCTGCCAGGAAGTGGTGGTGATGCTTTGCTTCTGCTCTGCCTTCAACCAGGGAGTGTTGGCAGAGTGGGCTGCTGAGCTGCTGTGTGTTGTTCTGAGTAGCAAGGTCAACCTCAAGTGTTTTTTGGGGGTGATTTATTTTTTCTTCAAAATTGGTAAACTGAGGGATGATTTGGGTTTGGGGATCAGCACTCTGTGTATGTCACTCTTGTAAGGAACAGAAGCACAGAGATGGATTGAAGTAAATCACATCTGTTTAACACAGAGAGGGGGGGAAAGCTGGGTAAAAAAATGACCCCAGCAGTAAAAATGACATGAGCAGCAGAATATGGGGTTTTGGTGAAGTTTTAACTCCACCAAAACCTTCTAACTTGTAACTGGGGTCTTGCTTCCCAAACGTGGCATCCATAAAACTTTAGGCCTAGAAAGCAAAGTTCTACCATCACAGCTAAAATGAAACCAGTCTCCTCTGTGTAAGCATGTATCCAAGCTGTATGGCAATGCTGGGAAGTACAGGATGATTTTTCTGGTAGAAACGAGCCTTGTCCCCAGTAACTCCTGTTTGACATGTTGGTGTTTTGTTTGGCCCTGGTCTGAAAGCGAACAGGAGGCCTGATCAGGTGAAATAGCTGCAAACCCTTTCCCATGGCTGGTGTTTCTACTCCTCCGGCCAGAACTGTCTTCCAGGAGTTGTCTGCATCTCACAAGCCACTTTGCTGTTATGCAGATTTGCCCAAAAGACTCCTAAGGAATGCAATTCCCAAGCTTCTCTAAGGTAGGCAGCAGAGTCTCTCCGTAGGGATCGTATCCCCATAGTTTCCAGGAGGAGGAGAGATCTCTAAAGGTAGATCCTGGTGTAAGGCTAAGTTCTTCATAATGGTAGGAGCACAGATGTCCTATGATGATTTGTGGAAGTCCAGATGTGTTTTGTGAAGAGATGAACAAGGTAGGGTGTTAGTCTGTAGGAGTCTTGGAGTAAGGATGTCTTATCACTTGTAGATGTGTTCTTGGCAAGGCAGGAAAACCAGCAGGAGAGTAAGATGACTGGTCTGTTCCATTGTATAAATATACTTCTAACTGTGAAAGTATTACACAGCCTAGCACTTTGTGCTCTGTTTGAAGTGTTTCCCAAGCCCTTAGTGCTCTTTTGTAGAACTCTTATTTGAATTCATGTTGACTCAAACTCTATACAGACGTTTCGTGTTGGTAACCACACTTCCATGGGGAAAATTTGAATTTGCAACTCCACTTCCAAGGTTTTGTTAATGAACTTCCCAGGAAATAATTGAGAGACAACTTCTGTGGGGTTGACCAAAGAAGCAAGTCTTCTCTTCCAGGGAAGAGTTGTTCTTGAGGAGTTTTCTGTACTGACACTTCATTGTTGCTTGTACAAAAGTACACAGAGGAAACCATAGTAGAAAAAGCTTATTGCTAACCCTTCTGAGTCATCAAAGGCCAGCAGTAGATGTTCTTCAGAAACCTAACCACTCTGAAACCTCTTCTTTTTGATTTTTAATGAAACAAAAGAATGGAACATAAAACAGAGTCAGGAGCTGAGGCTGTCACGCTCTTACCGAAGAGCTCAAGGGCAGTAGCTTTTCTGCCCATTTCTGGGCATTTCTTTTGTATCTCTGAAGGATGCTGTCAGTATAGGTTAAAGCTGCTTCACTGCAGCAAAGTGTATTTCTGAGGTGATTAAGAAAAAGGAGTTTCAGAGTAGTGATCACCTGTTATTCTCCATCTTCCATTGCCAGAGTTAGGAATGATCCAAGCCACCATCTTCACCTTCCTGTATCCTCAGTATCTGTCTTACTCATGGCCTTGGCAATGGGAGTGGTGAACTAGGCAGGTGTGATTGGTGTTTAAATAAGCTTGATTTCATCATCAGGTGCTGTGTGCTTCACTGGTGCTGTAGATCAGTAGAGTGGCCTTTTTGAGTGGAGGACATGTGATTGCTGCAGCTTATAACTCATTTAATCATCTTAAGCCCACCATTGGCCTGGAATCCTTTCAACCCCTTTGATTTCCAATGCATGTGTAAAGTATGATTATTAAATTTACATTTTTAAATATTTTCTCAGCACAGAAAGATGTTCAGGTTCTGCCTTCCTGATATAAATATATCCTGATCCACAGATCATCATATATAAACCAGGCCACTTTCCAGGGGGAGGAAAGGTTATTTTCTGCCTGGGCTTTACACACCCCTGGAAGAAGCATTAGGACCTGCTATCTTAGATTAAGTGTTGAGTTTATGAGTCTTAAGAAGTCCTTGGAGAATTGCTTTGAGATGATGTGTGTGACCTTAGGGATAAAATAGTTAAATAAGGATTTACATCCCCAAGTCAAGATGCCCTTCAGTGAAAGCAACACTCAATGTGAAATACAAATTTAGACTTTAGAATCTAATCATCTGATGAAGTCTGAGGTGCTGGAATATTTTAGCTCTTTTCTAGCAGAACAAAATGAACCTGTTGGAGCTGAGTTGCAGTACAAGTAGTAGCAACTGGTTTTCTGTTACATCATGTGCTGGTTTTGGCTGGAATGAAGTTAGTTTTTGTCATGGTGGCTGGTGTGGGGCTGGGTTTTGGATGTTGGACTGAAATGAGTGGTGATAATTCAGGATGCTCTTGCTATTGCTGAGTGGTGCTCACAGAGCCAAGGCCTTTTGTGCTCCTCACCCCACCATTGAGCAGGCTGGGGGTGCACAAGGGGTTGGGAGGGGACACAGCTGGGACAGCTGATCAAAGGGATGTTCCATGGTGTATGAGCTCATGCTCAGCAGGTAAAGCTGGGGGAAGGAGGAGGAAGGAGGCCATGGAGTTGGGAGTGATGGAGTCCTGCTCTCCTGGGGATGGCTGAACACCTGCCTGCCCTGGGAAGTGGGGAATGAATCCTTGGTTTGCTTTTAGCTATTAAGCTGCCCAAAGTACTTGCTCTACATTGAAATCTGCATGCAGTGAGCTTGTTCATGCTTCTTACCATAATATTTACTGGGGGTTGAGCATCAGTAAAGAACTGATGCTCCATTCCTAACTGAATGGTGACCAAGACTCCTGTACCCATCTTGACTGTCACACTCCAGTGTGATGCTCAGTGGTACTAAGAGGTAACACAGCATTGCTTCATGAATCTGCTGGGCACAGTTTGGGAGCTGATAATGGGAACTGTTGGGTTTGGGGAACCATCTCACAGCGACAGGTATTAGCTGTAGCATCAGAGGGATTCAGGTGGACAAGGAAAAAACCTCACCTCACGAGCCCCACAGGTGGTAACAAGGAAAACACCAACCCTGGAATGATCCTGTGTAAGGAACACACATCTTGCTGCTTGTCCTCACCCACAGATAGGTGTCTTGAGTTGATCTTTCCTCAGACACTTCTCTGGTAAACATGAAACTGTGGTAGTCACCCTGTGCTGTGTGCTTGTCTCTTGAATTCACACCTGTGCCCAGGTCCTTTCAGGATACCTGGCATTCCAAACCTATAGAACACTGTACAGTACAGGGGTTACTGATGGCTGGATGGTGTTGCTTCTTGGGGACTGCCTTGTGTAAAACCCCCAACCTGCAGAGCTGCTAAACACCTGAAAAAAGTCATTCCCCAACTCTATCATGCTTCATTTTCAGCCTTTTTCTTTTAAACTTGCTTCTGGTAGGGTTTACCCTTCTCTGAAAGACCTGCTTTGGATCAGCCAGGCAAAAGGTGAAATCAGCTGGGCAGGTGCAGGAACCAGGTAAAGCACTTGTGGCTCCTTGTTTTCTGTGAAACTCAGGGAGAATCAGAATGAACCCCAGATAAATGGGAGAGTCCTAAAACAATGCAAACCACTATTGTTTTACTGTGCTAAAATGTCTTCTAAAAGGTGGGCTGTTGTCCTAAGTAAATATCCCAGGGGAAAACAAGTGTCCCTGTGCAGAAAAACTGAAATGCAGTTAAAATGTGAACTGTGTTAAGAGTTCAGAGATGTCATAGTGCTCACAACTGAAATAAACTACAAAACACTCTGTGAGGAGGTACTGCAAACTCTCTAAACAACCTGAACTTACTTATCTTTAGGATGTGAGTTTAAAATGTCATTTTCCATCCCAAAGTGTGAACAAAGCAACACACAGAGACACGGTTCAGTGTTGGAAGAAGCCTGTGTGTCACTGGAAAGGGGTGTGATGTGAACACTGAAGATAGATGAGCAGCTGACCTCTAGTGTTGGGAGAGTTTTTGCAGCTCTTAAGATCCAGAGGGATCAAAGTGTCAGGCAGATGTTGCCAGGACATGTTTCTCCTCAGTAAAGCGTTGCTGTCCTAGCCACTGTGTAGCTCAGCCACCTAACTGGGATGTGTTGACTGGGAGCTTTGGAAGAATGCAATTAAATCTCTATATATGCCTCAGTGCTTTTCATGTCTGGCTCTTAGGAAGCTTTTGCTTGATGATGTTAAAAACATTTTCATGTCTTACAATGACTTTTGCTTTCAGGGCTGCATAAAAATGTTCTCATTTATACATCTTATATATATAAAAAATATATATACTCATATATATAACATATATATACATGTTGCTGTATAGATCTAGGTATCTTTATGTTTACAGATTTATTTAGCAGATGACTATACATGGAAAATGACAGTAGAAACTAGTGACGCCCATGATCAGGCAACATAAAAAGCCCCCAAACTATAACTTGCTACCCTTTTGAGCAGCAGTTTGCTTGCTTTAGGCCAGAGAGGGGGGCAAAAAAGAACAGCCTAAGAAACTAAAGCAATGCCAGGACTTTCTTTTTCTCTTTAAGTTTTGTATGTTTGAGTTGTTACATTATGAAAGACAAAACTAATGGTGCTTTTCTTACCTAAAAGAATAATATTCTAGAGAGACTGGCAAGTATGATGAGACAAGATCAAAGCTTTTCTTCAGGAATGGAATAGTACAGAATAATGCAGACCCTTTAGAAGGCTATTTGTGGTGTTTATAAATAGAATGTTCCATGGGTATAGTAAATATCCTTACATGATATAAAAGTACATACAGCCAGCATGTTTCTCATGTGTTTCTGTGTGTAGGAGCGTGGTCATGTTATGATGACCTTCTAAGGCTGGGCTTTTAGCCAGTGCTGTATCCAGATTTGTGAAGGGATCCTCAGCTAGTAAAGAAGAAACCTTTTAAAGCCTTGTGTTCAGTAGGGAGAGCAGGCTGCTGGTGATACTTAGAGTCACAGCATCATCAGGGTTGGAAAAGACCTTTGAAATCATCGGGTCCGACCAGTGACCTAACACTGCCAAGCCTGCTGCTAAACCACATCCCTGAGCACTACATCTGTCTGCACATCTCAGATACCTCCAGGGTATTTATTATTTAAGCAGGAGGCATTATTTTTCTAGGAGTTTTGAGTATGAACAGCCTTTTAAAGGCATTTTCACTCCTGTGCAGCTGATCTTCACTGGGGGCACCTGTGGGTATACCCGAAACTTCATTTCAACGCTTATTAAAAAAACTAATGGACTTTCTACTTTCATTTCAAAGGTTGAAAAAGCAACTTGGTTGTCATGGAGGGGTGAAAAACCTTCAAAAGGATCCTGACAACAAAACTGGGTTGTAACATTTCCAATCAGCATTGTCACCAGTGCCACCACCCTGCTTTGCTGTTCTCTTCCATGCCTCCAGCACTCAGGATACCAGGCTCTTGGCTCAGAAGAGTTTGTTGACAGCAAGATTAGCTGCCTAATTACACGAGGTGTGGAAAGGAAACTCCTATTGGTTTGAATTTTCCACCTTCTAATTTGTATCTTATTCCTCTCCTGACTTGACACCGGGGCCCGATGCTGTTCTGAGAGGCTGGCAGGACGGCAGTTGTTAACCTTGATGCCAAGCTGTAAACACCATCAGGTTTGATGATTTCCCCAAGGCTGAGGTCTGATGGAGACAATTCTCAAAGATTAAAAGATAGCAGGTAATTGATGATCTTTGAGGATGCTGTCTCCATAGATTCCCACTTCAGTTTCCTTCCCTGTTTCTTTAGAAGA
The DNA here is from genome assembly GCF_964237585.1 of Gallinula chloropus. NCBI lineage: Eukaryota > Metazoa > Chordata > Aves > Gruiformes > Rallidae > Gallinula > Gallinula chloropus. The sequence continues at coordinate 79,844,776 of NC_140090.1, forward strand.
TAATTTGTGGCTGGTACTCAGAGGAGGACAGAAAAAAAACCCAGGGACAGGTGGGACTCTCACACCCTTTTTAAAAAGCACGTGTGAGGTTATTTGCCACTCCAAAACTCATAATTAGTGAGTATTCTCAGGCTTGTAACTAGAGGTGCTGGCACTGCAGAAGCTTAAACTTGTGGAGGCAATAAACCCAAAGAACATCTCATGAAGTAACCTTTTTTAGTCCTATAAAAGGAAAGGTAAGAAAACCCAACTAGAATTGTAACTGTCAGGTGTATTAGGTCATCTGCTAGCTTTTTATGGCACCCCAGACAGGTACTAATAGGGTGTTTTATGGCTCACACGAGTACCTATGCCCAGCAGGATTTTTAGTACCTGTCAGTCTGTGAGTATCACAGAACCACAAGGCTGGAAAAGACCTTTAAGATCGAGTTCACCTGCTAGCTGAGCAGCACTGTCATGGTTACTCCTCCTCACAAAGTCATCTGCATGCTAAAGAAAACAGCAGTAGAAATTAACACCAAAACCTGGAAAGCATCAGTGGAAAACACAGGGGAAAATCAGTGATCTGATCTTCAGTATCACAAACTTTAAGCAAAATGATGAATTTTATATAAATTTTCTAATTATTTATAATTTATATAATTATAAGTTTAAGCAACTTCTCCATATTAATGTAGTGAAGTGTTTTGGTTTTGTGGTTTTTTTTTTTTTAAGAGGAATTTTTTAATTCCAGTAGGATGCAGGACAGTGTGTGGCTAAAATACACCTTTCTGGTCCAAACCTCATGTTTGGGAGCTGCAGCTTCTTAAAGGACATGTTAGAAGGACTAAAACCTACTGCCTTTCACTGTAGAATACAGTTTTAGCATGAAAGGGACACAAAGGTCTTCAACATATTAGTTTGAATAGAAAGATTTTAATTATAATGTGAGGATAATCTGTTACAAGCTACAGCTCTTCATGTCTTTCAGGTGTAAGCATGCAGGTTAGGGCAGCCTCCTTAGAGCTGGCACCCAGTTTGCACCATCACCCATTTGATCAGCTGGGGAAAGAACCCAGTAAAAACTGTGGTGTTCCTGTGGAAAGGAAAATACTTCCCAGTTTGGGCTGGGATGGTTATCGGGGTCTCATATGTGGGTCCTCCTTACTGGCCACTGGGGAATAGAGGTCTGTGTCCTCATTTAGAAGCTGTGATTCATGTGAGACCCAAACAAAGGCAGGTCTGTGCTGTTTCTAAAGGCAAATGCTGCATATTTTATACTTGGAAAATAATAAATTCTGCTATTTAAGGGTGTAGAAAGTAAACTGAGAATCATATTCCCTGCTAAACCCCTTATGAACTCAGAGAACTGCAGTCAGAGCTCAGAATTAAGGGTAGGGCACACTACATGAACACAGGGAGGGGGGAGAAAAGTGCTTCAGGACCCATTCACGTTTGATTTGGAGCCTCATAGTTCAGCCTCACCATGTCCAGGTGGCTCTAGATGGTGTGGGAGTATTTCAGCTGAAGCCAGAAGAAATCCAGGCACGTTGAGACACATATCCCTGTGTCTCTGTATATTAGGGAGGAAACATTGGCAACCAATCAGTGTTTTTAATGCCACTATTAGAATGGCATGAGTAAAATGACTACATTTTATATACATACTATATTTATATCTAAATATTTATTTGTATATATTTATAATTATATATAGACATACAATATATAATATAGTGTATATATGAAATATTTGCATATATACACACAATATATATATATACTATATTTATAGTAAGATAAATAATCAAAAAGCTTGAGCAGAAAATACCTCATGGCTCTTTTACCTCCTTGAGACATGGATATTTAGAACAAGAACTGAGAGAAGCCTACCTTAGCAATAAAAAACCCCTCTTGTGACTTCAGTAGTTTTAAATGCAGTGTGATACAGCTCCTCCAACACAAATGTCCAAGCATCAGGGGTGATCTGGGCTCACCAAACTGCACTACTTTGCTGTTTAATTAAGCTTGGGTGCTTGAACAGGCACAGTGTTGTGTTGGATTCTTGTTTTAATGTACAAACATATGTTTTCCCACTGCAAGGGAAACTTTTCATCAGCAAAGGTGTGATAAAGAAAGAAGCTGTTTGGTTAAAAGATGCTTATGTGACTTCCAGAAAGCTGGTATGGCCCTTGATGCTTGGAGAAAAAAGGGCTGCACAGACCTGCAGCTGTCAGAAAAGTATTTCAAAAAGGTAAGTTTACCTCAAAACAATTCTATTTTAATATTTGCCTTCTATATTTCATGTTCTTAGTATTATTTCCTTCGGTGGAGGAGTAGTATTTGCTAGGAAAAGACCTAGTTTTAGAAGTGTTAGCATGTTGGAATGGAAATTAGGATGTTCTGCAGTTAAGAACCTTTCCCAGGCTGCTGGATGTGGTTGTGGGAGAATATAAGGAAATCTAAGTGGCTGCTGTATGGCATAGGAATGAGCTCATGATCTCCTGCTAGCATCAGGGGGACTTGCACCTCTGTCTTTATCAACCACAGTTAAGTTTTGTAACTCTAGAGCTATAGTAAGATGTGGTATCTGTGAAGATATGGGGTGGCAGCAGGGACAGGGAGGGGATTGTCCCTCTCTGCTCTGCCCTCCCCAGCTGGAGTCCTGTGTCCAGAGCTGGGGCCCAACACAAGGGAGATGTGGGGCTGTTGGAGAGGGGTCAGAGGAGCCACGGGGATGCTCAGAGGGCTGGAGCAGCTCCTCTATGGAGAGAGGCTGAGGGAGCTGGGCTGGGTCAGCCTGGAGAAGAGAAGCTGTGGGGGGACCTCACTGCAGCCTGACAGTCCCTGAAGGGAGCAGAGGAACAGGAGGGGAATCAGCTTTTTAAAGGGCAGAGACTGGCAGGACAAGGGGATGGAGTGAAGCTGGAGGAGGGAAGGGTGAGAGGAGATATTAGGGGAAAGTTCTTTGCAGAGAGAGTGGTGAGGGGCTGGAAGGGGCTGCCCAGAGAGGGGGTGGGTGCCCCATCCCTGGGGGTGTTCAAGGCCAGGTTGGCTGGGGCTCTGGGCAACCTTGTGTAGCTCCAGGCCTGGAGGTTGGTGTCCCTGCCTGTGGCAGGGGGTTGGAGCTCTGTGACCCTTGGGGTCCCTCCCAACCCAGACCAGTCTGGGATTCTAGGATTCTAAGAGCAGGAAAAGATTTGTGTTTCATTGTCCTTAAGAAGGTCAGAATTTTTTTTTTCCTTAAAATCAGCTAGTCAGAGCTGTAAATATTCTTTAAAGACTGAGTTCTTAACCACCTAAAGTCCATTTACCATGTAAATCTCCGAAGCCAAGCACACTGCCATAGATCCTTGCTTTCCTTGGAAAGAGGAGATACTCCACAAGGAAGCCACCACTGTGTTGGGTGAGCTTTGTAATTAATATTTTGTGTGTGTTCATAAAGCTCAGCCTGACCTATTTTTAAATAATGGGAAATGATTAAACCCTCTAGGAGGGTCAGCAGGATCAGGAATGATACGTGAGACAAGTTAAGGGCCAAATGGATTTTACCTGAACCCAGTGTTCTCAGTCCCAGGCTGCAAGGGAAGTTCACAACCAGAAGTAGAACTTCCATCAGTCTGAGAGCTGGACCAGAGGGAAACCAGCTTATAGCCAGTCAATTCACCAAGATAAATAGATATAGATAGAAAAACTATATCATTTTATGTATGTATAGTAGTGCAGTGTCTTTCAGACTGTGTGCTTTGCTTTCTAGCCTTCCTCTTAGAGCACATGCACTTACCACCAGCAAAGCCAAGACCACCAATTAGCACCAGCTCACTTTTCTCCCTTTCCTGTGTGTGCTTCCTTTTTCCTTATGCTACACACTGTTCATTAGTTGGTATACCTAATGCCAATTAGGGAATGAGGCAGGCACAAAGACTAATTTGATCACCCTGAGACTCTCCTCCCAAGGGCCCTGTGTAGTCAGCAGAGAACCAGCAGTTCCTCCAGGGCACTCAGGCTTGGGTTTCTGCTCTTATTCACCCTCTAGAGAAGCCTCCTCCTTTCCATTAACTAAAGGGAAAGACTAGCATCCCTGGGCAAAGGATGGGCCTGCTCAACCACACACCCTTTTCAGTAAGATGGAATGAGTCTGACTTCTGAGTTCCAGGGCAAAGGCTGCTCATATGTCACAGCTGAGGTGAGGCCATCATGTCACCTGATGACACACAGCCACCACCTTCCTACTCCACCTCTCCCAGGTTGTTTCTGTCCATAGATGTTGTGCCCATAGGTTCTGACCCTACAGACAGCTCTGGTCTGTAGGGTCAGAACCATCGGTAGACTCAGCAGGTCCCTCTTACCAGGCTGCTGGTTTTAATCTCAGGGTGCCACTGACCTCACCAGTGCAGGGTCAAGGAGGGATGGGAGGAAGACAAACTTTTCACATGAGTAGAAACTGTTTAGTAGTGTTGGATGGGCACCTACCTCATGGTTTAGGTTGGGAAAGACCTTTAGGATCATGGAGTCCAACTGTGAGCCCTCCTGCTCAGTCCTACCACTGGCTCTCATAAATGTAAACTTCTGAAGTTTCACCTAAGTTGACTGGAAAGAAAAAAAAACACATTTGGAAGCCCCAACTTCCAAAAGGCTGAGTCCTTCCTGTGTTGGGGAAGCAAAGCAGGGTCTTGGTTGTCTCTTACAAGACACAACATACTGCACTGCAGGGCCATGCATCCTCCAGAAAGGTCTGGGAGAGCCTGTGCAGACCGAGCCCTTCCTCAGCCTCTGGCCCGTGGTGCAGCTGTAAAGACAGGCAGCTTGCAAGCAGATTTATTACCTTTTCCTATTTGAAATTGCCTTGTCATTGGAGTAACGAGTTCTCTGTGCTTTAGGATGGGGAAGATTGCAGCAGAGTTTGATTGTAGGTAGGGGGAGCCGCCTGATTTGCTCCCCCCACTTTGGCAGCCCAGGTGTTGTTGCTAACTGAACCCAAATTATTAACCTTAACACAATTTTTAAACAATTATTAAGCTAATCGGATGCAAATTAAACAAAATGAACCTATAAATATATGTGTTTTTCAAATTAGTAATTGGATTTTTTTTCTCCCCCCCCCCCCCCCCCCTTTTGATGATCTTTGGCTTGACATTGATAAGCTGCTTCTCATAACAGTCTAATTAGGCAATATGTAAACTTTGGCATTCGGTTCTGTCCTAGTGGCTTTTTCAAATGATGTTTGTAAAATTTGCAATTTCATATTACAGATTAAAAATTAAAAACTGCAGGAGGCTAACATTAAAATGAGAATTCATTTCAGGGAAAGCCCTGTAGACAAAATTCACCCTAATAGAATTGTGCATAAGGGGCTGCAAATCATGATCTATAGTTACACAGGGGAAGGCTTGTCAAAACCAGTATTGTTGGCCTGTAGTTCTATTCACAGTATTAAACCCATCAGTGGAGTCACTTTGGGGAAAATGTGAACATTATCAAAGAACAGTAAATTAGCAAGAAATTAAAGCATATACCCTTGCATTTCCAAAACAAAAGATCCCTTCATTAAAAACCTTTCATCAGTGGTTTAATATTCATAGCAGTAATTTGCATAACTAAATCAGTTTTCACTGATGAGAGACGACCAAAGTTGGGTTTCTATTTTTTTTTTTTCACTAATTTCTTTTTTGAATGAGCTCTCTAGGTTGTGTGGGGTGGTTTGGGTTTGGTGGTTGTCTTTTTTTTTTGATTAAAATTTCACACCAGTAGTGGAGCAGAATTGAATCCACAACTTCACCCTGTTTGGGAGCATCACCTCTTCAAAGAAAAGGCCAGGTTAAGGGTCACCTTCACAGCATCAATCCTTCCCAATCTTGCAGTCCAGGTTCAATTCCAAACTGAAAAGACAAGGGGCTGGTTGGGCTCTATCAGCTTCTTCATGCTCTTAGCCCTGCACATCTCCACAGAACAAAATGATAACCAGATCCTCCAGTAATTAAGAGAAATCGTTAGAATACAGATGTTAAGAACTTTCCAGTGTCTCTCTGGAAGGGATGTAACTGAGAGTCTTTTCCAGGTCTGGTTTGGTTTGGTTTGATGTTTTGAAAAGATGAGTTCCCTTGGGAAAAGCAGGGAGGAAAGAGGAAATACAGGAACCTGTTTGCCTTGGGGAATGAAGCCAGGAAAGTGGTTTTTGCAGCATCTATTACACTGTCTCAGGACCACGTAATAGCCCTTCCTGGAAATCATTTCACACAGTGTGTTTGAGAAGAGAGAGCGAGTTCTAAGGCACTGAGAGATGCTCTGGGTAGCCAGTTGTGCAGCATCTACCTGTGGGTAAATCCATGCAGTGAGTTGTTAACCCCCATAACTGGATTCACTGGAATCCTGAGGTGGCCTCAGTCACACAACTGCATCCCAAACGGGACACTTACAGGGGCAGCTTTAACATCTGCCATCCCATAACCCAACTGCAAGTAAATCAGCTTCAAATTAATAAATGCCCATGTTCAGAAAAGACAGATTGATCCACAATTCTTCTTATTTTTCTGGCTGAAATCTAAATTAAAACTCAAAGAGATGGGAGTGCAAGTGAAGAGTGCTGCTCGTAGGCAGAGAAACACCCAGAGCTGGAGGAAGCTACCCAAGTTTTCATTCCTCCCCTTTTCTCCTCCAAACTTCTTATTTTGTCTCAAAATAAGACTTTGAAATCAAAATAAGGTCTGAGACTTTGAGTTTTTACATGTGTAATGTTTGCTGGTGCATTCTGTGTGCTCCTAACTGTCCACACAAAGAGACCTCCCAAGCATTTCCTGCATAACTAGTAATTAGTTTGATGTAATTAGGATGCTTTAGCTTTGCCTTTTGGTAGATACATTGTGATGGTCAGGAATGAAGCACGCAGCAGGTCTCATCACTGGTATTTCTCCACCCTGACCATCCCTGGAAAGAAGTTCTCAACCCCAGTAGGTTTTTATGCTGTTCCTCTGTGAGCTGGCATGGTTCCTGGCTGGGGAATGGGCAGGTACCATGTGTCAGCCTTGTGTTTGCCCTGACACTTGTTTGCTTCTTTGCATGCCCCACCTGACAGAGCAGCAGGTGGAAGATGTTTCAGCAAGCCTTGCTGGCTGGGAGACACCAAAAGATGCACGTCCTCAAGCAGAGCTGCTGCCTCTTAAGGTCTGACAAGGTAAGATGACCTTTCCAGTCAATGTACCTCCTGTGTACCTACTCTGACACTACCAAGGTAGAAACCTTGTAGTAGCAGCTCTTCATGTTCACACAGCTGTGCTGACTGAGGTGTTGGAGGTGTCCCTGGTGGAACAGGGTCTGGAGAGGAAGTTGTTTGTTGATTTCTGCCATTCCTAGTGAATCTGAGCAAATATTTCTGCCCAGATCCTGTTCTTTTTCAGCACCACGACTCAGTGAAGCACTATGTCCCTGTGAGAAGCATAAGCAAAACCCAGCAGTAAGCAGACAACGTGGGCTTTACAAGCTGGTGCTCTCCTACATTTCATGAGCTGAAAGCAACTTCCCTTTAGATCAAAGGGTTGTGTGCAGGTCTAAAAACAAAGTGATGGCCTGCCTCAGGAGTTGGGGCTGTACAGACAAGAGGCCCCCATTTATTCAGGGCCCCCTGTGAGTTTTGAATGGCAACAAGTAATATTGATGCAGATGCTGACCAGCTCTTCCAACTTCATGCTCCCTCTTTAAAGAAAGACTTGGTCAGTCCTTGGCATGTGACCTTTTAGATTTATTTCAGGGGTCATGAGATTCACTCTGATATTTAAGTGTAGTGCTGTGAAGCATTTGGCCCATGTACCTTTATACTAGTATTCTGCAGTTTGCTCCACCCATCACACAATAATAATGGAGCTCTGAGATTTGTCATCCCAGTTTCTTGAACTGGTTTTCTCATCCTAATCCAACGTTGCATATTTTGTACCACTGAAAGGGCTGCAAGCAGAAAGTGACACCAACAGGAGCTGAAAGATGATGGGAATTAAGCACCTCTGAGTAGCTTTCATGCCACCACTTCTGCTAACTTAGTGAAATTTCCAAACAATGGGAGTAAATTTAGGGTTAGTGAAAAATACCAGGCTGTCCCTAAAGAGTAAAGGGAGCAGAACCTTGTCTTCCTGACAGCAAAGGTGGATGTCTCTCAGGTTCTTGTCTTCCTCTGTCATTCCTTTGACTGATTCATTCCATTAGAAGCACTATTTTATCATTTTCTTTCACTCCAAAGTGAGTGATAATAAGCAGCATCCAACTGTGAAGGAATGAAAGGGGCCAAGATGAACAACAGTTGTTTGCTGGTTGCATTAATCAAATCTACCTGTGTGAATACTGAGTTACATCCCCTTTGTTGTTTCAAAAGGTGTGACAGCCATGAACATAAAGGTGCTTTGCATACTGGGCATAATTACTAGAAGGTCCTTTAAAAAGATGCAAGTGAACCCTTCTAAAATAAAGAGATTTTAATATCTCTTGCTCAGAGAGGGGGTGGGTGCCCCATCCCTGGGGGTGTTCAAGGCCAGGTTGGCTGGGGCCCTGGGCAACCTTGTGTAGCTCCAGGCCTGGAGGTTGGTGTCCCTGCCTGTGGCAGGGGGTTGGAGCTCTGTGACCCTTGGGGTCCCTCCCAACCCAGACCAGTCTGGGATTCTGTGATCTCTGCAAAGATTCCAGGGAAAGTTGTACCCTGATATATGGCTTCCCCCACATCTAGAACGAGTGACATCAGTTCACACATTATCCCCTGTGGCAACCTGACTGAGTCTGTGTCAGCAACATCTTTTTAGTCCGGTTAAAAAGGGGGCTCAAGTCTTTTATTGAGGCTCCAAGTACTTCAGCTCATGATGTTAAGGTTATTTCTTTAAATATATATCCTGAATATTTACTGAGGAAGCTTCTGTGGGAGCAGATCCAGTAACCCACCTGCCCCCTGGGTTGAAGGCTGCCCCACTGCCAGGGAGCCTGTCTGCATGCAGCCCTGAGCCCCTTCAGTCTGAGCACAAGAGTAACTTCCTCAGCTGTGCTCCTCTGAACATAAACCCTTTACAGTCTCTGTGTGAGACAATTATAAGCCAACTTGAGCTGAACAGCAAAACAAGGAGCAAATTCTCCATTTAAAAAAAAAAAACCCAAAACATGAAATTCTCCATTTAAATTCCCTGTTTAAAAAAACCCCATCAATGTGTTCCTTGTTATCACAAGGACAAGGCAGAAGCAAAGGACATGTTCTTTATTCTGCTTATTAAAAGTAGGCAATGTAGTGATGGCTGTAGTTTAAGGATCTATAGAATATAGACTGGTATTTTGCTATTAAATGGCTTATTACAGACTAAAAACCAGGTAGAAGTGTAGGGCCTCCATCAGTGGCTGTCTTTTCACAGTAATTATTTGTAAAAGTGCAGAAATCCCATTTTAAAATGTAAGCTGAGACCTTCGGGGAGGCAAATTTACGATATTTAAGTGACTGGGTAAAATAAACGTGGTGCTCCACATCATTTTTAGCTGTTTAGTGGTGCTGCTGCTGCTGTTGCTGTCGTGGTGAGGCACCCAGCCTGTGCCTGAGCAGCCCAAATGTTCCATACAAAACTTTTCTGTGGCTCAATTTCTTATTTTTTTTTAAAGAAAAAAAAAAATAATCATGTCATCTGGATTGCTAAAGAAATCCTAGTGGTAGCCCCTGACCCAAATGTACATCAAGTGCTGTTCCCCTATGGCCCTGGCCTATTTATTGCTTTCCTAACTACTCCAGTTCAAACAGGAGCTCAGAACAAAATTGCAAATGAGCTTGGGGTCTTGTTCTAGTCCCCATTTGTTCACTTCCAAAACCACTACCCAATTTAGCGCAACTGGCGGCGGCTGCTCAGGAGAGGGCAGAGGCTGGAGTAGCAGGGATGCAGAAGGGCAGGACTGCTGTGTGCTTGGCAAAGCAGCCTGGAAGAGCCTCACCAGCTCCACGAGGCCCCGTGTAATTTCTCAGCTGCACGAGCGTGACAATTAGCAGCCAGCCCTGGAAAAGGCAGAGAGGGGGGGTTTTTTGAGCTCTCTTTCTCCAGTGCATCTCTACTGGAGTGTCTAAGATACTCTGGCAGCAAGGCAGCTAAGCTATTGTCTGTGACCCCTCCAAAGTCAGTGATTGTTGAGCATCCAGCACCTTGTGCTGGGCTGGTTGGAGGTTCCTGGTTGCCCACAGCTGAAGCAGTTATTTTATCTCTATGTGGAGGCATTGCTTCCTTTGGATGGCTTGCATGGATCCCCTCATAAGAGAAGGGACCTTGCATGAACACCTTTGTAAGAGACATCATGTTATGGTGGGTAAATAAATACTTGGCCATGAAGAAGGCTGAATATGTGGAAGAGAAGTAAAATAGGTCTGATCCTGGTGAAAAATCTTGAAAACAGGGCATTAGATTACTTCAGCTGCTGCTCTCAGATTAATCTCTTTAGTAAATTTAGTATCATAGACTGGTCTGGGTTGGAAGGGACCCCAAGGGTCACAGAGCTCCAACCCCCTGCCACAGGCAGGGACACCAACCTCCAGGCCTAGAGCTACACAAGGTTGCCCAGGGCCCCATCCAACCTGGCCTTGAACACCCCAAGGGACGGGGCACCCACCCCCTCTCTGGGCAGCCCCTTGCAGCCCCTCACCACTCTCTCTGCAAAGAACTTCCCCCTAATACCTCATCTCACCCTTCCCTCCTTCAGCTTCACTCCATCCCCCTTGTCCTGCCATTGTCTACCCTTTTAAAAAGCTGATTCCCCTCCTGTTCCTCTGCTCCCTTCATTTACCAGGACTCCTCTTTCTCCTGGTTCAGGTTATTTTCTTGCACTGACAGTTGCTATACATCATCTGCACGTGACTCTGTAAATACCTGGCTATTAGCAGGTTAATTGTCTTTGGGTGTACAATGGACATACCTGAAAACTGGGCTGCTGGAAACTAGTAGTAAAATCAGCTAATTAAAACCAAAAAATCCAACAAAATAAGCAAAGTAGTAAAGCCAAAGAATTAAAAACTCAAAGAAGCTTTTTGGTTTGCTTGCAGTATGGATGGAGTGGCAAAAGAAAACACACATGGACGTTCCTCTGTAACCATTTCTTTGGGTTATATTAATGTTCTCCTGATGTTTTTTTCCCTGGGCTTCATGTGTATGTGATGTCAAGAGGCACCCATCACTCAGCCAAGCAGATGCTCTGTCTAGGCAGAAAGAGAATCAAACCTCTAATAATTTTGCTTTTGAAATATTGAGGTGATCTTATTTCATCCATGCTTTTAAGGTGAGTTTATTAAAAATACATGTACTCCAAGCTGTGATTTATATAGATAGCATGTGAAACAGGCTTCCTTCTGCAGTAAATTATGCCTACAGCTGCCTCAACTAGAAGCATTTACTTCTGTCAGGTAAAAAAAAACCTCTTCTGTCCACAGATAAATATGTTTTTCCAAAAAGACTGTGAGAGGAGGAGAGACTTCTTGTCAAGGATTCACTATCAGGCTGTTCAGCCTGGAGAGAAGAGACTGAGAGGGGATCTGATCAATGGGTATCAATAGCTGAAGGGTGGGACACAGGGGGACATGGGCAGCCTCTGCTCAGTGTCTGTGGGGACAGGACAAGGGGTGATGGGCTCAAGTTGGAGCACAGGGAGTTCCCCCCCAATCTGGGGAAGAACTTCTTCCCAGTGAGGGTGAGGGAGCCCTTCTAGAGAAGGAGTCTCCACACCCTTTGGGCAGCCTGTCCCAAGGGCCTGTCACCCTCACTATGAAGAAGTCCTTCTGCATATTGGTGTGGAACTCCCTGTGCTTCCAGCAGGGATTCCCCCAGAGATCCTGTCCTTTTTCATTTAACATCCTTGAAATCCACCATGTTTTCTGCCAGCTGTGAGTGCCATAACAGACATCTTAATTGGCAGTTGGGATCTTTAAGTGTGTTGGTCACTGGGGTCTTGCAGTGGAAGTTCACTGTGTGTGTGCCCAGGGGCCAGCAGAATTGCCCTGACAGCCCAGAGAAATGAGTAGAAACTGAAGGTCCAAGGTCGTGACGTTGACGCCAGCGTGTGATCTGCCTGTGGACTTGGCACACTCAGCTTTACATCAGCTCTCAAATGCCATCCTTTATGGATCACCAGAACACACCCCATCATAAGAAGTCCTTTCTGTAGAATGGCTTCTGAATCCCTGTGCTGGAAACGCTGTGCAAGCAGGAACTTTTGCCTTCCAGTACAAGTGCCAAGAGATCTTCCCCAGGGAGCAAGCCAGCCCAGGCTTGCTGCCAAGGGCTGTTACCCTGGCGTAGGCCCGGGCGTTGTTTATGTCTCCTTTCCAGTTCTTATAATCTCCAGGACCACTGGGAGACTCCCACAGGTCTCTGCCCACATCATTTTGATAACCCAGCTGGGCACAAGCCATACTGACTCTGAAAGGGACAGATTTCCTGGACAATCAACTCCTCATCCTTTCATTCTTTCCCAACCCCCCACGACAGCGCTACAGAGAGGTGCTGCACCTTGAACCCCATCTCCAGGCACTTAGCCTGAGTCTGCCAGGGACCATTCAGGGGAGAGACAGAGCAGTCAGCCAAGGTGTAGGACACCCATGGGTGCCCCATCCCTGGGGGTGTTCAAGGCCAGGTTGGATGGGGCCCTGGGCAACCTTGTGTAGCTCCAGGCCTGGAGGTTGGTGTCCCTGCCTGTGGCAGGGGGTTGGAGCTCTGGGACCCTTGGGGTCCCTTCCAACCCAGACCAGTCTGGGATTCTATGAGAAGAGAGAAAACATTGCAAAGTAGCAGCTGGTATTGTTGTCTTTTCTCTCTTTATGATTAGTTTGGTATCCTTTATGCTGTTTTGATGGTATATGGTCTTTCCCTACCCTTGACTCAAGTGGACCAAGGCTTTTAAGTTATGTTTTGCATGTATCCTTGGCTTTTCTGAGCAGTGTTGGCAATGTGCCTGTATGTGCTTTATCCAAGGGGTATGTAATTTCCTCAGATGAGTAGAGGCTTTTCATTCTGGACTGGTTTTGGGAGAAAGCTGAGAGCTTCATTGTGAAGCCAGGCACCCTCAGAGCCCAGTTTCAAGTCTGGTTGATCCAGGTCAAAGCCGACTCTAAGTTCTTTGGGGGAGGTTTGTTGTGTTTCTCCAGGGAGGTACCAGGTGCCTGGTCCTCAGTTCAACCTAGGTTATTGTTCAGAGCAAGACAACACCTAGAGCTGGGGTTGAATGGGGTTGCTAATACAGCTTCTCCTGTCTATCTTTCATCCCTGCTAAATGGAATTTCTGCTGGTGGGTGTTTTGGTAACAGGGGATTGAAGGGCAGCTGCAGTAGCCCCTCCCCAGCCTTGCTGTTAGCACTCAATAAAGGTTGAAGACTATCAACTGCAGTCATAGTGGGCATGGGTATTCATAAAGAGTCTGATCTCTTTGTGTTCCTGGGGCAAAGGATCACTTAGAAGAAAAGTAAATTCTTTGAACATCATGATGACTCTGGGGAAGCAGGAAGGGAGAGGTGTTTGTGTCAGGCTTGGCAAATAACCACAGCACTTTGCTTGCAGGAGTTCCTCGGTTCCATTGCTCTTCCTTGAGGACCTGTGCAGAGGGTGGAGTCACAGGAAAAAGCCATCACACACTCAGGAGCCAAGGAGTAAGTAGACATCAGTGGCTGCCTTGGAAAGCCCACGTGGAGATGGGGTCAGGGCACTGACGTTCTCCTGCTGAGCTCCCTCAACGCGAGTCGATCGGGTTCTCTCCATTGCTCCTTCTCTGTCAATATTGGCAAGTGTTTGACCTTTAAAAGTACAAATGCATAACAAATTCTTTTATTTAAATGCCAAAACTACCCTGCTTTCCCTCTGGCATTTATTATGAGGTAGATACATGAGGGATAAACACAGTGATGATGACACACACGCAGCGTTTTCAGGCTGCACCATCATTCCAGAGGCCAGTTGTCATTTAAAGTCACTTCATTCTCTACCACAGTCTTGAATATCATCAGCCTGTGGTGCAGGCTACACACACTTGGCTATAAACCATCACCCCCAACCTCAATAGTCCAGTCACAGTTCAAGTAGCTGCTGTGAACAGGGAGTTTTCTGGGGGTTATCAAAACTGTGATGAGTTTAATGCTCACAGGTACACAACACTCGAGTGGCTCTTCAGGTTAGAGCCAGAATCTTCAAATTAGAGCCAGAATCTTCAGATTAAAGTCAGAATCTGAGTTGACACAACAGACTGGAGATGCTCCAGTCCAGCCCATCACCGTGATGTCCTCCAAATTGCTTCTGAGCACACACTGAGTACACATCTCCAGAGAGCTGCACTTGGTGCTTGTTCAGGACCAGCAGCAAAAAATGAAATGTGGTGCTTGTGGGGGCCAGAACTTCATTTTCAATCACTTTATTTGACCTACAAGTTGTATTTCTTTAAACATTCAAAGATATTTGTCAACAGTGAGTGTCAGCACAGTATAACTTTTAAAAAAAATCTGTTTGGAAGGTTTTGTGTCCCAAAAAGGGCTTCAGGAAAATGACAGTGTTGCCACAGTCACTGAAATTAGGTCAGATGACTTAAAGTCTTCAGAGCTATACAAAGGGATTCCTGGGGCAGGAGCTGGTCAAACGTTTTCCCATCATAACCAGGTCCAGCTATGGAGACTCTGCAGTCTCTACGTGCTGCATCTAAGCAGGTTGTGTAGTGGAGACTCGTGGGGAAGGCTCTGGAGGGGAGGCCACCTGGCTTTGGGAATGATGCCCAAAGTGCTGCCCAGAAAGAATCAGGGGAGAAAAGCTGAGTCAAGGTTGAGATCATTTATGGAACAGACTCATCACCAGCTCTGCTCTTCTCTCTCCTCAGTTTAATCTAAGCATCCCCCTGTGGAATATTTCTCCCCTCCCTGTGTTTCACCAGCTCTCTGTTCTCCCTGCCCTGCTGCACTTTGGTGGTGTCACTTTGTCCTTCGTGTTCTTTCCTGATTCCTTGTTCCCTGGGCCTTGAATCTCACTATCTAGCAAGTGGCAACTCACAGAGCAGAGTTATCACACAATCCCAGACAGTTTTGGGTGCGAGAGACCTCAGAGTCTCCCCAGTATGACCTCAGCATGGGCAGGGACACACCACCCCCACCAGCCCAGGGTGCCCCAAGCCCCATCCAACCCAGCCTTGAGCCCTGCCAGGGATCCAGGGGCAGCCCCAGCTTCTCTGGGCACCCTGTGCCAGGGCCATCCCCCTCCCCAGGAAGGATTTCTGCCTCCCAGCCCCTCTCCATCCTCCTCCTGCAGCTGCAGGCAGTTCCCCTGGGCCTGGCCCTCACTGCCCTTGTTCCCTTCCCTCTCCAGCTCTCCTGGAGCCCCTCAGGGACTGGAAGGGACTCAGAGCTCTCCCCAGAAGTAGCCTTCTCTTCTCCAGGCTGAACTAGCCTAGCTGTCCCAGCCTGGCTCCCGAGCAGAGCTGCTCCAGCCCTCTGTTCATCTTTGTTAGCCTCCTCTGGACTTGCTCCAAGAGGTCCATGCCCTTCTTACACTGGGAACCCTAGAGCTGAACACAGCCTCATCAGAGTGGCACAGAGTGGGAGAATCCCTTCCCTCAACCTGCTGGTTCCACTCCTGGGGATGCAGCCCAGGATAGGGGTGGTTTTCTAGGCTACCAGTGCACATTGCTGGCTCATCCACCCCAACACCCCCAACTCCTTTTCAGGGCTGTTCTCCATCCTGCTCAGTTGTGCTTGTGATTGCCCCAACCCATGTGCAGGACCTTGCAGCTGGCCTTGTTGAGCTTCATGTGGTATGTGTGGAGCCCACCACTCCAGCCTGTGAGGGTCCCTCTGGATGAAGACAGCATGTGTGTGCCACACAAAGATGCTTCCACACAAGCACATTTCAGTGGTGTTGAGAATGCACAGAACTCAGCTGGTGTCTGCCCTGGGTCACAGGGTGACTGTGGTGCTCCACTGGCAGTGGTGGGTGTTTGGTAATGGGTATCAAAGCCTGAACCTGAGGCTTTGGAAGGTTTTGCAGCCCTGTTACCCTGATGCATTAGCTGTCACACCTTGTGGCCTGAGGGTTGTATTGTTTATTGATGCCTGAAGCAGATA
The DNA here is from genome assembly GCF_964237585.1 of Gallinula chloropus. Classification (NCBI taxonomy): domain Eukaryota; kingdom Metazoa; phylum Chordata; class Aves; order Gruiformes; family Rallidae; genus Gallinula; species Gallinula chloropus. Next base: position 79,860,830 of record NC_140090.1, read on the forward strand.
CTGTGTACTGTCCCATGGGTGTGCTCCACTAACCCTGACCAATCCCATGAGGAGGGGGTAGCAGGTCTTGGTGAACACTTTGTGGTCCTGTGCCTGTGAGCGACGAGCTGGAATCACCACAGTGCCCCAGCCTGAGCCGCCACCTCTGCTCTCACCGTCCCCACAGTCTACATGTGGCATCAGGTATTCCTGCTGAAGCATCAGGACTCTGCTCTGCTGTATCTTTGGAAACAAATCCAGGCACGAAGCCACTGCTGAGGGGGAGGTGAAGCCATGATGGCAGCTCCTTGGGTGACATCGGGTGGGATCTCACCACCGTGCAACAGGAGATGGGGACCTGAGGTGGGTTTTGCTCTCTACTGCCACTGGCTTCTATGACAAACGTGCCAATAACATGGGAAACAGGCTAAGTGTTATTCAGAGCTGCAGCAAGCTGCAGGACAGAGGTTCAGGCTCTCTGTGGGCTCACAGAATCCCTGCCATTGGCCTTTTAGGCTTGGCTGAAACGCAGGTGTGAGGGGTGCCAGTGTTTGTGTGTGGGACTGGGAGGAGAGAGGCTGAAATGCTGCCTGTCTCTGTGAAAACAACACCCAAAAATCCTCACCAGGTGTTTTTCCCCACGCTCACAACACTTACGTTAAGAGAACAAGTGGGTACTTAGCCCATTTCTAGGCAGAATTCTGTACTGGGGTCTTCTGGGAACGCTGGCTCAAGCACCTAGGAAATTGGAATCTGTGCAGAGTTGAAAATCAGCTGGCTTGGTAATACTTTCCTTGTTTTCTTTTTCCTGAAGTCTAAAGAGAAAGGTCTTGCCTGCATGTAGCAATGGTGGTGCTATAAATAATTTGTTCTCTCCCTTTGGAGACCCATGGTAAGAAAGGCAGTGTTTGCCTTCACCCTGGTTTGTTTTCTGTTGACTTAATTCGATGGCTGTCCAGATAAAAATATTAGCTAATACATTTTGACATGTTTACCTAGGATGCCTGTGACATCAGCTAGCTGTAACTGTCTTAGGAAATGTCAGCGTGATGTCATGCAAGCCACTTTATTTGAGATGAATTAAAGATGAAGTGTAACTCCTGGGGAGGTTGTTACACAAAGCCTGGTGTCCAGGAACCTGTCCCTGCCTTTTGTAGCAGCTGCTTGGTGTTTCAGGCTTTGCTGTGATAGCAGAAGTGCTGATCTGGTACCTAATGGATGGCAGAACTAACGGTGTTGGAAGGGACCTCCAGAGCCCATGGGGTCCAGCCCCCTGCCCAAGCAGGGTCCCTAGGACAGGGCACACAGGTCGGTGTCCAGATGGGGCTGGAATCGCTCCAGAGAAGGAGACTCCACACCCCCTGGGCAGCCTGTCCCAGGGCTCCCTCACTGGGGAAAAGTTCTTCCACATGTTGGTAAGGAACTGCCTATGCTCTTAACTTGCAGCCATTGCCCCTTGTCCTGTCCCCACAAACACTGAAAAGGGGCTGCCCATTCCCCCTGCATCCCATACTTAAGATATTGTTAAACATTACTAAGGTCCCCCCTTAGTCTTCTCCTCTCCAGGCTGAACAGCCCCAGCTCACTCAGCCTTTCCTCCCAGGGGAGATGCACCAGGCCCTTCAGCATCTCTGTTCCTCCTCTGGACTCTCTCCAGGAGATCCCTGGCTTTTTTATCCCAGGGAGCCCAGAACTGGACACAACACTCCAGTGGGGCCTGACCAGGGCAGAGTAGAGGGGGAGGATCCTCTCCTGTGACCTGCTGGCCACACTCCTCCTGATGCCCCCCAGGATCCCATTGTCTCTCTCAGCCCCCAGGGCACGCTGCTGGCTCATGGCCACCCTGTCACCCACCAGCACCCCCAGGTCCTCCTCCACAGAGCTCCTCTCCAGCAGGTCACCCCCAGCCTGTCCTGATTCCAGCAGTTATTCCTCCCCAGGTGCCAGACTCTCCACTTGCTGTTGTTGACCCTCATCTGGTTTCTCCCTGCCCAGCTCTCCAGCCTGTCCAGGTCTCACTGTTCCTGTTCTCAGTGTTCCTGCCTGTCAGCCCCTCCTGGGGAGCTTCATGATTCTAATGTACCTTTGCTCTCTAACCTGTTCTGCTCCAGTCTCCATCAGCTGCTTGTATGACTGATTCATGGAAGAGTATAAATCACCAGCCTTGTGTCCCTGTGTGTTTCCTGCACTTAAGCTAATAGTAGGGGGATTTGCTTAGGTTACCTCACAGCCTTCAGACCTGGCATAAATATAACCTCCTGGATATGATCTCACTCCTTTATATATACTCCCAATTTGTACTGGGAGTGAGCTTAGCATTCCATTTGCCCAGCTTTTAATTACCAGGTAGTTAAGTTATCCCTTAGCTGATGTAACAGGGCTGTTGGCTGGTTCAGACAGCTCAGAGTGATTTGAAATATGAAACAAAATACACCAAAAATTCATGCTGAGCTGATCCTGCTTATGTGTGTGACCCCCTGTACGTGACGTTACAGACTGCAAAAGTTAAGGATTAGCTTAAAAAATGAAAAAATGACCCCCCAGTAACTGGTAAGGCAGGAGTGGTGATTGCTGGGGTGATGATCTGCTCCTTGGATGTCCTTCAGCCACTTGCCATAGCCCGAGCTCTGAGGTACATCACTGTATCCTCGATTTGGGGCACCAAGCCTTGTGCTTCTTTGCATGTAATTCTCTTCCTATTTTCCTCTTCTGTCATTTTTTTGGGATATATTCCAGGTGTTACCACTTTGCCTCTAGTGAGCTCTCAGTGGAAGTGTTGGGAAGCAAGGAGCTGCTCACCTAAAGGTCAGATTTTGCTGTGAATGTTGTCTTGTCATCTGTAGCCAACATCCATGGAAAGCTCGGGTTGAATTAGGATCTTCTTACCCATGGGTATGAACATCGTTGGTCTCAGGCCTCTCTGTTCAGGTCAAGCAGAAGGAAAGTCCACCTTTTAAACTCAAAAGTAGCTGCCTGAGCTCCAGGAGTACAGAGATGGTGCATGGCCAAGGGATGCTTGTGGCTTGTTCCTGGACCAGGAGATGCACCAGAACAGGGACCGTGATAACACCCTTTGCTCCTTGTTTACTCCTCGTGGTAGGTCCCTTTTCAAACACATACTTAGAGAAGTTCCCTGTCTGTCTCTGAGCACTGGGTCTCTCTAGCTGCATGAAGGCAGGAGGAGCTCTCACCACGTGTGTGCACACCAGCCTTGGCCAGAGGAGCAGAGCTTTGGGCCAGCTCCCTGCGCCGATGCCTGCCAGCCAGGGCACGCTGCTCACCCAGCAGCCTGGCCTTTATGTTCAGATATTGATTAGCAAAACAAGCTCATTACAAAACTGAAGAGTTTAGTTTTTATTAGCTTGGGTTTGCCCCAAGGACAATTCACACTCGTGTCCTTCCCACCCTGGCACCCACCCCCCTCAAAAAGACAGTGCTTTAGTTCCCATGTACCCTTATTTTCTACCGACCATCTGGTACTTTCTCTGGTACTGGTGCTGGATATTGATTTCTGTAATGATTCCCATGCAACCTGGCTCTAATTATTTGAAATTGGGGCTTTTTTTCTGGTTTTAATGCTGATTAGATGCTCTTTTTTTGATGCTGCCTCTGGTTGCTGCCTTCTCCCTCTGCAATGAAACGAGAACAACCCTTAAATGGAAATAAGGGGACATTGGTTTACAAAAAAATACATTAAAAAATCAGCAAAGTGAGTGATGTTCTTGTAGAAGCAGCAAGAAGTGCTGTGGAGATTGGTTTTGCTGGCTGCATGAAGTGGGCTTTAGACCCACAGAATCCTTACGGTTGGAAGAGACACTGAGACCACCTAGTTTGACTGTCCCCCTTCCACCTGTATGACTTGCTGTTGTCTTTAGCAAGATTAGTGGCTCTCTGTAGGTTTCAGGTTCAGATCAGATGTGAGGGAAAAGTTCTTCCCTGGCAGAGTTGTGGGGCTGTGGCACAGGCTGCCCAGGGAGGGGGCTGAGTCCCCAGCCCTGGGTGTGTTTAACCGAGGGAAGATGAGGTGCTCAGGGTTTAGCACAGGACAGGAATGGTTGGACTTGATGAGCTTAAAGGTCTTTTCCAACCCTGTGATTCTGTGATGCTGTCTCTCAGCTCACCTGATGAATGAGGATGTGGTGGCCCTGGCTGTGTAGGACTGGATCCCACCAGAGATGTGCATCTGGGGAGCATCTTTCATTTTTGTGCTCCAAGGCTCTGCCATGTGTACAGCCCCTGAGGTGGCTGCAGCCCCAGCGTGGTGACCCAGGACCCCTTGGAGCATCTCTCCAGAGCCAGCCAGAGGACCGTGAACACCTTGACTGAGGTAGGAGCCATCTCTGCTATTGATGACTGGAGCAAATGTTGCTCAAAGCCCTGCTGTTGACCTCCAGATGTGCCTTTCTCCTTTGGGCTCACCTGTAGCCCTACCTGGTTGTCCTCTGCTTGTGGCCACTGCCCTCACTGCTCTGCAGCTCTGGTCCCCATGGGATTCCCCAGCAGCCTTCAGGCACAGCCAAGCTGCCACATCCACCTCAGCCCACATGGGACAGCCCCCAGTACACTTACATATCACACCAGTGGAGAAGTCATCCCAAGAACCCTTTGGAAACCCCTTATTTTTGTGGAAACATCCCAGTGCATCCTATTAAAATATTTATAGCAGACAGTTCAGTTTTATCATGCCTACCCTGGTATTGAAGTTTAATGTCAATATTAGTATGAAGTGTCTGCAAGGGTTTGGAAAATAAGAATCAGAAAGATCAAATCTTTTATTTATGCACAGTAAATTTTTAAAGGCTCCCTTGGGGTTTGATCGAAAATGCATATTACTGAACCATTTAGTTTCAAAAGTCTTTCTCTGATGCAAGATTTATTAGGTATCTGATTGAAGGATGTGAGAAGCCAGTGTTGGCCTTACCTGCACCCAGGCTGTGCTGTTTAAAGGTCTCTGCTGGTCCAGGCATCTTCTGTTAAAGGAAACAACAGTTGCAAACTCTGTGTGGCTGAAGCAATATGTGGTTTATCACTGGTATATATTCTGGGATGGGGTGCTGTGCAGAGGGACCTGGACAAGATGGAGAAGTAGGCCCAGGGGAACCTCATGAGGGTCACCAAAGCCAAGTGCAGGGTCCTGCACCTGGGTCAGGGCAATCCCCACTATCCATACAGGTCAGGAGATGATGTGGTAGAAAGCAGCCCTGAGGGAAAGGACTTGGGGGGACTCGTGGGTGAGAAGTTGGATGTGAGCCACCAATGTGCATCTGCAGCCCAGAAGGGCAAACCCATCCTGGGCTGCATCCCAAGGAGTGTGGCCAGCAGATTGAGAGGGCCTTGGCTTTGCTCTGCTCTAGGGAGACCTCACCTGTAGTGCTGGGTCCAGCTCTGGAACCCTCAGCATGAGAAGGACATGGACCTGTTGGAGCGTGTTCAGAGGATGCCACAAAAATGATCCAAGGGCTGGAGCAGCTCTCCAATGGAGACAGGCTGGGAGAATTGGGCTTGCTCAGTCTGGAGAAGAGAAGGCTCTGGGGGGACCTTCTAGCTGCTTCAAGTACCTGAAAGGTGCCTGTAGGAAGCTGGGGAAGAACTGTTCCCCAGGGCAGGGAGCGACAGGAGGAGGGGGTGATGGGTTTAAACTCTAAAAGGGGAGATTTAGGTTGGGTATAAGGAAAAAAATCTTCCCTTTGAGGCTGGTGGGTCACTGGCACAGGGTGCCCAGAGGGGTGCTGGAGGCCCCATCCCTGGAGACATCCAAGGTCAGGCTGGATGGGGCTCTGAGCAACCTGATCTAGTGAAGATGTCCCTGCTCACTGCAGGGGGTGGGTATAGATGGGCTTAAAAGTCCTTTCCAACCCAACACATTCCGTGGCTGTGACATGGTCCCTGGGCTTTTAAAACTCCTCCCTGCCACTGCTCCCCAGGGGCTGGTGTGGCAGCTCCAGGTTCCCAGCTCTTTGCAGGGGATCTTGTTTGCTCCTCTTAACAAACACAGAGTGAACCCCTGTGAATAATATTGAGTGGTCAGACAGATGGAGGTGACTTGCAGACAGGGTTGCAGAGGTCACTGTGAAGCAAACCCTGGGAAGAGGAGGTGGTGCAGGAGATCTCTGCAGCAGGGTGCTGGAAGCGTCTCCATCGATAGGTAGGTTGCTGCTCCAGTGGAGTTCTGAAATGCTTCCAGGCAGATCTGAGCTCCCTGGAAAGCTGCTATAGTTCTAATGATACACATATGGAACTGATCTTTTATTTAAGTTAATAATCAGCAATTAATAGTTTCCAGGTTTTTATTTGTAAGGCAGCATGTTCCCTCCTGTTTGTTTAAATAAAAAGTCCTGAATGAGAATAATACAGTAAAAATGAAAGAAAATGCCCTTTAGAGACAAGTTTGTTTGTTTTCTGAATCTTTTTTGAAAGATTTGTGGCAACAAACCCACAGAATCACAGGGGTGGGAAGGGACCTCCAGAGCTCGTTGAGTCCAACCCCCTGCCCAAGCAGGGTCCCTAGGACAGGTCACACAGGTCGGTGTCCAGATGGGGCTGGAATCTCTCCAGAGAAGGAGACTCCATACCCCCTGGGCAGCCTGTCCCGGGCTCCCTCACCCTCACCAGGAAGAAGTTCTTCCCCAGATTGGGGGGGAACTCCCTGTGCTCCAACTTGCAGCCATCGCCCCTTGTCCTGTCCCCACAGACACTGAGAAGTGACCATTGAAAAGAGGCTCACTTCCACCTGTGCCTTTTATTCCCAGTGAATGTCCAGTAGCATTCCTTTCACCTCCAGATGCACCTGTCATGTCATCTATAGGAGCCTGGACATCTTTGGTGGTTACCATGAGGGCCAAGCAGAGAGGGACAATCCCCTCCCTGTCCCTGCTGTCACCCCTCTGCTGATGGAGCCCAGGATACCATTGCCCTTCCCAGCTGCAAGAGCCACTACTGGCTGATGTTTCTCATCCACCAGAACCCGCAGGTCCTTCTCAGCAGGGCTGCTCTGCAGGAGCTCCCAGTCTGTATCTATGTCTGGGATTCCTCCAGCCCAAGGTCCAGACCTGACGCTTTGCAGTGTTGAACCTCATTAGGTTCACCCTGGCCCACCTTTCCAGCCTGGCAAGATCCCTCTGGATGGCTGCCTTTCCTTCTGTTGTGCCAACCACACCACTCAGCTTGGTTACTGTTACTGAGGTTTGATTGATGCACATGCATGGATAGACCCTCCTGTGTTTATATTGGTGTGCATGGGTGTTTATAAATGCACCTTTCTGATATAAGTCTCTTTTCTTCTAGGCTGCTGCTCGGTCTGCCTGAGTGTGGCCAGCTGAGAGGTTTGGGCTTAGATCCCTCCTATCTGGCTAAGGATCCTGTCTGTAACTGAAAGCTACAGGAGAAGTCACTTCACTGCAGAGAAAGACAATGACCCCGATTCCCTCGACAAAGGGAGCAGCCAGAAGGTAAGTGCTGAGCACCCACATCCACACCTGTGGCCGGCTGTGAGGAGCTGGGGTGGCCCCACGAGCCCCACCATGGGGGTCTGAAGAGCTGGGGGCCAGCTGTGCTGTTGTCCATGGTTAAATGCAGCCCCTTTGAGGTGTTTTGGCTCTGGCTAGAGGCCGAATGCCCACCAAAGCCACTCTGACACTCCCCTTTCCATCTGGAAAGGGGAGAAAATATTTACTGGGAGGCTTAGGAGTTGAGATGAGGACAGAGAGGGGTCACTCTCCTTAGTGTCATGGGCAAAACAGACTCAGCACCGAATAAAGGAAAGAAAACTAATTTATTACACTACAGACTTGGGTAATGTGAAGTGTGGCCAGGTCTTAAAGCACCTTCCCCCCACCTCCTCCAAAGACACATCGTGGCTTTGCCCAGGGATGCTGCTGTTGGCTTGTGGTTACAGGACCAAGTGTGTTGTCATCAGTGAATAAACATGCTAATTACAGATGAACTCTGGTTCTTACCATCCTGTATGACAGCAGTGGGGTCAGCAGGCCTTCCCCTAACTCTGGCCATGTCACTTGAACTGTTCCTCACCAGTACCCAGCGGAAACAACTCGGTGTTTCACCACTCCAATGTAAAAGACTTTAAAGACTGACTTACACACCTCTTCTTTTCCTTTACAACCTCAGCACTGACGGGTTTTTGGTATGGAAAGCATCACTACTAGTTTACTCCTTGGCTCGGAGAGCTCGGAAGCGCCTGTGTCGGCTTTAAACACACCGCCCGTGCCCTTTGCTGCCGGGGTTGTTTATTGGCAGGGAGAGAAACAGGCTGTGATTAATCAAACTGTTCATTAGGGCCGTTTATTTTACGCAGGAGCCCCACATAGGTATTTATGGGAGGTGGTTGGCGACGGTGCGCGATCGGGATCCCTGTCCGAGGGTTGGGGGATAATTATAGACCTGCTCTCATTTGCATAGCGCCGGGATGCCGCCAGGAAATATTAATGGATGACTTTTTATTCATTTAGCCTCTGTTTTTGCAAGATGCTGAGGAAAGAAAAAAAACCAACCCAACCCAAAAAGATCATATCTGTATGTTGTTTTTTAATTTATTTTCACCTTTTTGTCTCCTTTGGAGACCCCCAAGTGTATCAGCACTTTGTTTACCACAAATTAAACCTTAGCTGATTGTTTACCAGACTGGAGACCCTTGTGCATTACCCCAGCACTTTCCCTTTTTTTAATAATCACAACCTGGGATTCATTTGCAAGAGGCCCTAATCTGCATGAGAATTATACAATTAACTTTTGATTAACCACCTAGTTCTTTTGGAAGCCGCCGTGTATAGGATCCTCTGCATTTAAATAATTTCCCTTAAATTGGGAGCAGGCCTCTCATTAAACCGGTGAGTTTGACTAAACAAACAACATTTGGAGATAATCAGGGTCAAAACAATAGGCGAGGCTGCAAGGCTAGAATGTCATCTTTAAATATAACAGCTGAGATAAAGGCACCCAGATTGCGCCTTATCGAAACACAGAAAATCAAAGCTCTCTCTTGTCTGTGGCAGAATACCAAGCCCTAGTGTTTAGGGCGACCATTGTTTGGGCCTCTAAGTGTTGCAGGATTTGCATTCAGAGAGCCGGGTCTAACACACATTACATCACGTAGGGTACTTATCTCGGAGTCTGACAATAATTATCAGGAAGAATATACTCAGAATGACTTTTTTGTGATTTTTATGCATCCCCAACACAAGGAAGGGGAGATAACGGCATTATGAAAAAGGGGAGAGTCTCCAAAGGCTCTCCCTGGAGCTGCGTTCGTCGATTAAATTTGCTATGCCACTCTGGTGCGCCGAACAAGTGGAAAGAAAGACTATGAGGCTTTTATAGAGGGTAATAATAGTCCTGAACACAGCCCTTACCAAAAGATAAGATCCATTGTCAAAACAAACAAAAGGAGCGGTATTAAACACCACTTGAAGAATATATATGAGCAAAGTTTGAAATCCTTGGCTTTTTTTGTGTTTCCATACCTTGAACCTGGCTCTGTCGTGTGGCTGTCTTCAAACCAGCCACCTTTGCATGAGCAGAGGCTTTCCCATCCCTTTTCCCTCTGTCCTGTGCTGGGGATTTTGGGATGGGGTCTGTGCTTCCAGCAAAGGCAGAGAAGAGCCAGCCCAGGTTTGGTGTCTGCTCTGTTTTAATTTGATTTGTTGACAGTCTGGTATTTTGCTGCTTACTGGCTTTCCTGAAGGATGCTGTGATAATTTATCGCTCGTTTTTTTGGGAGGTGACTGTGTTGTCATGTCACAGCTCAGCTGCAGCTCATCACAAGGCAGCTGAGGGTGGTGTTCACCTGGGCACGAATGGCTCGAGCTGGCAAAGCTTGGATGGCAACACGGTGACCCCCAGAGCCACTCCTTGGGCCAGTCTTTCCATTCCCAACCATTCCCAACCCGATGCTGCCTTTCATTTTGGAAACAACCAGTGTCTGTTTCTCTGTAACAGACACAGATTTGATGTGTAAATTGGCCAGCCCAGTGATGATTGCCATGGCTGTGTGGAGGGAACATGTGCTGGGTTCCAGAGCTGTGCTGGGACAAACCTTGGCCACAAGGTAGAAATCATAAATCTCTGGGATTTTCCCCTCCCTGCCAGTTGTGATTACTGGGTTAGGAGTTGGCATTTGGCAGAAAGCACAGGGTATGGAGGAACAAATGTATACAAAGCTGATATGTTAATTAAAGCAGGGTGGAATCTGACTGCAGAACCTGACTACCCCTGGACACTTAAGAAAGAGAAAAGCTTAAAATACCAGGTACAACTTACTTGTAGTTAAAGCTTCCTTTCCTAACTTGTAGTTGAAGTCAAAGGCTGCTTCTGCATTCTGATCTTTGAGTTGCTTGGTGGCTGTTTCTCCTGTCCCAGCCTGCAGCCTGTATTGCCTTGTTGTCCTCCTCACTTCTGCTCTCCAGAGAGAACATGGAGAGGAGCTGCTTGCTCCTACACCTTCTCTCCAACTTCCCTCTGCCAGCATGGGAGGCTGCCAGATCCCTATCTGGCTGTTCATGGTATAGTCAGTGCTGGCAAACTCATTGGAAAACAGGATCAAAGGATTTCCCCCCAAAAAAAACCTCTCCCCAAATAATGTGTGCATGGAGCCACAGATGCTCTGCTGCATGCCTGTGGCTGTCAGCACCAAACCTGGCACCACACCCTTACAAAAGTGCTTCTGAAAGGCTTTTTTCCCCAGTGTTTAGTGTATGAGGCACCCAAATCGTGCAAACACCGTGGAAGGAGAGGGACAGGAGAGGCTTCCAGGGGCTTTGTTGCAAATGACTGCCTTTGGAATCTGGTACTGGTGGCTGAATGACCCTCAACAGCAGAGCTCAGAGATGTAGTCTGGTTTAAGTGAGAATTCACTGTGGTATTTACAAAGAAAACCATTTGTTATCCAAGGTCAGAGGATATGCTAAGATAGGATGTGGTCAGGACACCCTCCAAGGATCAAGAACTCTTGATCCTGCTGAAGAAGACATTTGTTTGAGGAAACCAGAAGGTCGTGATGTTGGCTTGTCTAAGAAGGAGCCCAAACCATCAGGGAAGCTTGGTAAAGTGATTAGATACAACCCCCAGCAAAGAGAAACACCACCAGAGGTGTTTGTGCAAAGTAAAGCTGAGATTTGCTGTTCCTTTTCTCTCAGTCCACAATGGTTTGCTCCTCTCAGGAAGGGGGTTGCTCAGAACTTGAGGAGGGACTTGGCCAGCATCGTGCTGAATGCAGGTGGGGACTTTGCTTCTGATGCTGTGGTGTTTGTGTGAATTACCTCACATGCTTTTAGAATATCTCTGTGTGGTATATAAATATATATATAAATATAGCAGTATGTTTTTAGGAGCAACTGAGGCAGCCAGTGGAGCCTCTCTTAGATAACCACGGCTGCTGAAGCAGAGAGTTGTGGAGGTTTTAGTTGAGCTGCTGCTTTTCCTTCTGCTGCCTCCTCGCTCCCAGAGCAGCCCCCAGCTCGGCCCCCCAACCTCAGCCCCACTCCAAAAGTGTCTCCACACCAGCTCCTGGGGACCTGCTAGCAGAGGGGAGCCCGAATCACAGCTGCTTTTCCTGGGGACTGAGAAACTTGCTTTGGGGAGCAATCAGTGAGTGAGGGCTGGAGAGGAGGAAGGGGGAGCATGGGGGAGGTGGTTGGAGGCCAGGAAGTGACTCATTTGGTACCTCAGAAAGGCCAGGAGTTCAATCCTGACAAAGCCACCCTGGGTCAGATAAATACCTTTATAAAGGTGAGACCCTTTCAAATCTCTGTTTCAACAGGTTTTTTCCCCTCTTTTTTTTTTTCTCTTTGCTGCTTTCCCTAAGCTTTTATTGCTTTCAGGGGACCCTTTTCTTCTCCTAAATTGAATCCAGGTCTTTTCTCTTGTTCCCTTCCTGCTTATTTTACCTTTTTCTTTCCCCCAGCAGACTGTGTACCCTGCCATTGCTGCCCTGACAAGTCACTTGTGCTATTCAGTTCTTTATATTGTGCCGTATGCCAGTGATGGAGCACAGCTCATAATGCAATCCCAAGCATTCAGGAATTGAGGTGAGCCCCCCAGATCATCTCATTTGGCTTAAGAATAAGACTGTAAAAAGAAGAAATATAATTGGTGTCCCTGTATTTGCCCTCTGGGTTGGGTTTTGGGGTTTTTTTTTATAAACCTTATGGGTACTTAAAGGCAAAGAAGAGGAAAAGGAATCTGAGATGTACAGAAGCACAGCTCTGTGAGCAGCCTTGGGTGTCGTGGGACCTGTGATTAAATCTGTATATAACATTTGAATGGAGCAAGAGAAGATACTTTGATTTACTTAGGAAATAAAGGGCTTTGATTCAGGATAAACTGCAAGGGTGTATTCATACACTGCTCGCAGCTGCTCCTGTAGAACATCACGCCCACTCCAGGGCATGCTGGTGAGCAGCAGCCCTAGAAACAGACACCAGGGTTTCTGCAGCACACAAAGTAGGTGTTTGTCTTTAAGCTTTGGCTATTAAGAGGCTGACAGTGCTGCTGGGTGCTGGCAGAGTAAGGCAAAGGAAGGCCCCACTGCCTTGGGAGCAGTGGTCCTGCCAAGACTGGCATGCTGCTGTGCCATGGTTCAGGGGACCAGCCTTCCAGGGAAGCTGAGGCTGGGGAGGGAAGGGGATGGCTGCTTATTTGTTTTATCCCCAACAGTGGTGGCATCTACCCATCCTTGGTGGGTCTGTGCTGCTCGAGCTCCCAAGGACAGGAGCCTGGGGGTGTGAAGACCCAGGGCTGGGAGATGCTGGGTCTGGGTGTGAAGCCACTGCTTTTAACCCCGATTCCACCAACAATAGGTGTAGGTAAGTTGCTGCTAAAAGGCTGGAAGGAAGGTCTCTTCCTCAGCCCTGTGGTATTGCCTCCAGGCACAGAGCTCCCTCCTCTTGGATTTAGTTTGGGGGTGGTTTGATGGTCTGGGTTCTGATAGTTGGCCTCATATAGGTTCTCAAGCTGTTTGCTGAACCTCTGCGTACAAGTTTTATCAGGGACACCACCAGCATTTCCAATATACATTTTTTGATTTATAGAAGGACAACAAATGCTTTCTACCACTTCAACAGGGGCTCTTTTGCTTCTGTCCAGCTCCAGCAGACCTGAGCGTAGAGAGGCTGGAGCTGTGAGGACCACTTCTTGCCTCTGCTGCAGGCTGACCATAGCTTGTGCCTTGGCTGTGACTGGGATTCTTTTTATTTCTGCATTATTATTGTGGGTTTTAGGATGAATAGATCCTCACCTTTAGGAAAACACTTGATGCTAAGGTGTGGTAGTGACCAGGATCTTGCTGGGACTATGGAAGAGTTAAAGGCAATACCTGTTTAGAGAAGTCTAACAGGCTCTCACAAAAATTAGCCTGAGGAAATGATGCATTAAAGTTGCTTGATTTTATTATTTATGCCTTCTTGAATTGTCCTGCCTGGAAGTCTTCTCCTGCCTTTTCCTTTTGGCCCTGCTAGGTTTACCTGCTGGAAAAGCCCAAACTTCCCATTTTGATAAAACTTCTATGCCAAGGCACATCTTAAATCAGGATGGTAAATTCATGCTCAGGGTGAAATGTTCTAAAAATAGGAATGTGGTCAGGTTAATCCTCTTGGGTGTAGGAAATTTTGCCTGTGATGTACTTCGTCAGGCAGATCCCAGGAGCAGACTCTAGTCCCTAGACCCAGATGAACATCCCGATCATTCAGCAACAGGCAAAGCTGGGGTATGGTCTTTTTTCTCAAAAATAGAATCATAGAATCCTAGAATGGTCTGGGTTGGAAGGGAGCCCAAGGATCACAGAGCTCCAACCCCCTGCCACAGGCAGGGACACCAACCTCCAGGCCTGGAGCTACACAAGGTTGCCCAGGGCCCCAGCCAACCTGGCCCTGAACACCTCTAGGGACGGGGCACCCACCCCCTCTCTGGGCAGCCCCTTCCAGCCCCTCACCACTCTCTCTGTAAAAAACTTCCCCCTAATATCCCATCTCACCCTTCCCTCCTCCAGCTTCACTCCATCCCCCTTGTCCTGCCAGTCTCTGCCCTTTAACAAGCTGATTCCCCTCCTGTTCCTCTGCTCCCTTCAGGGACTGGCAGGCTGCAGTGAGGTCCCCCCACAGCCTTCTCTTCTCCAGGCTGACCCAGCCCAGCTCCCTCAGCCTCTCCTCAACAAACCTTGCTTTCATCTGCACTGGCAGCATTGTTGGAATCCCAAATCAGCCTTTGATTGGAAAAGGCTGTTCAGCTCTACTCTCAATTTTCCTTTGTGTGATCTAGGAAGACCAACTTTCCTGTTCTCCAAACACCCAGGATCATCCAGAGGTTGAAGATGCATTCACATTGAGGTAAGCAGGCCAGCTCAGGTCCTGTAAGACTTTAACTTGCCTGATCTATGTTAAGTATCTTTGCAGGGCTACAACAATCTCTGCAAAGCTGCTGTTAGTGATTTCATGCTTGTCATGAACTTTGAACGCTCTCCTCTGAACCAAAGTACAACTGGGCTAGGACAGTTTTAGTTGATGCTCCTCAAACAGCTGTGAGACCTGGCAGGCAGCAGAGTGGATGCTTTTTCCATTTCCAGACAATGCCTTTAGTTTGTTCCAGAATTTAAATTAAAAAAAGGGAAAAAAAAATAGAAGGAAGTTAGAAAACAACATCTTGCAGCAAAACAAGATGCTCACTTATTTTCTGACAGAGTGGAGAGGCCCTTGGGGGATCTTGAAAGCATCTACAGCCAGAAGGCATGTGTGAGGTGCAGCAGGACGACAGTCTTGCAGCAGGAGGAGAGGCTTGTAGCTTCTCCCCATGACAGAGCCTGGCAGTCTAAGTCAGGGATTGTTATGTTTGAAGAACTGTTGTAGCAAGTAGGAAGGGGAGCATAAAACCTGGGGTTTGTAGAGTATACGAGAGTATTTGTGGTTTTAATATGTATATATTTAAATGAGTTTTCACAAGGCTTTCCCCTGTTCACTGTGCACCACTAAGCAGATGGAGGATGATGGCAGGACATCAGAGGCGCGAGCCCTTCCACCCATTTCCTTCTGTGGAAGGAGCTGCCTCTTGCTCTCACGTTGCCTGATATTCCCCCTCCTGCACTTGGCTGATTTATTAGCTTCTCTTCTCCCCCTCTCTGTCTGACAACACCACATGGGCACGGATCAGGGAAGAACACGCCGACTGCTGAGATCCTGCGGTGCGTGAACAGATGCTCTGTCGATCGGCGCGGCGCTGAGCTGTCCGGCAAGGTCTGTACCTGAGCTGTACCCAAACCCCTCCCTGCAAACTGGGGTGACCGTAGTTGGGTTAATTTAACTCAGAGGAAGCAAATCCAGGTGGAAGGCTCTGGTGCTGTATTAAGATAAAGCTTTTTACTGAGAAAAGTCAAAGTCTGTGGATGTGTTTACAGCTAATAGCACAAGTGCTCGTTATCTTCATAGCTCTGTCATTGTATTTGCCATTAATTGGCTAAGATATCAAATGCAGAGTGTCATCACCTTTGGCTACTTCATTTGCAGGTCTGAATGATGGGAAGGATGAGAGTATTGACAGTGAAGTTGGGAAGGAGGAAAGATCAGGAGTCCAATTTTGGTTCGCTTTGAATGGAGATATTCAGGAAGAGATGTCAACAGAATAAAAGGCAAGGATGGATGAAAGAACATAAACTGTGACCAGAGAGGTAGGTCTGAGAGTCATTTGTATAAACCCAGACTTTATACAAACTGTATTAAATACTGTATTAGATACAACAGATTTAATACAGACTGTATTGAACTGTCAATGTGGATAAGCTGCTGAGCCATTGACCTCCTTGTCAAGAGAAGTTGGAGGTCCCTTGCAGGACATTCTGCAGAAGATGAAGAGGACAAAGGAGGGAAGTGATGACTGAATGGGAAGAGGAAGCAAAGCAGAAGTTTCCAGAAAGGCTCATAAGTCCTGAGACTTAGTCAAAGGGTGAGTAGAAGATGCTGAAATAGGATTGAAACAAGGATGAAAGTTGTTGATAGAATTTGAGAACTGCCTTTAATTTCCCTGAGAAAGGAGATCTTCTCCCAGGTGTACAGCAGGGTTGTGCTGCCTTGAGCCATTCTGGGCTGTATCCCAGATTAACTGGCAAATGTATGGTGAAGTTTTATGATCCAGGAACAAAAGCTTCAAACTCTTCCTCTGGGTGGATTAGGGCACCTTCAGAGATCCCTTCTGCCCTCAGTTATTGTATGACTTTTACACATACCAATAATATAGTATATATGTAAGTATAAGGCTGTTTGGAATGCTCAGCAGCTTCTGAGCCATACCCATATACAGATCTTTTTATGATTGCTTGTTGTTTTTTAAGGAAAACTACCTGTTGGTGCAGGAAAACCTTATGTCTGTATTATGTCATAGCAAAGAGGTTTCAGGAAAGTCACTTCACTGTACTGCCCAGAGAAAACCTGTGGTTCCCATCACACCACAGAGGTTGAGGGGTGAGGAATCACCTTTGTCCTCATTGTACAGGTGGGGAAATGGGATGAAGGAAGTAAGAAGCTCAAGGTCACATGAAAAGCCTGCGACAGAGCTGGAAACAGAATCCAGGCTCTTTACTCCTGTGGATACATTAAAACCCATCAATGAGCCTCTCACCTCTTTTGTCCTTGTACGTTACCTCAGCGAGGAGTTCTCTGCTTTGGCAATAAGCTTGTGAGGTGAATCAGTACCTCTGAAAACATCAGAGCAGTTGCACTTAGCCCTATTTTGCAATTAGAGTTTAATTCTCTCTAAAATTTAAGGTGATGAGTGGTGCTGATGGCATTAAGAAGCTGCTCTGTGAGGAGGTGAAGTGTGATTGAGTCATATCATGTGCTCCTCTCACCTTTAAACTTTCTTGGTCCTAGGAAAGCCAGCAGAGAGCAGGTGATGTGTTTCTGATTGCTGGGGGTTGGAAGGGACCTTGAGAGTTCATTGGGTCCAACCCCCTGCCAAAGCTGGGTCCCTAGGACAGGGCACACAGGGCGGCGTCCAGACGGGGCTGGAATCTCTCCAGGGAAGGAGATTCCACAACCAAAAGCCAGTTTGGGATTATTTTACAGGACCACTCGCAGCAGAAATGGTAGCAGATGTGACCATAAATGATTTTAAAGGGCCTGTTTTGCACCACTTCCAGTCTAGTGGGAGAGAAAAACAAATGAGGTGACGGATTTGCTGCCGAGCAGAGGGCATTGGTCAGGGGTTGAACCCAGAGTGCTTGTTTCTTTGGGGGATATATTCCATAGCAAGTCTTGTTTGTGACTTCCCAAGCCAGAAGAGCCTCATTCTCTTGCTGGCACGGAGTGAATGCTCTACGGTTCCATGCTAGTGATGTTAGTGGGGCTTCTCATGCATTATCACATGATTTTTGCTATCAGTCCAAGGAAATGGACACTTGATTCATCTTCTGGCATATATTGATCCGATCCTCCTTTTAATTTAGAGCTGGAGAAGCCTATTAGCCTCCATTCACATTTACAATAAGATAATATAACCTGATAGCTCTTCTGCCAATCCATTATGGAACGGGGATAAAACAGTTTTGTTTCTCTGTGTAAGGATCTATTGACTTACTCTCCCAGGCTGCATTTATAGCAGCTGCTGTCCTCAGTGCTGTATGTCTTAATAGTGTTTCACCTAGGTGGAGTATTGATGCAAGCTCCCTCTGAAGTGTGCAGATAAAGGAGTGGGTGAAGCCTTTTGCTTTTAGCAGGGATCCAGCTTCATCCCTTGAACTTCTCTTGGGCTGTATTGAGAACTGTGCAAGGCAGACACCATCCCCATCACCGTTGTTAATCATTCTTTTACGATCTTCAAAGTGCAAACCTGTGGAAGTCCTCTCTGGGCAGCATCCCTCACTCCATCAGCGTCGCTCCCCGTCCCCCCCAGACCAGCTATCAGCCACATCACCCGCACCCAGTTCCAGCACAGCTCACTGCTGGCACAGCAGACACTTGAGCAGCCCATCCAGCCTGACTTGTGGGCTTGTGAACGGCTCATTGACTTCTTGTATTACTGTGAGCCTGCCCTGTCGCAGCCCAACACTCAGCTCTTGCCTTAGGCAGCTCAAGCAGGTTTCTTCCATGCCCCCCCTACTCCCTTCCTGGCCTCATTACTCACAGATTAGTCACACCAAGATCTTTAAAGAAGCAATTCCTGGGCATATAGTTGAAAGCCCTTTTCTTTATTTCAGAAACCACTGCTTTGCTTGTAATTCTTAGTTCAGGATGGACTTTTGAAGACCAGACACAGAACTGCAAGCCCTGATGGGGCAGAGAGTTTCCCTGCTATTCAAAAGTGGGAGGGAGGAAGAGGGAGGAGGTGAATCTCAGAGGTGTTACTAAGATGTGAAACCTGAATGTACTCTGCTGTGTTATGTGCAGGGGTGTTGGTTGCCCCTCCATTTCAGCCTGTGTGCAAGCCCTGGGGGGTGGCCTGGAGTGAATTCTGCAGGATCAGAGCTGCCATGTGGGGGTGGATGTGTTGTGCTTCTGCAGCTTTACCCATGCTGGTGTCCAGTGGGGAGCTTCAGCAAGCTGCTGGGTCTTCATCAGCCCTTCACCAGAATACACAACCAGCCAACAACAAACATGACATCCAGCTACACTCTCCTATGATTACCTGCCAGGAGGGTGCAGAGAGGTGGGCGATGGTCTCTTCAGCCAGGGGACAGGAGATGGGACAAGGGGCAATGGGCTCAAGCTGCCCCAGGGCAGGGTCAGCTCAGATGGGAGGGGAAAGTTCTTCCCTGGCAGAGTTGTGGGGGTGAGTCCCCACCCCTGGGTGTGTTTAACAGATGGGTAGATGAGGTGCTCAGGGATCTGGTTTAGCACAGAACAGGAATGGTTGGACTGGATGATCTTAAAGGTCTTTTCCAACTTTGTGATTCTGTGATACCCTTAAACCAACAATTAATTTGCAAAGTGGAAGATGAGATATACGCAGTGGATAACTTTTTTTATAAGTATTGCCCCAGACCTTCCTTTACTGGTAATACAGCAGCAGCAATCCATTTCCTACCTATTTCTGTTTATATTTCTCCTAGAGAATAAAACATATGAAAGATTAGTGAAGGTTTTTTTTTTTTTTTAATGTTGCTAGGGGAAAAAAAAAAAAAAAGATATTTCCTTTTGTGTAATGATGGGCTTTTTCTAAACCAGAAAAATTAATGTCAGAAAAGTCATGATTCTAATTGCTCTTGCCAGGGAAAAGGTATGACTGAATTAAATTAATACATAGGAGACTTGTTTCGTTCGGCAGGAACTACTCCTGCTCTTTGAAAGGCCGTGCTTTTTTTTCAGTTCCTTATCTGAAAAGGTTTACCATGTCTTCGTGCAAGCAGTTGTCATGCTTTAGAAAAATCACAAGCAGCAAAAAGTCAGAATTGTCAGTTCAGAAGACACTGCTTGTTCCACTGGGTAAAACAGAAAGCAGCGCTGGCAAACGATCTTTAGGAGGGGGGGGTGGGTGGAAAAAAACCCCAAGCCGATGGAAACAGCAGCGGAATGAAGATAAAAAGGGTTGCAGGCTTTATTCTCATTGAAGGTTGGCAACAGGAAATCTGTTGGAGTAGAAGAAGAATATCTGATAGGTCATCTGTTGTGTAATGAAGAATAGAAGACAGAAGACAAGCTAGGAGAAGCAAGGTGATTCCAAACCTCGGAGGAACGGAAGGTCCTATGAGAGAAACATGAAAGAAATACCTTTATAAACTGACCAAAATTTAATTTGCTATCAATGAGCCTTGTAAGACTGCAAGCTGACAAAATCCATCTGTAATGTTATGGGTAAGGCTGAAGTCATACATTTTTCTCCCGTGGAATCATTTTATTATGTATGTGTTTCTTTTTCATGCAGGTTTTCTGATTAAAAATTACCACTAAGATGTCAAATATTTCCTCATCCTCTGATACCTGGGCTGAGTTACCTGATAACTGATTCTGCATATCCATCTTCTTACATCACAACCAAACCTGCTTTCAAAGCATGAAGGAAAGCAGGTAAATATGCTGTTTAATATGCATGGTCTTCAGCAGAAATGTCCATCTCATTCTGCTCTGGGTGTTCTGTGAGAGACACTGGGGTTGTCAGTGTGGTCTCTTGCAGTGTCTTTGAACGCTTGGCCATGTGATCAATGGGCATCCTAGCAAAGGTGCTTGAGATTTTGGGTAGGAAGCCAGGAAATCTTCTGCATGAGGTCATGGCTGCTTTGCTTTTAATTTGTGACACTTTGAGAAATGCAGGAATAGGGTTCTTAAGGCTGGGAAGAGTTTTGGATGGGATGTGGTAAGAGCAGATGGGTATTGCTTTGGGTGCCAACCCCCTGAGCCAGGCTGTGTTCTCACTCACTGTGCATAGAAAGACACAGTGGATTCTAAATTGACTTTCAAATTCAGTGGTGGTCGCTGAGCGACATGCTCATGGCAGTATCTTTCTGAGGTCGCTTTTACAGACCCAGTAGATTCTTTGCTCTCCACAAACAGAGCTGTTTGCTCTAGAAAAATACGCCCAAGCTTTGTGGTTAGAGGTTTAGTTCAGAGGAAGGAAGAAATGACTGAGTCCCACCAGCTCTGGAGCTCTATAGACACGGAATTCATCAGCAGGACTTCTCTCTGGTCCTCCACATCAATGGAAAGGGGTTGAGGTTGAAGTTCAGCACTTCTCTGTGAGCAAAATGATTGAAACAGAGGAGATGGGATGTTAACAGCCTTTGGAGAACCTTGTCTTGTTTTAACCCCCATGTAAAGGGGCAGATCTCCATCAGGAGAAGTGTCTCTTCCTCAAACAGGGAAAAAATGCTTAGAAAACATAGGGTTAATTTTATAGAGGGTGTAAGGTGAACAGGAGGTTCACCACAGCACTACTGGAGGGCTGATCCCCTTCAGCCCCGGAGGGTGAGCCCACTCCAGGGACTAAACTGCAACTTGGGAGCAGCTGCTGCAAAGTGCAAACCAACTTCTGTAGGATGCAATATGGAAAAACATCAGTGTTGGGATGCCACAGTGGAATAGCAAACCAAGGAGTACGAGTTGAAAACGAGCACAGTATCACATTGCCATGCTGAATTACAATTCCCATTCTTTCCTGGAATAATTTCTCAACCCGTCACGAGAAGAAGGTCTGTGTGTGGACACACTAATTTTATTTCATCTTGGTTTAGAAATCTAATAGGAAACCAGCTAAATTAGGCTAAACCACTTGACTCTGCGACGCGCTTTTAAATGCCGTATAGTAAGAAGATTACGTTACCCCCTTCCCCATAAATCAGGATTAAACTTTCATTTTCAGATTTTTGTGCCTTCAAAATCCCCAATTTGCTGAGCTCAAATTCTCTCATGGTAATCCAGAGGCCAGGAGGAGCAATGTGCTTCAGAAAACAGAATCACAGGGGTTGGAAGGGACCTCCAGAGCCCATGGGGTCCAACCCCCTGCCAAAGCAGGGTCCCTAGGACAGGGCACACAGGTCAGTGTCAAGATGGGTCTGGAATCTCTCCAGAGAAGGAGACTCCACACCCCCCTGGGCAGCCTGTCCCAGGGGTCCCTCACCCTCACCATGAAGAAGTTCTTTCACATATTGGTGCGGAACTTCCTATGCTCCAACTTGAGCCCATTGCCCCTTGTGCTGTCCCCATGGACACTGAGAAGAGGCTGCCCATGTCCTCCCGTGTCGCACACTTCAGATATTGATAACCATTGATCAGATCCCATCTCAGTCTTCTCCAGGCTGAACAGCCCCAGCTCACTCACCCTTTCCTCATAGGGGAGATGCTCCAGTCCTTTAATCATCTCCATAGCCTGCGCTGGACTCTCTCCAGGAGATCCCTGTCCTTTGTATACTGGGGAGCCCAGAACTGGACACAATACTCCAGGTGGGGCCTGACCAGGGCAGTTTATTGATGTGGAAGAATGAGGATTTTTCTTTTTCCTAAACTCTCAGGGCACTATTCCTCCTGCTGTGGGATGAGGATGTTGCTTGTCTCTATAACCACCACGTGTGGTCGATGTCGCCTGGTTTCTCACATACTTGTATTGGCCCTGGAAAGTCTCACCTGCAGCAGAGCGTGTGTCTGTTGGAATCTGTGCCAGCGTGCTCATATTATTTTTAAGAGAATGTAAGTTTTCCTTCATAAAATTCCAGTGGGCAATGAATTAAAAATGACAACTCTATATGCAGTGAAAACAAGAAAATAAAATATACAAAACATTGCTAATGATCAGTTCTTGAAAAATTTACCAGACACGTAGTACCCAGGGAGCTAAACTCATTAGCAGAGACTGATAGGAAAGCTGAGATACTCCGGGACGAGGCTCAGACACAACATATTCATATAAAATCTCTTTAGCAAAATTGTTTTGTTTCCTTCACGGAAATGTTTGGCAGCAGCACGTTTTCCTTTAAAAAAAATAGAAAGGAAAAGTGTCTGGGAGGTTATGGCATCCCATTAATCAGCCATCCTGATGTTTACGTGCTCAGCTCTTCCCTCCTTGGGGAAGGCAGAGGAGTTCCTAATGATGGGCCAGAGGTTTTTCTTGTTTTATCGGGTGCGGCCCGGTGTCCTCGTGCTAGGCCGCAGCCTGTCCCTGGGTGATCCTGCGCATCGTCCTTCTCTCCCCGCAGAGGCGCAGGCCCGTGATGCTCTGCAGAGCAACACAGGCCACCTCTACATGGTGTCAGCACTCAATAAATTGTAATAATTAATAGTGTGTGGGTGACCTCACTTGATGGCTGCGTGACACGATGTACCGGGTGACAGTCTATGCCAATCCATGAGCGTAGCGGAGCTGCCCGCATACGCTGCGTGGATCTTGAATGCTGACACCTAGAAACAGACAATTGTTTCACACCTCATTTGCAAACTAAAGGAGATAGGAAATGAATTAAACTTCCTGCAAACACTCAGGAGGCTTACACAGAGTCCTATCTCTAAGTCTACTGTACTATTTGCATAAAAGAATTCAGTATCAATGTAATTATTAGTGATAATTCCAAAGTAGTTGTGCTGCTTCAGGATTTTTCAGATTAAGAATGTAATGAATTAGTAATAAAATCCTAACGCAAATTTATTCCTAAATATGATTTCCTTTCTGGTTGTGAATCTCCTTGTGTTTATGACAAAAGATGTTCTTGTTGAAGGGGCTTTTCTCCAGCGACGTTGGTTTAAAGACACATGTCTTGGGCAAAGTCAAATTTCTATTAGCAAACCGCTTTGGGAAGAGGCTGCCTTTTCTTTTAAGTGGGAAGAGGATTTGACCATTTGAGATGGGTCCTTGTACTGATAAATGTCTTATAAATATATGCCTCATCCCTGGCCTTGCCCTCCCACACAGGCTGGCGGCACCAGAAAAGGGACAAAGAAGACTTTGAGGAGTGGAGCTTCTCCCCTCCATGATGAAGCTCATTAGCCTGCACTGGGACCCAGCCTAATAACCACGCATAAGTGAGAGAGTCAGGCCCGTTTGCTCTTGATTGTGCCTCTTTGCTGGCTGCCTCTGTTCTCCCAATGTAAATGCTCCACCTTCTGAAGTGCTCCCCTCCCTGAATCGTTAACACATACCTTTTTATTTGTTCCCTTTGCATGCCATTAAGCCCGCACATGACACTGCACATCTGCGCCTCAGCATGCCTTTTCTGCAGACCAGTGAGTCATTAGGAGAGAGAAGATGAGTCCCAGATGTTGAAGAAACATGGTAGCACTCCGTGGATTACGACTGGGAGAAATAAAAGCCAAAATGTTGAGGTTTATTGGGCACCACAAGGTAAGCAAGTTCATTTAGTGACACAGAGGTGGCGACACCTTTGAATTTAAATTTTCTTTTTTTTTTTTTTCCTTTTCAAAGCCCATCTCTTGAAATTATTTTGTCTTGAAATAATTTTTGACTGGTGAAGGTTGGAGGGCAAATCCTCTGAGGAGCAGCTGAGGGAGCTGGGGGTGTTGAGCCTGGAGAAGAGGAGGCTGAGGGGAGACCTTATCACCACCTCCACTGACCTGACAGGCGATGGTCTCTTCAGCCAGGGGACAGGAGATGGGACAAGGGGCAATGGGCTCAAGCTGCCCCAGGGCAGGGTCAGCTCAGATGTGAGGGAAAAGTTCTACCCTGGCAGAGTTGTGGGGCTGTGGCACAGGCTGCCCAGGGAGGGGGTTGAGTCCCCTGAGTGTGTTTAAAAACACATGTACGGATCTCCTGTTTCCTGAGTGATCTGAGTTACTCTGACTTTTGAAAAACTTAGTTTCTTTCCTGGAAGATTGCAGGACTTTCTTTTGAGCTACAGAGCAGTTTACAGTTTCATGTTGGTAATTTGTCTGTTTTGATGTTCTGTAAAATTAGAAGAAAAACCAGCATTTAGTTAATCTGGTTGTTCTAGTAAAATCTGGATGCTGGTTTTGTTCAAAACGGAGGTCTGCTTCCTTATTAAATATCCAGATGGGAAGATACCTTCCTGGTTTGATGGTGAGATCTGGCTCAGAGCCCTGGTTTCCCATCTTTTCCCCTAGACGTGGTCATGTCGTATCCAGCAGGACCCAACCACCAAGCCCAGCCCTTCCAGGGAAGCTGATGGAGATGACATTTCCCATAACCTCAGAAAAAATCCTCATGCATTATATACCCTGTTTTGGCACCACCCCCTGTGCTAAACTCCTGGTGACAAAGTAAAAGAAAGCCCTGTGCCCCCATCACAGTGACCGACTGGGTGACAAGAACCCACCCTGGAAATACCTTGAACTCTTCCACGGATGAACCAGTTATCTTCCTGCTGTGGCAAGGCTCACACTCAAATGGGTGAAACATTGCTATAACATTGATTACTTAGCATGACAAAATTCCCAGAGGGATGAAGTACTTTTGGCCTGGAACACTTCCAGAGAGAAATTTTCCCCTGACAGGATTGTTAAACGATATTACTATGGAAAAGAATTGATGTTTGCTGAAAATGAAGATATGCTCTTATTCCATCCTCAACTTTGGCCTCCAGAGAACTAATTTTCCAAGACATATTTTTTCTCATATTTAAGACCACTGGAGCACACGTGTGACATTAGACATCCTGATCTAGGTGTTAATGACAACCCTGGTAAAATCTTCATATATATGAAGGTATTTTTCCTAACGATCCAATTTTCTGTCTAGGCTCTATTACCATATTTAACATCAATAACCCTGGACTCCTGTTTATTTCCAGCCACCCCAGGAGCTCTGGAAAAGTGGACTTGCTTTTTCTCTACGTTATCTCCAGCAGTGAGAGCTACCAGACGCGCTACATCCTAAGCATGGGGAGGGGAGGTTGCCCTTAACATGGAGCTGTATTTTAGTCTTCCAACTGAAAGGTTAATTGTCTTTAAAATTGTTTGCACGTGGGCAGAGCTGTGAGCCTGCCTGCTTATTTTTGCTTTCCTTTCAAGCTGAAGTGTGGGGAGAATCAAAACGTCCCAATTGTTTATTTCTGGTTTTAGGCTGTAAATGGCTTGTTGCTACCACTAGTACTACCACTAGTAGTCTTTCTGAAGGAAACCGTCTTAGAGGAGCTTTGATTTACACCACGGACAGGGGAAAAGCAAGATTAGTGGCTGATTTTATTCTAGCAATACATAACCATTTGGAAATGTTTAAAACCAACAGTGAACAAATCCTGCTTTGTCCCCAGGCTCTGGATCCCCACCAGCAGCAGCCCCTGGGACATCTGGGGATGGGTCTGCTCCCATCATGAACCTCGGTGTAAAACCCTGAGGCAGAGATCCCAGTTAGACCCAGCAGTCGGTCAAAGGGTTGGAAAAGCTCAAGAGTTCAGACATAAAGCACGTGGATGTTTTACATCTGGAAGAAAGAAGCTATGTTGTTTGTTGGAGGAACAGGTAAGTTTTATAAGTTCTTGGACTTTTGTTTCATTAAAATGTAGAAAATATGAAGGGAATATTGAATATATTCTTTACAAAGTACTAAAACTGGAAAAAAATTGAGACAAATCACTGGAATGTTTAGCTAGTGGTTAGCTAAAAGCTCTGTCATGGAGTAACGTTATGGATACTCAAGGTCTGAGCTTTGAGTATGGGATGGACGGCCAGGTCAGCACAAAGACTGTGATGAACAGCTGTTCCAGCCCTGACCAAGTGAGTGGCAAGAGAAGCAACACCTGATGTTTCCTTCTGGGATCTCTGGCAAGGTCCCTGGCACTCCTCCCCATGGCTCTGTGACCTTGGCAGTATCACAAAGGAGAGTGGTATTGCCCCAAAACTGGGGAGAAACCTACTCCTTGGGATAACACAGAGGAGGAAGCAGGGAATGTCTTGCAAATCTGAGACTCAGGCTCTGGGACAGCTGCCCCTGACTTGGGGTCATTTGCTCGGTCATTATTTAAGTTAAGCTGTGTGGGAAACTGAGAAGGAGGAAGTTATTTTTTTGTAAATTTGTCTTTTGGGATGGATTTTCTCAACTCTGAAAGTTTCACTGTGGAAAGTGCCACAACATTATTCTCTATTTATTTATTTATTTACAATCTTAAAGTTTCCCCATCATGGAAACCCACTTTCAGCCTACCCCAGCTGCCTGCCTTGTTCTGGTTCAACACTGCTCGCAGTTTTCCCAGTAGCCTCCAGGCACTGAATCCAGCCCTGCCAGCGATGCTTCAGCAGCGTGGCGGTTAGCTCTGATTTAGGACCTGCCTCTGGAATGTGCTGAGCACTCCTGCACGCTCCTGACCATGCTTTTGTCTGCTCTCTTTCATGTGTGCTCGGTACCTCCACGGATCAGATCCCTGTGTGGCTCATCCGCACGCGGTCCAGTTTGGAATTGAATCGCGACCCTACAAATGTTAAATCACTGCGCTGGGCGAGAGCGAGGCGAGATGCTGATGGCTTGCAGATGTTGGGGCTGTCCTGAAGAAACAAGTCAGTGTCTTGACTCATCCTACAAAACGTTCAACATCTGTGCAAGTGCTTTAAAGTGTGATACACACCAGGTAATTAGCACCACATGCCCCCCCACTCCCCCCTCCCAGCCACATTTATCCATTAATCTGGTTTTCCTTGCTAAGTGTAAGGATGAAGCTGTTAGATATGGGAAATTTCCTGGTGTTTCAGCCCATATAATATACTCCTCTTTCTGCCAGTTGCAAGACGTGTGTGTTTGTCAGTGTGTTGCTTCACCTTTTGTTCCAAGCAGTTGTTCCACCCGCAGAATAGCTCCATTATCCGTCCGCTTTCCTGTTTGCTGTAATGAAGACAACTGGATTCGTAATAGTCTATTAAATGGTCTATTAAATAATGTAGTTGCTGGAGGGACCCTGGTAATACTGTACGGGGTGGCAGGGTAATAATTCTGCGATTCAGATGTCGCATGGATTTCCTTTCTAGTACAGCTGTTTGAAATGTTTTCTTGAGGGTTTTCAATAAATCTCTCCACTTCTCGGCTGGCCCGCGGCCAGGGTGGATCCACTTGTTTTGCTAGAACCTGAGCTATTCAGCAGCCAGGCCAAGTTCTTTATGGTCAGAACTGTGACTCTGTCCTCAGGTTTAACGACTGCTGCCTCATGAGATGCAGAACACTCTCTAGCTGGACCGGCCACCTGCCTGAAGCTAAATTCAGTGTTTTGCAGGAGAGGGGAATCTGGATTAACCTCCGTGAACAAAGGTGCCTATATACTCTTCTGGATGCAATAGCAGAACTGGTCTGAAGGTCTAACTGGCCTTGATATTCATGAGCAGTAGATATTTGTGTTGCAGTTTCAACCCAAATGGGATCTCTGTATTTCAGGGGGCTTAGAAGCCTAGTGGCCATCTCAGTGCTTCTACAGGTGTTATCTTCAAACATAAAGAGATGCACTGCCTTGCAATGCTTTAATTGATGCACAGACTGCTTAAGCAACCCGCTCATGCTAAATCAGAGTGGGAAAAGTGTGTTCCTTGACTCCTACTCCAACACCTTAAGATCAAGACCTAATTTTCTTCTAAGAGCTGGAGCCCCATGGTGTGTGAACAGTCCTGCCGAGGTTTCTGTTTAAGCATCTTTCTGAACTGAGAATTAATTCACTACCATGCCATTCTCAGTGATGCCAGTCATTAGACATTACTGCACTCATATGGTTTAAAATGTGTACTCAAAGTTTTTTGGAAGTTTTTCTTCTTTCTTCACAGTGAGAAGAGTTTTCCTTTTTCCTCTGTTCCTCAGTTTTGCTCCTCCACCTCTGAAATAATGCATTTGCACCCCAGTATATGCATTATTACTCTAAATCCTAATTATAGTCACAGTGCCATAGGAAATCTGTGCAATGAAATGTTTTTTGGGACAAGTTCAGATTCTTTGTTAGAAGATGGGCCATCACTCAGGTCTGATCAAACCTGAACACTAAATCCCAACCCTCCCTCTCTTTCCTGTTCCGCTGAAGTTATCATCATGCAGTAAAAACATTTCAAATGAGATGACAGCAACCAGGAAGGAAACTTGGTTCCAAGTGTTTCTGTCAGTAAGGTTTTATTGGTGTGACTGTGTTTTATATCACTAGCACTTAGCCAATTATTTTGTTCTCTGCCCTTTGAACCAAGCAGGAGAAGAGTGTTTCTGCTTTTGGCCGTATTTTGAGTCATTTAAAGCTCTGTTGGATGCTGTCTTGCTGCCTTATGGTCTTTCTGGACTCAGAGCTGCTCTGAAGCCCACAGCACTTTCAGGGTAAGAACTTGTTCCCATCCCAATTCTGGCTTTGAGGGAGTCTGTCCTCTCATCACATGGGGAAGGAGAATGATGGGGTGTCTGTGTTACGCCTCGCCCACGGTTGGATGGTTTGATTGCCTTGTTCCCTTTGCCATCAGGTTTTATTCTGCACTCTTAAAGTCAAGAGGGGAGTTGTTTCCAGAACAAACTTGACATTTCTTTTCAAGGTGAAGCGCCTGTGTTTGTACTCCAAGGTCTTGTTCCTGTGGTATTCCTTACCCAAGGGCTCTGGTATTGGTGGGGGGGCTACTGGAGGAGCTGAGACCCTATGGGTGATTATCTCCCACCCTCTGTGTTGTCTTAGAGTTCTGATTCCTCCGTTCATCATCGTTTTGATTGTTATCTGAACACCAGTGTGCCTTTGTAAGAACTATGCTGTTTTCTTTCCCTCTTGCCTGCCCTATGAAATTATTGGATGTATCTCTGAGACCTCCCTAATTGAGATTTTGTGTTCGTTTACACTGCCTATTGCTGTCTCAACACTTAATTTGCTTCAGTACTTTCTCAGCGGCACCTTGGTATATCCCATTTATTCTGCAGGATCAGTTTCTTTAGGACATTTAAAACTTCCTGGTGAAGTTCAAATTCAAACTACTGCTGTCTCTGAGGACCAGGGACCTTCAAGAGCATTGCCATTCTGTCCTGTCCCGGGAGTGCTTTGAATTCCTAATAGAGATGTATATGGATATGAAGCCCAAAAATGTAAATCCCAGGGTGGTGTCTTCAGAATTTGAGGTCAACGCTTTCTCCTTGCGAACAGCATAGCAACCCAGCACAGTCCACCCAGTTCACACCGAGCACTGGTTGAAGTCGTGACATCATCCTTCTGATAGCAGCTTCATGATTACGTCTTTCAGGTATTGTGCTTGTGAAAATCAGGTGTGGATGGACAAATGAGAGCGTGTGTTGGGAGCCAAGAAAGGATTTTATTGGATGGTTACGATGTGATGGGACTTAACCCTGAAAACAACTATTGGCTTTCTTAAAACTGGTTACCTGCAAGTTGTTTGTGGTATTGCTTCAGTTGGAAGTCACGTTTCCCTGTGTTACCAGCCATGTACAATCATCCTTTGGATTTGAACTGCTCTGGTTATTTCCTGAGGCTCCCCAGGTATCTGTGAATGAATTATCTGGTATGATAAGGAACAGCTATTGGAAAGGGTGGCTTTTGAAAGTTTATTCAAGATGGTTTTGTTAAATTCAAACTTGGAGAGGCTTTATTTGACTTTCATTAAAAGACTCTAAAATAGAGCACTGCTCACACGTTACAGGAGGAGTTTCTTAACCCGGTTGAGAGATGGCAGATGGAGAAACAGCAATTGTACATTTCAGTGGTACCTGGCAGGTTGCATATGTCCATGTCCTGCTGCCCAGCTTCAACAAATCTCAAAATTTAGAGATGGGATGGTGGTAATATGACAACCCATATTACAATCCAGAGCAGCTGGAGAAATGAGGATGTGTGTGTTGGGAGCCAGGAAAGGATTTTATTTGATGGTTATGATGTGATGGGACTTAACCCTGGAAAAACTGTTGGCTTTCCTAAAACAGGTTCAGATCAGATGTCAGGAAAAAGTTCTTCCCTGGCAGAGTTGTGGGGCCGTGGAACAGGCTGCCCAGGGAGGGGGTTGAGTCACCATCCCTGGGTGTGTTTAACAGATGGGGAGATGAGGTGCTCAGGGATCTGGTTTAGCACAGGACAGGAATGGCTGGACTTGATGATCTTTTCCAATATAGGGATCCTGTGATTCTGTGAAAAACAGTTACCCTAAACCCATAGCATAATATGGGTTGTGGGGTTGGACCCGATGATCTCTTGAGGTCCCTTCCAACCCCTTCAGTTCTGTGTCATAATCCATGCCTGGGGTTGCTTCCCATTCAGTGTGTGTGCCTCAGCTCCCCAGACCCATCAGTGCAGTTTGGCCACTGGTTTCTCCTGCAGCTTTGGAGGGGCAGGGGCAGGTTTGACCCCCACTTCTGCTTTTTGGTGGCATGTTGCATTTCTGGTCACGGGTGGTGTGTTGAGGCAGTGGTCTGCAGTTGGGGTCAGGCTGCCCCTGTGGTGTTTGGGATGCAGGGTGGGTGTTCAGAGAACATTGCTGGCTTGGTGCTGGTCCTGTGCACCTTTCTGCCTGTGGAAGAAGCTGCTGGTAGTTGCTGCAAGGTTTTCTCCACGAGCTGCTGTCGAGGACAAAGGCAGTGGACAAGCTGAACGTTAACAGATGTTCTTGTTGCTTTTTGCTGACATTACAAATCCACCTTTTTCTGATCTAACAGATAATTTCTGTGCCAGCTGAAGGGATGAGATCCTTATTTCCCTGAACATCTCAAATGGCTATGAAAGCCATATTTTGCTCTGGCTGATTTATGGGTCTGTGTTGCCATTGCCAGTAGATTATCTGGACTGATAATGGATTTTTATTTGACGTTGCAGAGACTTGTTACAGATGTGTGTTTCTTTCTCTTATCTTCCTCCAGGAGGTTTGTATGTTCTGGCAGGCACAGCAAGCTTTCGGTTTGGGTTGGGAAGAGAACGGAAAGGGTTTATGCTACCGTGTGTGTGTGAGCCACCAGAACTGTCTCAGCTTTCTTTGGGCTCAGCTCAGGATTTGCTTCTCTCCTCCAGTTCCCTGGGAGGGAACTCATATTGCCGTGGCAGATGATGATACTGGGTCACTCACTCCCTTACTGGTTGACCTTGCTTACTCTGCTGGCATTCAGTAAAGCTCCACGTACACCTAAGAGTTTTGTCAGTTTGTTTTTAGGTCATGTTTGGCATTGAGGACTGGCCAAGAGACACCCTGTAGTTTGTTTTTATTTATTTCTTTGTGGCAGCGGGTTTTCTGCTGCCCCCAAAGTCAGCACAGGGGGATTACCCAGGGGAGTGGACCCTGGCCAGGGCATGGCTCTCCTCCATCCTCACAGCTGGGTTCCTACACCTCTTTCCACTTCTATGGCTTTCACAGGCAGTGAAATATGGTAGATTTACATCCCAGGGTAACTCTCATAGAATCATAGAAGCCTGGGTTGGAAGAGACCCTTTAGATCATAGAGTCCAACCACAGCCTAACCCTGCCCAGCCCACCTCTAGACCATGTCCTCAAGCACATAATCTACACTCCTTTTAAATCCCTTCAGGGATGCTGACTCCACCACCTCCCTAGGCATCCTGTTTGGATGCCTGACAGCCTTTTCAGTAAAGAAATTCTCCTGATATCTGACCTAAACCTCTCCTGGTGCAATTTTAAGCCATTCCCTCTCGTCCTATCACTTGTCACCTGAGAGAAGAGACTGACCCAGCATCTCTGCAACCGCCTTGCAGGTACCTGGGTCGCAAGAACGGGACTGGAGCTGGTGATTCACTTGCTTCTATGCCAGCAATGTTTGTTCACCAGGTCATGATAGATGTATGTATGGGAAGTGGCCCTGGGCAAAGCCCCCAGGGGCGTGAGCACGGTCTGGTGTCAGCAGGGGAGTAGAGGGGCTCTGGACACCTGGGAGAAGCCCCAGCGATCAGCTTTGCCACATGCTCTGAGGGTTGCTTGGGCTCAGCAGTACCTGTGTGTGAGGGATTGCCTCCTACCCCGTAAAGATTTACACAGGACCTCATCCTGAGGATGCCCTGACAGCAAGGTGCCACCCCAGCATGTCACTATCCAGGTGGGCAAATAGATAACACGAGGACCCCCGCTGCCGGAGGAGACATCCTCACTCACAGGGAGATGGTAGCAGCGTCTTGCAGGGCTGAGCTGGGAGGTGCTGGCTGGTCCTTGGGACCCCACTTGTGCAAGATAGTGGGAGCGTGCAGCTTTCCGAGCCTTCCACCCGATGGCAGCACAGCTATGGATGTCGCGCCGCGCAGCTCAGCCTCCGCCGTGGCCTTGCTTCCCTCCACACGTTGCCCGGCGGTGGATTTTTTTCCACAATCCAAAAAAAAAACCAATTCCAAGCTTTTTTTTTTCCCCATCCTTCCCCTCATCATCTTGCCCAGTGCTTCTTGTTTAAACCCTTTGCTAAGAGGTATAATTAGTAAATAATCCTCATAGCCCAGGCTTACGGGAAAAGGCCGCTGCACATAGAAAACAGACCAAAGAAATTCGCAGCCTCTGGTCAAAAAAAATCCATTTTCTGAGTGGATGAAACCGGGTTTTCGAGTTTATACTTGTGCCATCGCAACTAAATTAAGTCATGAAAGAGGATAATACAATGTACCATCATTTGAAAGTAATTTAATCATGAAAACTAAAAATTTGGAAGCAAACAGATATTTTACTTAATAGAAACCATCTGCACTGTACAGTAGGCAAATTGTATAAAAATGAATAAAACTGTCTCTGGAGGAAAATGACTCAGGCACCAGCTTATATAATGAAGATGTATATGTGCCTTTTAGCATTTGCATTGTCTATTAGACTAGGTAAATCGCAGCACTAGTGTAAGTGAAACAGTTACAAATTTTATTACCGTCATATGACTGATGACAAAGGCAGTAATCGAAGTAATGCCTATTAGAGAGGGCTTGTTCCAGACCCTAAATAGCTTTGAGCTTTGGACTGGTGTGTGTAGCTAACGCTTTATTGATGGGGGGGTGTCACTGGGACATTTTCAGCAGGTTGCTGCTTTTCCCAGGAAAGATTTTTTTTCCCCTTCTTCAGGCTTTTCCCCCCTTTGATTCCAACCTAGAGAGGGAGACTCATTAAAGTTCATCCAGAGAGGATTTCCTATTTACTAGACTTTTTATTTGGCAGAACCGGGTGGATGATCTTTAAACTGGTCCTTTACTCCCACCGCCACGCAACAGAATGCATGCGTTTGATGCAAAGATGCTTTCCCTCCTCTTTGCCAGCAGCTCTCTCTTTTCCCCTGTCACTGAAGGACAGATTTCAGCACTTTCCCCAAATATTTATTCCTTCACATTCGGCAGCTTTCCTAAATGATCACAAATAATATGAATAATTCAATTTCAGGGCCGCAATAGCCTGCGTCTAGGCTGCTTTTTGAAACGAAGTTTGTAAGAGGTGCTTTCAGCCGCCGAGATTTAACGCTGGAAATCAATGCACCCCGCATTAAAAGCTTTGTACTCTTTCTCTCACATCCACAACGGTGCCTGTTTAGAAAAATGCCAGAATTTTCTGACTCAACATATCTTTTTTTAAACAACAAAGGAGAAAATCCCACCCTCCCGGTGACATTTGTGCTTATACTTTCTCAGCTGGCATTTTAAAGGGTGGGTGTACGAGGGAAATCTGCAGAGTGCAGAAAGCAGGTTTATCCTTGGTTTAAGGAAGAGCAAGGAGACGGAGCGCCGAAGCGGGTTCCACTTGCATATTAAGCGTGTTTGGCAAGGAGAGCGTTTCGCATTAACAAATATGTAAAGTAAAAATATGTCCCAAAAGAGTAAGACTTCTGCGAATTTAAAAACAAATTAGATGCAACTTTCTACCCTGATACTCTCTGTTTCTGCTCCCTGTTGTTGTAATGTACAGGCCTACACGCCTGGCCTGCGCCGGTCCGCTGCGGCAAACTCAGGATCTGATCCCCCCCCCCCCCAGTGTTTTGGGTAAAATTCTGCTTTTTATTTTTCTGAATGTGGCTTTTGGGTGTTTTGGTAAAGGTATCAGCCCCCCTGCATTGTTTAAATTCGGAAGTTCTTTAAAAAAGAAGCAGAACATAAAGGTTTTAAAACCTTAGGGCCTTTAAAGGCTTTAAAACCTTAGGCAGGCCGGTCAAATTTGGGGCCAGGATTGTTTGGTAATGGACCTGTAAGGGCAAGATGCTCCCCGGGGGCTCGGTGCCACCCTCATCAAGGCAGCAGGAGGTATTCCGTTGATTTCAACAGACCTGGATTTAAAATTCTCTGGTGAAAAACCAACCCCAAACCAGTATTTTCTTTATCCCAGACCTGCCACACTGCGCAGGGATTAGACCACCAAGTTCAGAGAGGGATCTGTCCCGTGCTTTTAAATATCTGCTTAACAGTATTTCGTTGATTAGCAGCACACACTTACTCTAACAAGTAGGAAAATGTCTTTGCTTGCCTGTGAGCAGTCAAATCCAAAGGGAAAAAAATCTTCTTACCTGTTTGGTTTTTTTTTTGGGGGGTGGGGAAATATAACCCACTTTAGGAAATCTTGGTTGTTTCCAGTTTTAACTGAAAGACGTAAGAAATTTAAAGCCTCGCAGATTTTTAACTCTCAAAAGGCATAAATAGCAGTTTATAATTTTATTTATTTAATTATTTTTAAAATTTGGTGATTAAAATGCAGTATAACTTGGAACTCTGAGATGCAAATAGCCCTGGAGTCCGAAAGCACAAGGGAAATGGCTTGAGAGTGAAGACATTTATTTTCTTCTTGCTTCCCTGTAACACGGTTTATTTAGTTCCGTGGGATTTGTGCCAGGACAGAGTGCTTTCTACAAACAAGAAAGGGAAAGGGTTCCACCAGTGAGAAAGTGCAATGATAATAAAAAATAACCATGGTTAAAAAAAAGGAGGGGAAGGGTCTTGCAAGTATAGGGTGGGTGAGGTGGTAGGACCCCGAAAGGCTCACTCGGAAATTAAAGCTGACTGTGTTTGGAGGCTTCCGAACCGCTCCCGTGTTTCCTGGGCTGACCAGCTACCTTAGAAGCTGCTGGGATTTGGGCTCACAAATCCCTTGGGTGATCTGGAGGGTTATCTCTTGCCCTGGCTGATGGTGCTCGGCCCTGGAGTGGGTTTTTGCCCGCTACCATATCACACGTTCCCCCAAAAGCTCCATGTTGCAGTATTGAGGATGCTGAAGGAACTGGCTTATTTTTCCAAGCCGAATGTCCCTGTGTGGAGGCAGCTGATGTTTCAACCCCTCATCTGGGGCTTTTTGGGAGGAGTGGGTGCCACTGCGGCACGGGGTCCAGCCACCCGGGGAGTGGGGCTGCGGGGACCAGCTCCCATCCCGGGCCCAGGGAGCGGGATGCCGAGCCCCTTATCCACACGATGGCACTCTTAAGCTTTCAAACAACTTCATCCAACTCTCGGCATTTAATACGAATCCTATTTTTTTTTTCCCTTGTCGAAAGTGAAGGAGAAGGAGTTTTGCTTCCAAAAGCGAAGGAGAAGGTGGGGTGTGTGTGGGGGGGAGCACAGTACATCTCGCACTCCCTTTTGAAACCACAATGTCCCAGGTTGTCCCCAGCCCACCCCAAAGTGTGACCTCATGGGTTACACTCCCAGTGCCACCATGGGCTTGGATCCTTGGAGGATCCTTCTTGAGAGGAGCAGGACACCAGCCTTGCCGGGAGCGCTCTGTCCCTCGAGTGGCTG
Source organism: Gallinula chloropus (assembly GCF_964237585.1). Lineage (NCBI taxonomy): Eukaryota > Metazoa > Chordata > Aves > Gruiformes > Rallidae > Gallinula > Gallinula chloropus. The sequence continues at coordinate 79,896,804 of NC_140090.1, forward strand.
AAGGGCTATGGAGAGCAGCTGGAAATACTATTTTAGATGCACCAAAAAAACCCCAAACCTGTTACAAAAAGCATGGCAAGAAGGCCACAAACGCTGCAGCAGCTCAGGAGCGAGCTCGTGTTTGGCCATTTATGGGGGAAAAGGTCATATATTTTGTTTTGTAGCTTGTTCTGCACAGGCTGAGCTGTACAAAAGTCAGGAGTGAGGGCTGTTTTCCTCAACAGCCTTGGCTGCCAAGTGCCTTTTGGAAACAAGAATTCATTTCTATCAATTTGGTAACTTCTAGGAGTGCTAAATATACTCTACATTCAAATGCAGTGGGGGGGAAGAAGGTTGGGGGAGGCAAGGGGTAGATGCTGTCCTTCTGAGTGCGGGTATTCTGATGGCTGTATCGCCCTGTCTGGGAGGTATGTGTGTGCCTGTCGGCACAGTCAGCAAATCACTGCACACCAGTACAGCCGTGGAAGCAATTTCTGCTCCTTTCTCCCCTGCCTGCCAGGTGGGTTTGGGCATTTTGGCCAGGGGGTTGGAAGGGTTTTCTGGGTCTGCAGCCTCGTGGCACACTGTGGTTGCACAGGGAGCAGCTTGCCCCAGATTTGTGTACAGGTTGCTGACCTGGTATGTTTTCCCAGCAGGAAAAAAAACCCAAGACCTTGCTCCTTTGTTCCCTTCCTCACCTAACAGTATCATCTAACTATTGGATGCAGAGCCTCAAACTTCTCCATTAGGTCTTGACCACCAGTGCTTAATTCCACCACTCCAGTGTACCCCAACCTGTTTTTCAAGGGAAGAGTGTTCCACATCACCGTTTCACTGCTGCAAAAAGGAAAAGGGCTGTGTCTTCACCAGGCAGGGCAGCAGCTGAAGTGAGAACGAAGCTCTGAGGGCCTTTGACATAGCCCCCAGTGGCAGCTGGCCTTGTGTTTGTGCATCCCCTTGTTAAAAACTAAGCAGCAATAGGTCTCTGTGTGGCAAAAATCGAGGGCAGCCACCCCACATGTTGCAAACTGGACACATTTCTGACCCCCTGTGTGCCAAACAAGCCCTTTCTGGGGATGCTGCCTGGGTAATGCATCTCCTAAAGGTACCTGTGTAACGCAGGTCCTAAAGGTGCCATCACATTAGGAGAAGGGCTGGCTCTGGATTGGGATCTCCTCAGGCAGAAGACCCCTGTTGGTGAGGTGTCTGGTATACTGGTGAGTACTGGGGTAGTGGGGTGAGCAGGGCTGAGGCGGTTTGGGACAGGGTGGGAGCTGGGGAGTGATGGTTCTCAGCCCCTACCTGCACTTGGCTTCTCATTGACTGTTTCTGCTGCTTTCTGGGTGTCTGTGGGCTGAGGGGCCCTGTCCTTACCATCGCCGAGCACCCGCGGGGGCACTTTGGAGAGTGGCTGGGGAGCGAGAGGTTTCAGAGCTGTGCTAGATTGCATCTCTCAGAAACTGCCAAGCTGGGGTTAGAGGGCATTCTCAAGGGAGTGTCCAAAATCAACACGATTATCTTGATTATTAATATTTGCATTGGCAGAACTACTGTAGGTTTGTGTGGAGAAACACAGTCCCTCCACTGCTTATTGCCGCGCGCCTGCGGAGCCCGTTGAGCAGCAGCTAATCCAGCTACATGGTGGATGATCCCCCCCTTTTTTTTTTTTTAAAGCTTTTTTCCATAAATGTCAAGGTAGTTTAATGTGCAATCTGTATTAGCAGCTGTCTGTCAGCACCTCTTTTGGGGTGAATCCTGACACTGTCCCCAAAAGGAGATACGGTGAGTCCCATGTAGATAATCTGTGAAAGCTGGACCTTCAAAGGACTGGGAGGAGTGGAGTGTGGGACATCTGTGCATGCTCAGCCTGTACTCCTGGATATTCTCTCTTTTTCTTCTAAACCCAGTAATTTCTTGCTGAAACTTAGTCCTGAGACATTTTTTCAGTAGCCCTCCCAACCTTTACAAAACATCCCCTGGCATGCCAGAGGTTAAAAATAATTTGTTCACAGAATTCTTTAGCACTTAATTAGACAAGAGATGATTTTGTATGAACCAGGAAACAATCATTTGGGCAGAGTTTGCTCACACACAGTACCCCCTGCCTCCTTTTCGCTGAAGAAATCCTTTTGTTATGATTTTGGAGTGTGAGCAGGTCATGCCTCATCCCTGGGGTTTTTTTTGGGGGGGGAGGTTTAAAGGGTTATAGTGCATTGAATAGAAATATGATGGAGAGGCTGATGCTGAGGTATTGCCACAGATATATTTTTCCACTGATGTGCAAATAGTGGGTTAAATCCATTGCTCATAAAACTCCACTTTTTTTTTTTTCCATCACCAAACACACCCTCACTGTATTTTCTTGTTAACTGGAGTAAGAAATTGGGCTGGTTTGTAAGTGTGTAGTAGATTTGCTCTAACTTATTGCAAGAAAAGATAGGTAGGTGTGTGAGAGGTTAGTGGGGTATCATTGCCAAGTTATTTTGAGCGCTTTTCTTTCTGTGTTTGCTAGAAAGAGGAATGTGGCAAGGACCCTTTCAGTTAATTTTGGATTTGAGGAGTAAAGCCACACAGGTTTATTAATCTGGAGAGTGTGATATGTTCAGTGGTTCTGTCGGTGTCCTCAACACCTTCCCCAGCTCCACAAGGCGCGGTTGAAGAGGGCAGTTCATCGGTTGGTTTGGTTTGGGAGGGGTGGGCAGGCCTGCTCTTTCCCTTATAAAATGCAGAATGCTCAATGAATGGCAAAAGTGCTTTTAAAAGGGGCTCGTGGAACACTTTGAAAATATTAATTAGTGTGTTGAAGCATTCTGCATAGCATATCATAGTAAAACTGCTCCAGGGGGTTGCTTGGAATGAATTATTAATATGAATCCCTCTCTCCCTTATGCTTCACACCCTGATTTTATGGGACTTGGCGTGGGTTGGGGTGTCTATTAGATTCACTTATTGCCTGTTTAGTGGGAGTACTTTGTAGGCTGCATCAAAAGGTCACTATGGGTTGGGTTGGTGGGTTTTTTTTTTTTCCCAGAATCCCAAATTTTAATCAGTAAAAAGACTAGACTGCCCCAAATGTGAAAAACAAGCTGGAAAAATAAAAAAAAAATAAATTAAAAAATGGAAGGGAACTCACCACCAAACCATGATTAAAATTGTGGTGTTGTCATGCAGCAGAGAAGGGGAATGTATCCAGACTGCTCAGTCCTTGCGGCACTGTGACCAAGCTCCTTTGGGTGCTTGGCTGCTGGGTGGTACTGGGCTGGATGTCCTCACAGCCACGGGCAGATCTCACCTATGTGCTTGTCCAGGCGACTCTGAGAAGAGCATTTTCACTAACCCAGCCTTGCACCATGTTCGCGCTTCCTTCGTACAGGCGTTCGGATGCCTTGTACCACAAGCACTGAACTCATTAAATTCACAGACTACGGCTCCTTTTTCCCCCTCCTGGCTTTACAATAGCACAAAGTTGAACCTGTTAACCTAACACTGAAGGAGAAAAGCTGTGGTTAAGAAAAAAATTGTTTTTCAGCTCTTGAGGTCTGTTTTGATGAAGTCCCTTGTGTACAAATATAAATAAATCCATAAAAGTAATTTGACTTTTAATTCATACTCGGATTATGAAAACACTTGTAGTTTCAGGGATGCTACGCTGAGCTGCAAAGGGGTTTGAGGGTCCAAGTTTTCATTCTTGGAAGCAAAAGTAACACAAAACTGATGGTTTAAAGACTGGTGGCACCTGTAACACGCTGATTCTCAAAGGACTGAGCATTGTGCCAAACCCCAGTTTGTTATCTCTAGTCCACAACAGCAGAGAGAGACTGAACTTTGGGCTTGACGTGCTCATTCCCAGTGTCTCCAGTATGAACAGCAAACAAGTTGGCTGGGAGTGCTGAGAATGAAGGAAACATACTATCAGGCTTTTTTCCCATAATATATTTTTTTTTTTTTAAAAAAAAAAGGAGGACACGAATAAGGAAAGTTTATTTCTGCATCTGAAAATAGATGCTTAAAAATAGATCTGTGTGTCATATTTGAAAGTCTAAGAAGATGGTGCGTTTAGGCTTCCTCTGAAAGGAGGGAAAGGCAAGAAGAAAGGGAAAGCTCCTCACAAACAGCATTGCCATTCTTGAGGCATAAAGGTTTTCAGTTTATTTATGGTGTGAAAAACTTCACTTAGAGTCATCATTTGAAAAAAAAAAGCAAATCACAGAGCGGTAAATGCCAAGGAGATTATTAATAAGAGCTCTTGTGGGTTTTTTAACTATATAAAAATAATAAAAAAAAAAAGGTGAAAGACAGCACGTTCTATCAGAGCCTCCCAGATAGCATAAATCTGCACCATCTGCAGAAGTTTGATGTGGAAGATTTTAGGTTTTTTCCCAGCATTCCCAGGAGTTCTGCCAACGCAGGGTCTTAGCTGCAATTCCTTGTTGATGACAGCTTGCTGCAATTATGACAGAAACTCATCGTTAGCATCAGCCCTTTCTTACTTTTAAGAAAACGAGCAGCTATTTCATTTGTTTCAAAAAATAAAAAATACCCCAAAACCCAACCCAGTCCTGAGAGTTTTAGGAGTTAAACTGGTGATGGATTTCTCTGAGGAAAGGATCATCTTACAGTTTCTCGAGTTGTGAGTGTTACTGGCTCTGTGTAAGGTGTCTTTTTTTCCTCCTTCTTCTTCTTTTTTATTTTATTTTATTATTTTTTTTTCTTCCAGAGGAGAAAGGTTGCCAACTGATTAATATTTTAAACATGTAGACAACCTGCAGACCTTCCTCTCAGACTCGGATTTCTCCCTTATCCCTCCCCCCAAAAAAATTATTTCATTGCTAAAAACTCACTGTTAGGATTTCATCCTCCCAGGTGGAAAGTTATTATTTATTCCTTTTATTTCATCAAAATTAAGTACAAATAATAACAGAAAGAGTTCAGCAAACAGTTAAAAAAATATCACATGTAATCTCTGTGGACTTTGGTTAAGATTTCAGCTTCTTGCTTAAAATTATGTGGGTCAACCTTCTGATGTGGGCAATGAATAGGAAAACACGCTACATTTCAGGAACTGAATTTTACATGTCTTTAAAGAAAAGGCTGGTAATGCTGAGTGCAACAAAGTATAAGATGCCAATTCGAGCGTCTGTGCGTGCACAAGGTACTGCAAAGCAAGTTGTGGTGTGCTGTTGTAGGCTCCTCTGGATAATTTATGGGGACTTGTTTTTATTTATTATTCAGATGAGGGTTTAAATATTCCACGTTCTCATTTGGAAGTGTAAGCTGAGAAACTGAAAGTTTGCTGTGAGATAAGAGGGATATAAAGGAGCTTAGACAGCAACTTGCCGTGGCCCTTCCATCCTGGCCAAGCCCCAAATCCATGATGGCTGTTTGCTGACCTTGAATCTAGATGGGGTTGGGACTGTGTTGAGGGGCTCGTTGCAGCAGCTCAGAAGGATGATGTGATGGTGCAGGCTCACGTTACGTCCCAGGGCTTCCTCCCCAAATGTCACAAACCAAATTTAGCACCTGTTTATGTCGGTGCAAATCCAGAGAGCTCCATCAACACCAGAAGAGCCGCTCCAAAGTTACACCAGAAAAGCTGTTGTTTAAGCTGAAAAAAAGCCTTGCTGTCATTTTGCTCTGGAAAATGTTGCATTATTGCTCTCCTTAGGGCTCCCTTCCACTCCTATCTCATTTATTTTTTCACTGGGCCTACTTTTGATTTATGCCGACTTGACCGTTGCAACCTCCCCTTTGGACTACTTTAAATAAGTGCTGAACCCAGCCTTTAATTTTGATCATTTGTCGTTATTTTCATTCCCTCCCTCTCATCCCAGACTTCTTCTGAATTTTGCAGCAGACTTTGCTCCAGTAACTATGAGATGCTTGTAGAAAATACCACATCGGGTCTGGTAGACGTGGGAGATACGCACACCTGGTCATGTCAATGGCCGTAGTATTGATTTGGATTGACAAATCAAAAGGGAACAGAGGGGTTCTGCATATTCAGGGTCCTGCTGCTGGGCCTCTTGCAGGAAATGAGCTGAGACACGAGACGCCTACAGAAAAATATCTCCTTTGCTGGTGAACGCTAAGTTGAGCTACAGTTCAGAAAAGGCAGCGTGAAAGATGCTTTTAGAAGAGGAGACTGAAGGGAGACCTTATCCAACTACCTGACAGGAGGGTGCAAAGAGGTGGGCGATGGTCTCTCCAGCCAGGGGACAGGAGATGGGACAAGGGGCAATGGGCTCAAGCTGCCCCAGGGCAGGGTCAGTTCGGCTAGGAGGGAAAAGTTCTTCCCTGGCAGAGTTGTGGGGCTGTGGAACAGGCTGCCCAGGGAGGGGGCTGAGTCCCCACCCCTGGGTGTGTTTAACAGAGGGGAGATGAGGTGCTCAGGGATATGGTTTGGCTTAGGATGGGAATGGTTTGGCTTGATGATCTTAAAGCTCTTTTCCAACCTTGTGATTCTGTGATTGAGCAAAACCCAAACAGCACCGAAAGCGTTCGGGTCTCTGAAAACCCGTTTGAGGACAGACCGGTTCAGCATGTAAGGCACCCTCCATTTCTTTTGCCTTCTTGTGACTCTAACTCCGCCTTTTCCTCCCACTCCCCAGTGCTATTCAGTATCTAGTTATCAACTTCTCACTTCCACTGCGGTCGGGGGAGCCATTTAGGTGTGTTCAACCTGGGGCCTACCTGGAATGCTCCTCAGCGAGCGAGCTGGCGCCGCGTTCGTTTCAGCGGTGAAATCTGCATCTTAAACACTTGCCGAGATCCACGCATCTGTTGTAAAACCACAGATGTGTGTCTCTGCAGATATATATACTTCAGTGTGATATATTATGTTTTATAATTAAAATTTTATTGAATTTTAATATAAAAACAAATTCATACATTAAAAATTAAGTAGAGAACAAACATGTGTGGTATCAGGAGGATACAAGCTGCGGTACAGTAGGACAACAACATCTGACCCATAAAAAACACCCTGCTTTAGTTGTAAAATACCTTGGTGGCTGGGAGATTAGTGTGATATATTATTGAGGTTCCAATATTTGGGAAAATAATACCGTTTTGTCACTCCCATTCATGAGTAAAGAAACAGCTTTTGAAGTCCCTTTATTAAACATTCCAAAGCAAATGGATCTAGACAGAGCAAGCGTGATCTCCCAACAAGCAGAGTAAGTAGTATTTATGCTGTATAGTTAACGTTTTTGAGCAGTTTAAATGGTTTCTTGCAGTGCCCACAGCACATCACGTTCGTTCGGGTGCTGGAGTTAAGTGGAAGGTCTTGAATCAAGAAGCAGCACAGACTTGGCTTTGGATCCTTACCTGGCCACATCCCTCAGGGACATCTGGGTAAGTGCTGATGTTGCATAGAGGAACTTACTCTCCTTAAGAGGTTTGATAAGTGTATCCTACCCTGCCCAGCACATGAGGGGCCCAGAGTACGTTGTTAACGAGATTTAATCTTGGAAAAAGATTAAAAAAGGGAAAAAATTGCAGCGTGGAGAAACTGGATGACCCACCCTAGGTCACCAGCAGTGGTCACCAGGTGACTTCTTTCCACCAAGTCCCACTCGTTGGCATCGCATTGCGCTCCCTTCGCTTCGAACCCTTTCCTCTGTGATGCAGAGCACACCGTGTACACAGGATGTATGCAAATGTGGGAGAGGAAATAGCACTGAAATACTTGACTACTGCTGCAGAAAGGGGTGAGGTGCTTTTGCCTTGAATGCTGTAGTCATTTCCATTTCAAAACAGGTACAGCTGAAATACAAAAGGTTCCTAGGCAGTTGAGGGAAGCGATTAGATGGAGGGCTGGATTTGAGCATGAGGAGAGCCTGTCAGGATTGGAAGATGAATTTTGTGTCTAAAACTGGAATGAAAATGGTCATTAGGTATCAAATAATGAATAGCACTCAGGAAATTGTTGTGGGTTCTTCTCTTTTCACCCCCATCCTCCTGGTGCAAGAACACGGGCGTGGCAAAAGGACGTGGGGGGGGTGTCAGCGCCGGCTGATGGCAGGAGGCAGGTGTTTTGCAGATGGGTTATAGGACTCTTGAACAAGAGTTCAAGAAGTTTGGAGGGTCACAGCTTTCAAAAATGAGCAGTTGAAGATTTGGGGAACAATATTTGCTGTAGATGAGGTAAAGCTAGGGATGTGCACTCTCATTCTCCATTACCTGCTGGGATTGAGGAAGCTCTTTCCCAGGGTTGCATCGTCCCTTTGCAGTGTCTCTTGAATCTTTTCCAAGGCTTTTAGAAGTTGTTGCCAGAGCTGGATGTGCACCCCCAACTCCCCTTATCTCCTGTATCACCACCCTGAAAGGAGAAAACAGGCCCAGCTCTGTTTAAAAGTAAAAATTTAACTTTTGAGTTGGTTCCACCACCTCCTCTCCATCACCATTTTTCCCCTCTCAGAGAGAAAATTCTGCAGAGCCAGTAGCAGCAACATTCAGGAGCTTCAGATGTGAACAGAGACTGGTGAGAGACTTTAAGGACTGCACACAAGTGCACACACGTGTGTGACACACACATGCCTCCACATCTAACCTGACCTTAGCACAACTCTGCACCTTTAACTTCCAACACGCTTCCCCAGTTAAGCTCTTCAGGAATCACACATAATAGCTGCAGAGCTGCTGACCAAACTGCTGGGGAGAAAGCGGTCTTTAACTGAGGTGGTGTTTTCTTTCTTACTTTTGTTCTTTTCACACTGGCTTTTAACTTACTTTTGCTTTTAATTAATTAATTTATTCAGATTAATCTGAGCAGGCAAGTCTAGTGTCGCCGTGTGTATCTCTGCTCTGGTAGGATTAAATAATATTTGGTTTGCTGTTTCTTAGGTGGATGAATTCAAATAGGGGTTATTCAAGTAGAGGAAACTTCTTTTTTTAGTAAAAAATAAAGAAGAACATTTCAAAAAGAAGAAAATTTAAAAAAAATATAATTAAAAAAAGGCATCTCGTTATTTGTGCTCTGGGAATTTACCACAATGGAGGGTTTTGGATTGGGAATGGAATATTTATTCAATCTGTGATAAGATGATGGCTTTTGTCTGGTGAAAAAGGGGGGTTTTCCTCTCCTTGTACATTTTGTTAATATATGAACTCAACATAACCTCTCTGTGGGTGCTGTTATGCACCATCCCCTCTCCATCATCATTTTTCCCTCTCATAGAGAAAATTTTGCAGAGCTGGAGCATTCAGGAGCTTCACTGGTGAGCAGAGACTGGTACAATGTTCCTACAAAACACTGCAGCCCATCCAACAGGAACCTGTGAGGAAAGGTGTTGTTATCCACAGATAATCTATAGCTCTCTCAAACCACCCCTCTATGACTGCACATGCAAAGGAACCTCCTCCTGGCTTATCTTTGGTTTGGAGGAGAAAAAAAAGCCCCAAACAAACCACCTTCAGAGGTGATTAATAGTGGGTGTTGGTCGTTTGGTTTGGAGCCAGGCTGTCTATGTTATCCCATGTCCTGCTAACCTGGCAGGAGGGTATTGCTTACAGCCAAACTAACTACACTTGCAATTGTTTCACTGGAAAGCATCCACAGAAAGTAAACCCCCAAGTTTCAGATAGAGAGGTTTATAGCTAGCTTTCCTGTGAGTCTGCAGCAAATGAATACATAGATAAACCAGACAAAAATTACATTTCCATGTTAGTTGAATAAGATATTCTTCTACAGCATCCATTTAGCATTTTTTTCACTACCAAACTGTGCAAAGAACACCAAAACCCTGTGAACTTGCAGGAGTCCCCAAAGTCTTCCTAGTTGGGTGCCAGCATCCTTACAAGATACATTTTTTTTTTCCAAGTTGGTCCAGTGCTGAAATCTGGATGCTCTTTGTTTTGGGTGTGCAGCTTCTTCCTTTGGTGGATGCCACAGACAGGTCCAGCTTCCCACGTGCTTGGGAAAGGGAAAATTATCATCCTTGCTAAGTCAATGCTCTTCTTCTGCCCTGATGTGTCACTTGGCTTGTAGGAACACTCACCTCACTGGCTTGGTCCCAGTTCTGGCCAGAGAAAAAGCCTGATGAAGTATCAAAGAGCCTTAAAGAAAACCCTTATTGTTAGTAGAAAGTAGCAACATTTATACAGGGATTTTTATACCGGGCTGTAAAGTTTAATTGAGGGGTTTATCTTACTGTAGAAATTTGTTTTTTTTTGTTTTTGTTTTTTTTTTTTTTATAAAAATCCCAGGTAACATTATAATTTCTCTTCAATTCTTCTGTTTAAGGGGTCCCTGCAGGAATTGGGCCTGTTCTTATTTTTATTCTGGTACTTTCAGGAGCTGCACCTGTTGAATGCTGCAGGACTCCTCCAAATTTCATTCCTCAAGTGGTTTGGAAGAAAATCTCAAAGCTCCTCGTGATGTTGAGGACTCTTCTCCCTCCTAACCTAGCAGTGTCTTGGGGGAAGAAAATAAAGAATAAATTATATTTTATAGGATCATAGTGAGGAACACAGCCTCTGCTGCTGCCTGAGCTGGGGGGGGGTGGGGAGCTGCACCCCATCCAGGGACTTTTGGGGGATGAAGCCCGTAGGGCTGAGCCATCTCCTTTGGCATCAGACAGAGGATTGCAGGAGCTAGCTGGGGTAATCCCAGGGGATGGCCTAAACGCTCGTGTGTTTTGCAACACTTTGAGGCGTTTTTTGATGCTTCTGAGAAGGAATGCAATTAGCTTTTCAATGATAAATAAATTAAAGATAGTTGATTTTGCCTTTCACGCATTTGTTTTCTTTGCTTTCATAAGGGACTGCAGCCTGTTTATGATTTTCTTAGAAGTTTGAGAGACTTGCTCTCGCTTAGTGACAAATTCTCCCCTCCAGGCAGCATGAGAAGGGAAGGGGGGGGGGAAAGAAGAAGAAAAGCAAAGCTGGTGGGAACCTGAAAATGGACAGTGTGTCTTCAGGGAAGGGAAACCCCTCAGGACTCCCAGCAGCTTGGGTTGGATTTGGGCTGTTTATTTACGTAATTAGAGCATGTAATTCCACAACAACGCAGAGAGAAAGTACAAAGCAGCAACAAAGGGAGGGGGGGAAGAAAACCAGGAAAGCACAACCAAATAGGCTGGTTATCAAGGAGTGGGGTGAAGCTCTGGTGGGCCTTCAGGGCTGTGAGCTCAGGGTGGCTTCGGCTCGGCAGCTGGAGGTCACCATCTGGTCTCCAGCTAGGATGGGACTTCTCATCTGCTCAGGCAACTTAAACCTGTGTGGAGATGTTCACCACCACCATGCACACCTGAATGAGAAGCTGGGATATCACTGTAGACCAAGCTTTAGAGAGTGTCATCCAGTGGTTTGCAATGTAAGAACAGTTTTAAAGTCTTTAAAAACCCTTTATTTTGAACCCAGTATTTATTTAATACTTTACAGCTTTGTTTTCCAACCTATAGAAGAAAACTTGTCCTCTTGCTTCAGAGTCCCAAATGACTTAAGAGGTTGGGTGCAGAAGGAAGGGTAACCTTAACCCTAACCCTAATTGCAGGCTATCATCTTTATTGCTGCCACCAGGCTAGAACTGTAATGTTTGGAGAAAATCTTTTGTTTCAGGGCAGAAATGCTGAAGAAAAAATGCTTAAAACTTTTTGGGGTGGGCTTGGAGTTTACAGATAAGGAAAGAAAAACCCGTATCAAAAGCAAAATCCAAGTAAAACCAAAGAATACTCCACAACATTGAGTTAAAGGTGAGTTTATGAAGGGGAAGGGAAAGTTTTGTTTGGAGAACTATATAACTGAGAAGTGTTAAAAAAATAAATAAATGCTGAGGGTGGGTTGTTTTTTTCCCTAACTCCTCCTGAATGCAACACACCACTTCTGTGGAAGGTCAGTCATCAGGAACTGATCTGGGATGATAGAGGAAGGTCTACGACACGGCTGTACAAATAATTTCAGTCCCATTATATATGACCTGTGGGAATGAGGCTGTTGCAGCTTGCTGTCTCCGTGTGGATTTCTATCATGCCCATCGCTGCTGCGCTGCTGTATGAGATCTAATCAAGTGCATTGCATTAAAGCAAGGAAATAGGGTGAGCAATGGCCCAGCCAGCGGGGCATGCCCAGACAATCAGAGCAGCCCGGCCGCCCTGAACTCACACTTGATAAACTGCAAGAAGTGAAGAAATGTCATTTTTTATTTGTCCTTCCTAGGTAAAGCCTTTATCTGTGTGTGTGTGTGTGAGTCCACACGGCCTTGAGTAGGTGGGGAGAGGAGGACAGCGCCAGCTCTTCCACCCACCTGGGGCAGGAGGGATGCCCATGGACCGCCTGCTCCGAGCCACCCCATCACCTCACAGGGGTGTCCGCCGGCTCTGCAGTGGAGGTGATGCCCCGTCGTAAGGCTGGGCAGCAAGGCAGGTAACAGACAAGAGGGACTATGGATGAGGAGATGTAATTAGAAATGACTTCTGAGCTTCAGTTCCTCTTCTCTGAGTGAAATACAGGAGGGTTGGTTGGGCTAGGGGCTGTGGAAACCAGTCCTTCAGAGGTTATGGAGCGACGTCTCACAGGCGGTGGTGTGGAAAGTAAGCAAATAGTAAGGTGGAAAACAAATGGGGGGTGTCTAGTGTTGCATATTCAGAAACAGTTGGGAGTACTGAGAGCAAGGTGACAGGCAGCTGCAGAGGCTTTGACATCTGCTGAGGTCACCTAAAAAAGAGAAAACATTTAAATAAGCCAAGTGCATGGTTCTCATTGTCAAGGCAAAACCAGTCCCAGCACGCTTGACTCAGGCTTCAAGGTTCAACCCATCGTGAGAGTGGGAGGAAGGAGCTGCTGTGGAGTTTGGGAACTACATGTGGACACAGGACAGGGTGAGGGGAAGTGTGCAAATACACAAGGTGTGTCCATCTGTCAGGCCTGCAGCGAGCACCTTGCCTGACATGAACCAGAGATGATCAGTTTGTGGTGACCTAAATTCATTTTAAAAAGAGAATTACTGATGTATATATTCAGGTCAATAACACTTTCCCCAGGTTTCAATAATCGGATCAATTATCTGAATCCAATAAAATCTTATTAAAGAAATTCAGAATTATCTTTAAAATAGCTGGCCTTATAGTCCCTGAGTAGGTTACAAAAACTGTGATGAAGAATTACCGTGACCTACTTTCTGGGCGATACAGATATCATTATCATATCAGAGGTGCAGTCTGATAAGACTACATGACTTCCATCTCTTATTGAAGACAGCCTGGCAAAGAGTGAGCAGGAAACTTTTTAATCTAGGCCCCCAAATTAATTTTTTTTTCCCTATAAATTAAAAAAAAAAGTCAAAGCATTGCGTGGGGAGAAGAGAGCTTGTCTCATGAATTGCACGAGTCACAGCCAACAAACAGTGTGATGAAGGTTTTAAAGAGCATGGAGTGGGCACGAGTGGTTGTTGCTGCAGATGACAAATGCTTCTCCAGCCCTTGGCAGTGTAGGACACAGCTGCACTGGTAGACAGGCACTTTGCACATACTCCCACTGTAAGTAAGTAAATGGGCACTGGAATTGCAGGGCAGAGGAGCAGCAGCATTCCTGAACTGCCTGAGCTAACGCAAAACCTTTCAGCCTTGTCTCTGCCAGGTGAGATATTTGGTCATGGTTTTGGTTCTGAGAAAGCAGCTTTGCTCAATTCAGGCTGGAAACTCTTCCCTGTGTTCGTAGGCTGTCCTCTGACATGGCACCACAGTGGATCCAGGCTGGGACGTGAGGCTGTGCCGGGCAGGACTGTCCCAGAGGCACTCAACGGCTGTGAGAACAGCCCTTTGTGTGTGTGGTACCTTGGAAGCAAGCCTGGCCTCCACGCTGGGGACATCTAAAGGTGCTGTTTGGTTAAAAAATGCACATAGCTGAGCTGGGGTTCAAGTTTGGAGCTATGAACGGAAGCGGGTGGTTAACTGTGACTGCAGCAGAGCTGGGATGCTCAATGTGTGGGCACATTTCCGACACAGCAACCATCTCTGGCAGTGAGATGACCATGAAGGGTGCTAGCAGGTACCCAGATAGCTGGCTTACCCCCGTCCTGCTACTCGCTGCTCCTGGAAAAGGCATCGCCATCCCCATCGCCGGTGTTAAGGACTTCCTCCGAGCCATGCAGGTACAGAGTTCCCCCTTTTCCAACAGGCAAAGCGTAGGGTTGCAACAAGAACGGTACGAGCAGCATGTTGAGGCTGGGGATGCCTTGTACCATGGGGGACTGGTGGGGATGGCGTTGGATCCAGTGCTGCTGGATGCATTTCAATCCCCTCCTGCACTGCTCTGCCTGCTCTCACTCTCCTCTACACCTCACTCGTGGTGAGGCTTTGCCATTCCCTCCCGGCAAAGCCGGTCAAGCCCTCACCCCTCTGACCATCGCTTCGAGGGCAAAGTGGGGAGGGTCAGCAGAGGCGGCCATGGGACCCCCTCCACCGCTGGAGCTGGCTGGGGCAGTGAGGAGGGGGGAACAGAGCTTTTTCATCAGTTAATTAGAAAGCAGAGCCGGTAGGAGCTCTCACTGTTGGGCTGCTTCTTCCACTTTGAGAGCGCGCCGCGATAGCGGTCCCAGCTGCCGCACGCCGGCCCCGCTCGCGCAGCCCAGCCGGCAGAGTCAGGCCCTCCTCCCTTCAAACCGTGGGGCTTTGATCTCCCCCGTATCAAACCAGTTACAGCCTCGGTAGGATGGTGGGAGGCAGCAGGCGCCGCGGTAGTTAGTGGTGGCATGTGGCTCAGGGCAGGCACCTTATCTCCGCGCAGTGCAGTCAGCCTCCGATCTGCGGCGTGACATCAAGGCAGGTCCGACCGACTGGCGCTTTAATTAGGAGGCTGAAATTATAATATTGTGTTAAAGAACAAAGAGCCTCCAAAGAAAAATATGTGCCGCATATCTGACAAAGATAAATTGGATTATTCAAACTATTCCTGATGAAATGTTACGTTTTGCAACTAATTATCAATCTGTTTTATCTCCGGACCAGCTGGGCATTTTTGTGCATGCAAGACCTGCCTTACCAATGATCTTAAGATGTCACTGTAGCGTTTACATCTTTTATTTCAAGATTTAAATAACTAGGAAGTAGCTAATGTAATTCACTGCTGAGAAGAAAGGCTAGTTAGTTGAATGCTTTCCAAAGTGATCTTCTCCTAATGAACTTCTTTGGACTGTGAGTAATGAGGCTTTATTCAAATAATGTTTAGGAAAGGTTTTTCTTTTCTTTTTAGAATGTAATTTTTGAAGAAAGAGCAGTAGTTAAAACATTTAAAATATCTTTATTATATACCTGTACTGCCTCATGTAGCATTTAAAGCACTGGGAAAACTTGGTATTGTTCTTTCTGAATGCTACTTTTGAGATTAACGGGTTCTGGTTGCAACAGAGCTATAGAAATCAAGCAATTATCTTGTAAATGTTCAGTGATATCTTACAAATTACAGTCTGACATGATTACGGGGCCATTTTGCAGTAAAAGCATGTATTGTTTAAGGATATTTATACATTGCAGTGGTACAGAAGTCCCCTGATCCCCAGCCAGGCAGTACACCTACCCACCAGCAGCGTGCTTTGCTACCTTGGTTATAGCTTGTCATTTGGGACAGCTATGCCTAGATTAATCTACTGGAGGTGTCGTTACATTTCTCTTTGGTGGGTGGTTTTGGTGGTAGTTTTCAACTGGAATAAAGGGAAAATACTTGAGTAGGTTCCCTACTGTTGCAGGTTTGTGCAGTATTTTACATGTTCTTGGTGATGTTATGAAGTTCTGCTGGAACTGCTCCTGCTTTTTTTTAGGGGACTGACCTGATGAGGTGGCCAAAAATAAAACTGAATGAAAGCATTTAAGTTTCTGGCATGAGGTTTGCTGGGTCAGTTGCTATGAAAGGGGTAATGATAAACTTACTTGGGCAGCCCTCCCCCCATTTTTGATTAACTAATGAAGTGCAGTTGTTGGCCATGGGCTTATCTCATCCTCCAAAAAAGTTGACTCCCACTGCATGTGGGAATCTGACTGGCACACTGTACAGACAGACATTTCTACAGCCAGCTCTATTTACAGCAGAGGATCAGCTCAAAGAGAACTACCTAATTCTAGAAAATTAAGTGGGGTTTGGTTTGGTTTTTTTGCTTTTATCTCCCAACAGTTAATTTTTGAACCCTGTATTTGGCTTGTCAGAGTTTTCCCAAAGTAGGGACTGAATAAGAAGGCAGGATTTGGTCGCTTGGGAAGGCTAATTTTTTTTTCCTCCAGATAATTCTTTCTGCTTATTGATGCAGGGGAAAATTCCTGGTGGTTTTATTCATGTAGATAGTCCCTAGCCACATGGGGCAGTGAGTGGGGAGCAGATCTCCACCCTTGTGAGAGAGGCCAGCAAGAGATATCTGTTCATCTGGGCTGCTTGGCTGCAGAGTGGGCTGGTGGCATCAGAGGACATGAGCTTCCAGCTGATGTAGGCTGGAACACAACTTGTTTCCTGGAGCCAGGTCAAAAATTGCACAGGGTTCAGCTGGTGGCACATGGAATAAAACCCACATCGCTTTGCTCGGCTCATCTTTATTTTCCTCCTGTTTCTCCAGGGCAAATACTGCCCCAACTTCTAATCACATTAACTGTTCCTATCAGCTTCCTCCCCATTATACAAACAGATGCTTTCAGTCGGTTTAATCGAGGTCTTCCTGAAGCTGCTCACTGCCTCCTCTCCTTTCCCATGTGCTACCGAGGCCTGATCCTGCAAAGAAGCCATGCAGCTCCTCCTCAGAGGTGCTGGGCACACTTGCTTTCTCCCTAAATCCCTGGGACTTAGGAAATGGTCAGCATCTGGCAGAATTTAGCCCTTCCTTTGGAAAAAAAAACCCTCTCTTTTGGTTTGAATGTTTCATAATGTATGTTTAAATAGTCGCAGCTAGCAAAGAACTTTGATGAGGCAAAGGGGTAATTGGATTTTCTTGTTCTATAATTAAAAAGGTATATATTACATCCACATTAATACCAAAAGAGTTCATCATGATCAATGTTATTACAATGAATACCAAAGGATTTAACAGTGATTGGCCACTTAGTTTAAAGGGTACCTGAAATCATTAAATTGTTTGCTGGAGGGCTTATGAAGGCCTTTTGGATCGCTTGTGACTACGGGTTTTTTTCCCCTACTACTGGCCTGCAATGTAAGGTTTACTCTTACAAAGTAGGAGCAACAGGGTGATCATTTTCCTTTATTATTCCCTTATTGACTTCCAGTTAATTTTAATCTTTGCATTAACTGACCTCTATTAAGTATGCCACGTATCTGATTACACTGTCAAGGTTGAGACCGGAAAATGACCTATTGCACCACGTCAATTGTCCTTCACAGAAGCCCTTACTGTTAATCAAGAGAGGGAGATTAAAGGAGATCAAAAGTTCCAGCCTGAAGTGCGTTTTGCATTTGACTACACCTTCCTATCCATGGAAAAAACAACACTGGGAACCACAAGGTGTTTGAGCAGCTTCTGCTCAAATCTCTGCGGAGAGAAGTTTGCAAGGTAAGGTTACCTATGCAACCCCACCTTTACCCTTAGAAAACTTAAGGGATCCATAAAATCCTAAATTAAGTTATCTTATACTGGTTTTGGACAAAGACAAGGTATGATTTTTCTGCAGTGTTAAAATGCTCCTGTTTAATATTGTTCCATTCTACTTAGGTATAAATTATCTTAATTATCTCTCAACGTGACTTGCTCACCTTAGGGTGTTGGGTCAGTTACAGCTGAGCCTTCATGAGCACTTGGATGTTGGTCCAGGCTTAAATCAGTTCATTGGGTGCTGGTGGGCTTTGAGGAGGGTCTGGGTTTACAGAATTCTTTGGGTTAAAGCAACACCACGAATTTCTGTCAGTTTGTGCATTTCAAAGGGGTTCTAGCAGGCCACCTTCTCACCTGAGTGGGATGAGGTTTTATGCTACCAGAATGTGTGATTTTCTTTTAAAGATGCAACCTCATTGAAATCAAACCCAGTTTTCCTTACAGTGTTCAGTAACACCTTGTTGGGCTGAATGCTATTTTTCTGCCATATTTCACCTTACCACTCCCAGCTATCGCAGTGCTAGAGCGATTCTGGAGGAGCTTTTCTGGCTGTCACAATGAAAACATACAGTATGTATTAATAACCACAAGTGAAACTTAACATAACGTTGATGTTTGTTAACTTTTGGGGTTTAAACTGCATTCTGCTTCTAAGCAGACGACTGAGTTCCTCCCTCTCTGTCCCTAGCTCACGGCAAGTCCGCTTCCAAAAATACCTTTGCAGCCTGAAAAGAATTTGACTGAAGAAATTTGCAGATGCAGCAAGGAAAATAGATCGAAGAAGGCAGGGAAATACATTTCTCTTGGTTTCTAACGTCTTCTCCCTGTGAATCATGACATCGAAAAATTGTCAGGTCCTCAGCAGAAAGGTGATTTATCAATTATCACAATACCTTTGGTTGGTTGTGTGGCCAAGTGTTGCTGCCTTTTACCGGAACAGAAAAGCTGGCTTTGCAGGTATCTTGTCATGACAAATGTTTTATTGACCCAGAGTTATTGTTTTGAGGGCTTTAGGAAAAAAAACCAACCCAGCTCTTAAGCTTATACAAAATCCATGGTTTTAGCTCTTCTGAAAAGTTTTTGCATTCGTAATAATGGCATTTATTACTCTTCAGCTCTTCGGGGGAGCTTAGTAGATCACCAGGCACAGGTACCTGCCTTTGGTGCCTCCGTTGCAGGTGAGTACCTGAACGTTTTCCTTGATGGAACTGGGAAGTGTTACAGAGCATTACAACCCAGAGGGATGATAAATAGACATGTCAGTATTTAACACTAACCAAAAGCATTTGAGACCAGATTGAACTAATTTTACTAGTAGTTAGTGTAATTAAATGTTTTCACCAGGATGGAAACTCATGGTTTGATTTTGAAGTAATTTGCTTGACAAATATCAGATGTTAAAATAATTAAAGCTTAGCCATTTATATTTAATCTCAAGTGGATCCATGAAAACAAGCCTCTAAATTATCTCAGATTCATATATTAATTGACTCATGGATTTTAAGACCAACAGGGACTATTATGGTCATCCAGTCTGGCCTTCTGAATAAGCAGTCATGGAATTCCACCAAGTAATTCATGCATTCAACCGCTAATTTTAGAAGAAATCCATACAAATTGAAAAGCTTACAGGGACTTTGTAGCCTTTGTAATATTATTGCACAGAACATCTGAGGAAATACAGCAGCCCTAGGATAAGGTTTGCACAGGTACAACTGTTACAGAGTTATTTCCCAGACTTTTGCAGTCCTGTTGAAGGGATGCTTAATACTGCTGAAAGGGAAAGCATCAAATTGCCATTCCTGATGGCATCAAAATCACAGAATCACCAGGTTGGAAAAGCCTTTTAAGCTCATCAAGTCCAACCATTCCTGTCCTATGCTAAACCATATCTCTAAGTACCTCTTCCACCCATCTGTTAAACAAAATAAGGCTCTTTGTGCAATTCTGACAGGGTTATAAAAATGAGCTTGGTTTCAGGTCCATGTTCTGTTCTCCTTGTTCACTCAATGTCATGACAGCTCTGTTGTCACTGTTTTTCTTGCACGTCAATCTCAGAACAGCTTTGACTTGAAATAGAGGTTTGCCTTTGTTGTTTGTCAGACAAACTTTTGTTACAAAGCTGGGCAAATATTTTTACTGACTCCCTGTTAAATTCAGATCAGTAGTTATCAAGTGCAGTAGTGTTAATTTATTCTTTTGATAAAGTCCTCTATGTTTCATGTGGTAAATCCCAGACACTCAATCAGTTAAACCATGAATTTCTTTGTACCAATGCAATTTTGGGAAAAACTTAATTTCATTGTGTTTGATACTTTTAATATATTTTTGAAACTTTACACTTGGAATATAATAAGTTAATAAATATATTGGCAAGAAAAAAGAAAAGAAAAAAGAAAATAAACTTCTTTCCAGCTAAAGAATCCAGCAGGTGCTTTGGTAACTGAGATGATCTTTTTGGAAGACCTACTTAAAGGTCTTAAAATCCTCTCTTCCACCTTTTTTTTTTTTCTTTCCAGTATCCCCAGCCTAAACAAAGCTTCACAAGCTTGGACAGTTTGTTTAGCTTTCCTAGGAGCTTGTTGAGCTTAATTTCAACATAGGGGATCCCAAGAGCATTTAGCTTTTATAATCAATTCTACATGTCCTAGCTTATTCTTAATATAAAAATGTCTGGTTGGCACATAATAATGTCAGTTTATTGGGATTCAGGTCAATAGTAGTATTTGTTCTCTAGGCAGAAGAGTCACCTCCAAAACTCTATGACATTCATTAATTTGATCACGGTGTTTTATGCATACAGGCTTAACAGAACGGGACGAACCCGACCTGTGACCTGCTTCTCTATGATTAAATTCTGTTCTGAAAGATAGTTTTATCATTTAAAAGCTGCTCTCTACTTCCTTCACGTGTAAAAGTTGCACAGCTCTTCAGATCTTTCAGGGAAATTGAAAATGATTTCAAAAAATATGTGTTTATGCATCTTTATGACTTAAATCACAGCATATGTATTTATATCTTTTAAGGCGCTGAGCATCTGTTCTTCCTCTTCTAAGATGTATAAACAAGTGTGCCTTGGTTTTCCATAAAATATACCTTATTTTTACAAGTCTAACAGATGCACCGTGGCCAATTACAAGGCATCTTTAAGGCAGTCAGCTCTGCTTGTTCTAATCAACTTGTATGAACTGGATCACCAAGGGATTGGTGAGAGTCGGGAACAGCGTTTAGCACTTTACTGACCTTGAGTCCACCTTTTCAAAACTCCTTCTGGAACTAAGATTTTTTTCCAGACATTTTCAAGTGATTTCTTCCACTTTCTCCTGAGACTAAAACACTTGATTGACCCATGATGTTAAGCGAAATTCTTTCACTGGAAAAGAAAAACTGTTGGTAGTCCTGGAGATGGAAATATTCATGAACTTTTTTCTGTTAGGGGCTAAAACTAAAATCTTCAGAAAGTTTTCAACATGTCTAACATCCATCTAGACTACTTCACAAGAGGAATTTTGGAATTTTTTTTTTCCAGAAGTAAACATGCAAGTATACCTGCAGATAGGTGTCAAATTTTAAATGATTTTGAGTTGTATTTTAACCAGCTATAAATATGTGATAGCACTTTGCCCCATCAGATAGCTGCTAATAATTGAGAAATGGTTACCAAGAACTTCTGGCATTACATCACATAGAAAATTAAGGGTTGTGAGAAGACTTTTTAAAGAAATAAATAGTTTTATAGCTGAAGTCATAATAAATGTCAGCATTTCTTCAAAAGAAGAATGGAGCTGCAGTTTGTACTGTTACTTGATAAACCTCTGGCTAATGGTACCTACATGAAAACATGATTACCAAGGATTTGTGATGACTCTATGCTAAATACGTTAGCACAGGGTAAAGTGGTTGATTTGATTGTGTCTTTCATTTCTAAGAAATCACAGTTATGTCTTATATTCCTGCTTAACCTTGGTAGACTTTGTGTGGCTTTGAAAAAGTAATGATTTCCCTGCTTTAGATTTAGAACTACTCCACTGTAGTTGAATAAACTAGGTGGTAGAAATAACTCTTGTGATTGATCTGTTTTTCTAATGGTGAAATCAGAATTAACAGTTTCAACAAAAGAAAACCAAGAGAAAGAAAAAAGAAAGTTCTTTTAAAGTATTCAAAATTACTTTTATCAAATACTCAAAGGTTAACACTATTTTGAGGCATTTACTTACTATTTTCCAAATGACATCATTGGTGAATGTAGAATATTTATACCAAATAAGAAAATCTGCAACAGTAAATTTTTTATAAGTTGTACTATGGGCAATCATGTTTCACATTACCCTCCTAATTTACTCTCTCAATTCATTAAATAGGACTTTTTTCTGCCAATATGTATCAAACTCTCATCCAAAATTGCAACTTAATCACATTGAAGCACCTTTTGTGGTCCTGTTTTCTGAAATTTTGGATCTTGAAAGGTTAAACTCTCTAGGGAAATTTCTTCTTATTTCTCTTTAAAAATAATCTCCCAGCATAGAGCTGGTTTTTGCTTGTTTTTCTGGGCAAAAAAAACCCAAACAAACAAACCCTGGACCAAGCCCGGAACTAATCAAAGTTTAAGGTGAAGTGTTGGGAAGAAGATATGTAGGGCTTTATTTCTTGTAAAAGTTGATTCTGGGACTCTGTAGTTGTTTACTCTGAGTAGTTATCTTGGCTGGATGGATTATTGGTTGCTAGGTATTCACCCCCAAACCATCTAAAAACCCATGGCTTTGCCATTGGCCTCTGGGTACCAGTGAACCACGGTGTTAATTTTATTGGTCATAGGGATTTCCTCTTTCTGGTCACTTTTCCACTGAAATAAGGATTGTAACACCTTGGACCCAGCTCAGACCTCAGCTGCACTGACAAGATCTATCCTGTGGCACATAAAGTGGGGTATGGTGTGTACAGTATATGTAATTTAATTTTACAGGCTGAACAGTTGTTCTCTAACCACCTTGCTCTGCTATGTCAGAAAGCAGGACTCGGTGGTTTGGCCAGGTTTCCATGTTACAGAGGTGATGTTGGGTCAGTAAACCAACCAAACAGACGAAATAAAGGAAGCTGTAAAGCTGCAGAACGGTTCTACACTGCAGGGAAGTTCATTGTGGTTGAGAGAACGATGGGGTTTTATAGCTCAGGAGAAAAATCCTATATGCAGCCCAGCAGTGGAATAGGATTCCAGTTTATGAGCACGTGGTAGAAGAATTTGTGTAGCCTTTGGTAGGTTGTTTAATCTGGTTGCTCGTCTCTAAAATGAGAATATTGATTCTTACCTCTCACCATCTCCTGTGAGGTTTTTAAGAGTATATATAAAGCACCTATAGATCAGTATACTCTACAGAGAAGCTTTAGAAGTGCAAAGTACTTTTAAATGGTGCAGATGTATGCTATGATGGGTCGTGTTTGAGGGCTAATCCACCTAAGGATACTGACATTTTACGGAGAGGATGCTTGGGGGCTTGCAAGGCCGCCTTGCAATGGAGCTAGCAGTGCCTACTTGAAAACAGAGCTGGAAAAGTCAATTCAGCTATTGCTTAGGTTAAAGGGAAGATTGCATTGTTATACCTTTAGTTGTAATTCTGAGGACCACTCCAGTTGAATGTAGACTGTATTAATGTGCATCAGTTATCCATACACTGAGTCAGTCAATGACCACATTGATCCAGCCCTGTGTTTTCTTTCAGAGGGTGCTGCAATGAGGCAATAGAAATCATTAGGACTTGTGATATTGAAATCCTCTTGGTGCTGGCAGACATGGAGCTCACACTTCACATACTGCTGCAGCATCATGAGGACAATCATGCCTGGAATTTTGAGTTCAAGCTTTTGTTTATGTTTTTGTGGAGTGAGTCTGCACTGTTGTGTTCCTTTCTTTTGTACTCAGGTTATTTCACTGAGGCCACATCCAGCGTGTGTGGCACATCATCCAGTTTCTCATGTCTTGCACATGATACTGGCCATGACCTTACACTACTTTCCTGCTTTGGTGCTGGATTTCTCCTTGTTGGGCCCCACTGACATGGATTCTAAAGGCCACCTTACTTCTCTCTGCACGTTGTGAGTGCTGTAATACATACATGACAGGTTAGCATTTGCAAACTTGATTACAATGCATAGGCTTAAGCATACCTGAGAAAAGTTGGAGCTTGCTGGTAAACCCAAAAGCTCCCTCTGAATGCCTGACACAGCTCTTCCAGAAACTTAGGACCTCAAGGTAAAATTCCTCAAGAAGTTTCATCCTTTTAAGGACTTCCACTGGAAGTTGTCACAAACATTTTAGAGTTGGCCAGGTGTTTTGACCCCTCACTTTTTCTGAGAAGCTTTTGCAAGTGGCAGACTGTCTGGACACTTAGTAGACTTCCAGAGGTGCTGTCTTGTTCATTAAGAGTAGTAATTTGATTATTTAAAAAAATGTTTATGAGGCATGGAGCAAAAAACACTTCTCTTTTCAATCTGAGTGTGGAGTCCAGTACAAGGAGAAAATATAAAGAAACAGTGTGGCAACAGTTGGCATTATACAGGATAGTTTCAGCAACCTGCAGACTCATCATTGTCAATTTTTTAATGTATTCATAAAGGGAGGATGTGAATAATGATCTAGAAACTAAGAGTTGGAGGCATGTACCAAAAGATATTTAAAAAGCTGCATTTGGAGAATATGGCTGAGGCAGAACCAGCAGAAGTGAAACAGAGGAGAAACATGAAGTGGAGAAGGCTCTCCCAGTCATGCAAGTAACCCACCCCACTAAACACCCCCAGCAGCATATGCTAATAAATCCACGTGCAGGAAGGTGACTTTTCAACAGGTCGTTCCAATTTTCAAATAAGGTTTGTCCTTGCAGGTTTTCTTCACACCTCCCCTGATGGCTGCAGGATTAGAACTATAAAAAAAAAAAAAAAGCAAGTTGTAGAAACAAATTGAAAAATGCCAATGCCAAGCTTCCCTCTAGCTTCAGGTTTCCTCTTGAAAAATTGCTAATAAAAGGGTGGGGGGGAAATTAAATAAATAAAATCTCCTAAGGAGAATATTGCTGACTTGAGGGATAGAAGGACTAAGGTATGGATGCTGTAGGAAATGTGTAGGTTATGGAGCTGATTCAGCTAATCTGGACATATAAAGTGGGAACCTCTATGGTCTACCCTGCCTGAAAATGGCAACTACTCCTTTCATTTCCTGCAGTGGGCCTGAAGACATGCTACAAGCTGACATTTTCTAGGTGATCCCAGACAAAGAAAAACTTCATAAGAAAAGCAGTTCTTCACAGTAACTCCCTTGCAAAACCAAGGGCTTTGGGATAAACTTTTGTTGGCGTGCTGTTGAGGAGCAAAATGTTATTGAAGGTGTTGCCCTTCAGGTGCAGCACTAATCCAAAATCTTGACCGTTTGTTACTATTAAAGACCCTTTGGCACTTTTCACAAGAGCAGAGGTGTGAGCCCTGGTGTCCTGGCCAAATTCCAGCTTGGGTAATTAAATTCTGCTTTCCTAAAATCCCCCCTGTAGTTTCAGCCGAGTACAGTATTCTTCATTTCCTCTCCGAAACTGCTGTACAGAATTGCTTTGTGCTGGTAAACAGCTGCCACATCTCACCCCAGAGGAATTGCTGCATTTCAGTACTGAAGCTTTCTCTTTCTCTCTTTCCTCTCCCTCTTCCTCTCTCTCTCTCTCATGCACACACATATGACACGGTATCGCCCCGGAGCACCCATGAGCATCCCTTCTCGCCGGCACGGTGTTGGAGGCGGTAAGTGTGCAAGGCACAGCAAGCCAAGCTCAGGCTCTGCACGCAGCCCCTGGACCACGTTTCCCTCTTTTATTGCAATATTAGTCACCCATGCCCGACTTTAGGAATTCTAACTCAAAATACTTTGCTATTTCTAAAGAGCTGGGGAGCTCAAGTGTTGTTGGTGCTGCTACCCTTGATTTCTAGATATTGGTCATACCTGGTAAATGGTTTCATTTTCTTTGCTGAGGAAGAAATCTTGAGTCCACTTCTACTGGGGCTTGTTAAGATGTTGCCTTGGGGGCCAGTTGATCAGTTGTTAAGTAGTAAGCAGCTTTGGCAGTCAACAGGCATAGGATCCCCTGCAGCTACTCCAGCCTGCCTGTCCTATCATTCTTTATAGAGGTAGCAGGGTATTGTCTTAGAAGTGCAATAATGATAAAATACGGAGGGATATTGTTCATTCAATTTTGCATGTGCTGGTGTTTTAGTGTGACATCTGTGTGGACATACATACATACAGGTATTTACTTGTCAACAGTGGCTAAAAAAGTCCTGCTGAGCATTTTTTTTTACAGGATTTTTTTTTTCTTCTTCTTTTTTTTTTTGATGTTAGATCAAGAACTCGACGTGAAAAGCCAACAGCCTGAGAATCGCATGAGCTGTACCTGAACGCTCCTCAGTTGTTCGTCCTGGCTCTTATCAGCCAGCTTCAATTCACCATGAAAAACTAGGAGGAAAATGCAGCAGGGATTACAAGGTATTTTCTAAGCACTCCAGGAAAAAAATCATGGCCAGGCCACAGAGAGCCCTGCTTGGTGCAAGGCAAGCCCAACATGAGGGCTTTTGTTTTAGAATCCATTTATCTGACAGTGAGGAAGTTCTTCAGCTATAAACATCTTCTCTGGATGGTCACATAAACCAGCACATCCTTCTTTAGGTGCTATCGTGTTGTGAGGCACAGGCATGGAAGGCAGGATGCGTTCTAACTATGGGGAAACAAAGGGAGTTTTCCCATTTCTCTGACTCAAAATCCTTCTGGCAGCTGCAGAAACATTCGCTCACCAATCCATGTGTGCAATAAGGAGTTTTGTCTGTCTGATTTTAACTTAGCTAAGTGCACCCAGAATGATTCAAAGCAGCCTCGACAGATTTCAACTTCTCAGATGCCAGTAGGGTTTGTTTTTTTAAAATGTGTTTTATGCTGAGGTTATTTTGTTGGGTTTTTTGGTTGACTGAATTACCTATATGCCTTGAAATGGTGTTTAGTAATTCTCAGCGACTGCAGAGATGCCTACTGGGAAGTGGTCAACTGATCACAACAAACCCCACTGACTCCGGGCTCTCCTACTGCTTTAACTCAATTGCACTTTCTTATCCGAAGCCACATCTCTTAGGAAAATCCCAGCAATGCTGTTTGCTGTGAAGCATGGTTTTAATATTATCACAGCTATTTGAAAAGACAAAAGATTAGTAAGACTATTTGCTACTGAAGGAAGGAACAGTTTCAGGGGATGGATTTACTGAAAACTAGATTCACGTTTGCTGCTCACGTTTACTTCATAGTCCATCTTCAGCTAAAACATTTCCCCCTTGATGCTGAATGTCACTTCTATGGGTATGAAAGGGGATGTCCATTCTTGATCTGTGTCTCGGGGTCCTGCAGTCTGTAAATAATTCCAGGCAGAATGGAAGCTAGGGAATTTATTTTGATTTTGATTTTTTCATTTTTGTCCTGTAGTGATACCGTGTTGTTGGGATTCAGAGGCCATTAGTAAAGTCAGGTGAGGAAGTTTGGACATGAAAACTAAAAGACTGATGGATTTTAAAGCAAACTGGATGCTAAAATCAAAGCCTGATCCATAACAAAAGCACTTACACACTCAGGATGGACTGTGGACCTACCTATGGTTTCTCAGCAAGAGACACGACAGAAGTAGGACATTTATTCTAAACAGCTGATATTTGTCAGGTTTCATGACATATGATGACAAAGATATTGCTGCCCATACTTGCTGAACAGAGATCAGGCAAGCTTTTCAGAAGTGGTTATTAATTGCTGCAGTTCAGTGTAACGTCCACAGGAGTGATGGGCTGAGCCCGATTCATTCTGTGTGGGAAGGACCAGGGTTTAATGGTGAGTGCCTCCTCCCTCCCACAGGGTGTTTGCACACCCAAGTGTGCACACTTGTGCATGTTTGCTGTTGTTTCCTCCAAAAATGACCTCTCCTCCTCAAAACCTTCTCTACCAGGTGGATGGGAAGGAGTTGCAGGTAGGAGATGGCAACACTTTAATAAGAACCACCACAAATTGAAATAGTTAGTAGCACTTCATAGGCAGCTGTCTTAATTTCTAAATTAGGATTGCTCTTTGCAGCTTTCTGCCTTCTCTGCAGCGACTTTCTTCTGGAGCTGGTTCTTTATTAGTGGAAACAGTTTGCTCCTTGCCCCATCGGGGACCTCCAGCAGATCTATTAATACTCTACAGCCAAATCATTCACGCCCTCTCTTAGGACAGCATCTTCTCCCTTTCTTTGTTTCTCCCTCAGAGAGGAAACTTTCTTTTTCAGTTTTCAACACGAAACCAAGGAAACAGGATTCTCTGGTTCTGTGGCTTTAGCCCTAATGATGGCAGGAATCTTGGTCTAGAAAGCAGCATCCTCCTCATGTTGGATCTTCGATACATCAAACGCCAGTGTTGGCATTGTTTTGAGAGGGTTAACTAAGATTAATGAGAAAAGAAACATGAAGCCATGGAGGATCAACATTACAAATCAATGACTGAATACATTTAATGTGTATTCCAGCTGTACTTTACCTGGCATGAGACTGATTCTTAAGAGTGTATCTTTTATGCTTCTAAATAACCCACTAAGACAGGAACTCTGCTTCTCCTTTAATAATGCTTTATTTAAGGTTTATACAGTAGTCAATGTATTGATTTAGGAGGAATTTGTAGAATAAAAAAAGAATGTTTAATAAGGTACAAATAAACTCCCCCAGCCTTCTCCCTTCCCTATCCTTACCATTTGCCAGCTGCACCTTCAGCATTGTAATTCTGGAAAAGAAAGTCATTAGAAGATAAAAACTGGCCCTGCCTGTGGTCAACGTTCAGTTTGAACCTTAGAGTAGGTGTGGTTGAAGTACCTTCTCTGAAAGGTGAACTCTTAAATTGTGCAGCTTCCTCTCACACCGTTCAGCAAGTTTCGAAAGCGCCCCTTGTAGCGGGAGATGAAAAGGGAATGCATATTTTATTTATTTATCCCTAATTATTGCTTAGAGCTAGGAAATGCGACCTCTGTCTTTGTGAATTAGATCCTTTGCCATTCAACTCCACAACGGAGGTGGCTGGCTTTCTTCCTTTTAATCAAAACGCTCTTACCCTTAAATTGCCTCTTAAATTTTGCCATTTGTCTGGCAAAACCTGAGGACGTCGCTTACCTCCTGATAATTAACACTCCCAAAGCCCGCCACAAAGGGAGACCTTTTACATGTCTGAACGGTTTCCCCCAGTCCAGCCTCATAATCAGATTCCAGAAATTGAACTTGCAGAAAGTTTGTGCTAGCCTTGTGGATTTTCATTTCAGATGTTGTCAACTCAAGGGCATTTGGACCAATCAATATCTGTCTGTCTTCTCGCACAGAGAAAGTTGGCTATTAGAAAAGAGAGGCTTACAGCAGGCTCAGCCAATACCATTAGCCCTAGCCTAAGGGCAGTTGTGTCCATGTGCCGGGGTAGGCACCTGCCCCCTCCCCTCCCCCACCATTAAGAAGGCCACTGGGGATGTCATTTGGACATAGCGGGCAAAGAGCACTTCTTTATTCTTTCTCTTTTTTACACCCAGACTTCACCAAAAATCAATAAATCTGTTCTTTGCTTATTTTCAGAACTTTACTTCAATATAAGCAAGGACTTTCCTTCCAGCTACAAACTCCAGTAGCACCAAGTCAGGGATTTTTATTTTTTTTGTGTGTGTGTATTTTTTATTTTCCTTTCTCTGTTCCAATTTGAGAAATAATTGGAAATAATATCCACTGTTTCTTCTTTTCCCTGCTAAAGGTTTTTTTTTTAGAAGAAAGACCTTGATCTGCTGACTCTTTTCATGATTCAGCACTTGATTTTTCTCTCCTTGATGTCCTTATCCTGCTAATGATTTTATATGTTCAGCTAATGAAATAATATATTTCTTGGGATTTCCATCAACAAAGTTTTCTCCATGTTGAATTAGGTTTTTCTGGTTTCTGAGTCAAGGTTCTAATAGTGATGCTGCTGTTGGTAATTCATTAAATAGGAAACCATCACCCTGTAATTTTTGGCACATACCCACCTGGTTCTGGGTTCTGGAGAGGCATCAAACCCATACTTGAATGTTATCAGATTATTTTTTGAAAGAAACAGGGCTTTATTTTAAATCTTTCTCAGAACAAGAAAAGAAAAAAGGTAAATGAAGGGGCAATTGAACTCAGTAGCCCGGTGACCAAACCAGGTGGCAGTGTAGGTATGGAGCATGGCTGTTAAACCAGCAAGAAATGCAGGTAAATTGTCACTGGGTGGCTATTCACTGAGAAGATGATGGCAGAGGACAAAAGGAGAGGGCAAAGGCAGAAATGGACTTGCTGTGGATGGAGGTGAAATGACTGTAGAGATGGTGCCCCCCAAAAAAAAAGAATAATAAACACTTTGGAAAGTAAAGTTTAGGAATAAATCTTAAAGATGGAAATCTGTTGGGTAAAACTAGTGGAGGGAGCCAGTGGTAGTAATTTCCTTAACCAGATCTGTTAACAGAGTTCATCACAATGAGCTCTAATAGATAGACTAAACCTTGTCCTTTTGGCTTTACAGGAGTGTCTCATCATTGGAGGCTCCTGGAAGTCTCAGAGCTGAGATGACATTTAATATTTTGATCTTTTGGAAAGTAAATGGATATTTAGGCAAATATATCATTTCTACAGTGTGACTATGATGTCCTCAAGCAATTCAGGAGCTTTGTTTAAATAAGAAGCCTGAGATTTGTCTCAAGTCATTTAGTGACCTCTGTTAAAGTCAGTAAAGCTGCACTGGATGAGATCCACTGCAGACATGACCTGAAAGCATCAACCAGTAAGAATTCAGCCAGCAAAGACCTTCCTGAATTCCTATAAATGTAAAATTTGAGTGCTTAGGAAATACCTAAATGGAGATTCCCTTTCCATGTGGAGCCAGGCTTGACCTGCAGGGATGGAAAGATGGACAGAATTAAAGAGAAAGAGGAGATCCCCAGGAAGCCAGGGAGCAGAAAGTGTTGGTTGCATCGTGTTTCACTGAGGCAACTGGGCATCTTTTGGTTATTTCACTCTAATAGCAAGCAAGGACTGTTGTTATTCACTACTCTTAAATTGATCCGTGTGAACGTTTTAAGGTTCAGAGCTTTGCATCACCCAAAGATCTCACAGGTAGACTTGTGACAGAGGTTGTGATGAAAGTTCAGCCAGGCTCCTCTTGCAGTACCTGGCAGATCAGCTTTGTTGAGAAGCTGTGTCCTGTTGAGCTGTTGTGAGTTTGAATGGTTTAATTGACACTTTTACCTAATTTAAATCACTGGCAAGATGTTCCAAGCAGTACAGTTAGGACCAGGAATCTTCTTTCCCCCACCATGGTCCACATTGATTATGGATGTATTTCTGTAAGGGAACAGTGTGGGAAGATCCTTGCAGCTGGATTCCTTGGGAGGTGTTAGGAAGATGTTAGGATGCAGAGAGCAGAGTCAGTGCTATCCAAGAGGTAAGAAAGTAAGGAGGAAAGGGGATGTTTCCTCAAGAGGGGATGTTTCCTCAAGAGGGGATTTCCATGTTGTTTGTAAGTATGAAACAGACCTTATGATAATACAGACTGATTTCTAAGGCAGCTTTAAATTAGCACAATTTTTGGTTTCTGGAGGGGTTTTTCTCTATTTTATTTTTATTTATTTTTCTTCTCTCACATGTACAAGGTTTGAGTTTTGGGTTTTGGGTTCCTCTCAACCACTCATGTGCTTTCAAGTGCTCATGCAGCAGTACTTGCTGCTTCATCGAAAATAATAGTACCGTGCTAAACAGCATCATCTTGGGATCACTTATGGGATTTAGTGGTGTTTAGGGGGTGAAGGGTAGGATACTGTACAGTGAAAACCTCCAGTGCAAAGAAAACAAGGTGCACTTCCTATAAACCCCTGGAATAGCTGCATTTCATTTCAGTGGTTGAAACGCACGTGGAAAAAAATATACCAGCAAAATTTTATTTACTGCCTGGGTTATAATGATTTGGTGGGATTTTTTGAGACTGATGGGTAATGGGGTAAACTTTGTGGCTGCTTAATCTCCAGAGCTGAAAATATTTCTTGATTTGAGTGAGGAAACCTGTTATGCCAGGGTGTGGTTCTTCGTTGTATGGATTATTGTTTTGAGCTGGAGCAAGATCTCTCATTTTTGATATTTAAATGGGAAGAAAAAAGAAATAGCATGTCCTTTGCAAAGCAAACACTTCAAAATGACTATTCAATACCCACTATTTAAAAAAAAATAATTAAAAAAGAGAAGATAGATCCCTTAGCTGGGCTCCCACAATGTTAAACTCTGAGGGAGTTTGGTTGCAGGTGTCATGGAGCAAGACCCTACCCTCATACACCTGTCACAGGAAAAGATCTGAGTAAACCAGTCGCTATCTAAATGTCATTACGGTCACCCAGCTATTTGTTTTAGCTTTTCTGTATCACTGAGGTTTGTGCTCGTTTACAGTTTTGTATTTGCTTTGGAAGGGGCATTTGGACTAATTAGATGCTGGAGTTAAAATCCACGGTGTGGGTAAATATAGTGGGGTCCCAAGTAAGCCCAGCATAGACCCACTGTCCTGCCAGTGCTGTGATATGTGTTCCCACTTCATTCTAGTGCAGACTTTGATGAACTCTGCAATGCACATGCTGAACTTACCTCAAACCAAAGAGGTACTGGTGCGGAAAGGGGAATATCACACGATTCAGCATCACTTGCTCCTTACCTGGACGTTACTTGCCAGTTCAGCTAAACCAATAAAAGCTGATTTCAAACCCCAGACACTCATCTGTCCGAAGGTACAGCGTGTTGAACAAAAGGTATGAAATAAATTAAATAATGCATTACAAAACTCTAAAGCCTCCTTTAAGAAACAAAGCCACCACAGAACTCTTCTTGTTCTATTATTCACTTTATCCTTTCAGAGAAATGTTTCTCCAAAATGTTTCACTTAGCTGCATAGAGATGTTTTTCTTAAAAAAAAAATAGAATAATACAATGTTTTGAAAGTGGTTGTTCTGTAGCAAGGGGTTTGCTACTTATATAGGCAGGACTTTGATTGTGACTTCTGTCGTTGGAAGAATAAAGGCACCTGAAAGCTTAGCTGTAACTTTCTGATGATCAAATATGTCCAAAACTAAAATCCAGTAGCAAAGAGCGTGGAGGTGGTTTAGAGAGTGAGATGGAGTCCGTGAATGAAATCAAGGTCCCACCTCTCAGCCCTTTGTGTTCCTGGGTATCCAGCTTTACAAAGGCTCTGCAGGCTGAAATGCAAGTGGGAGGAACACAGGTAGGTAAATATCTTGATGCAAAAAACGTTCGAAGGGGATGAACACTCACTTGAAATGCTCTATCTAGGTCTTTGCTTCATCTCAAGCTGGGAAAGCTTGTTTCTCCTCTGAAGCTTGGAAATCGGCCTCGTCAATAAGTCCATATTGCAGCAGCGTTTCTGCAAGCTCAGCGGACGTGGTCATCTTCTCCTTGTGTTGCACAGCTCCTAGCAACACAGCGGTTCCAATTGGGAGCAATCTCCATGACTGTATAAATCAGAAAAGCCCACTCAGGCTCTTTATCAACTCAAATCCATAGAAAATAAATGTCACAGGTGTATTGTGGCTTCGTACTGTAAAGAAACAGCATGGTGTCACCCAGACCAAGTGTGAATTCAAACTACAGCAGGGAATGCAGAGATACTTCTCAGGATGTGTTTTAAAAATAACATTGGGTCTTTTTTTTCCCTAGGATATCTGGAAAGCTTGGCATCAACACGGCACAAGGATAGGGCCAGATGAAGCGGCGGGGATGCAAACTCCCTCATCCTGTTTTCGCCAGGCTGGCTCACCTCACTTCTCAACCATGCGTACGACCACGGGTATGAGCACATTTTTGCTGTGGGTTCCCCAGTGTCAACAGTTGAGCACATTAGTGTCACTTGTGGCTGCAGCATCCCTGGTGTGGGCGCCTGTCTAATGGACAGTGGTGGGAGCCGGCAGACATAAAACCCCTGAGCTGGAGCCCATCAGGCAGCGAGCGACGGATATGTCAGCTCCTGCTTCTGTGCAGAAAATGTTTCTTATCGTCTCCAGCCTCATTGCTCCCAGTGAGTGTGCACGCCAGCTTTAGTGCCTGCTCCACTTATTTCAGGTCTTTTCGTGTCAACATCCCGATAACAGTCTAAAGCCTTATTTTTTTGCTGACAGTGGTAGGAAATATTCTTCAGCTTTGACCAAATCCTGACTCGCTTCGCTCTTCTTCAGGCAAAACTCTGGTTGGAAAATCCCCGACTGGAACAAAGAGTGCTAGATTCAGCCTTATTGCATATTAACACTGCAAAAAAATTAGAACTGTGAAGATTTTTTTTTTTAACAATCTGACCCATCATCAGTCTCTAAGGAACAAGAGGAATCCATGTCTTAGAATTTTTAAAGCCCTAATAAATAATTTGCCATAACCACAGGGTACCATGGCATAATGGAGCTAAGGTAATATTTAATTTGCTTATTTACAACATCAAGTAAAATATTCTGTTTCTTTTTTTTTTTTTTTTAAGTATAGATCAGTATTTACTGTGATAAATATTTGAAATCTCACCGTTTGGTTCTCCACAGACCCTCTTGGTGTGTTTCGGAGCCTCGGCACGGTTAAAATTATTCCATTACGCTATTAAAGCGTAGAATGTGCAAAACATGCCATCCACCTCAAGGCATTTCTGGATTCATTTTTATCTTTTTGAATACCTGTAGCTTCCTTTCTGCACTAACATTTTACTGCGAGCGTTCTCTCCTAGCTGCCAGTTAACTTCCCCTTGAAGCCCAGTGGCCTTCTCTGCTCCGGTGGTCACTCATCTCACCCCCCTCAGATCTCGGAAGGGGGTGGCAAGCTACACAGTGAATGAAATATCAAGCAAATTCACATCAAATGGCAGCGTGACCACCCCCAAGGTAACAAGCAGGCATCGGGTGCGAACGCGTGCTGCCCCACAACTTGGCGTTCCGCTTGGCGTTCGCGGGAGTGCCTTGCACTGATTGTGCCAAGGTTGCCTCTACTTTGCCTGCCTGCATATTCAGGCCTGGCTAATTTGGAGCATCTCTGAGCTATCCCTTAACGGATCGCTGATGTTATGATTCTTAATTAGAAATGCAAGGCTGGGTACGGTGGTCAGGGGTTGGGGGGGGGGGGCGGGGAAAGGAGAGGGGGAGAAATGAACAGGAGAGAGTAACTGTTTTGTTGATGCCTGTAGTCTCAGCTAAAATACAGCTCCTGCTGCATTTCTTCCAGCAGCACAAGCTGAATCTTTTCCCTCATTTGATACAGTGACCTCTCAAGTGCATCATTGCCCTGAGGGCTGAGGGCAGTCCAGCAACTGTTAAACCCCTTGGGTTGATAATCTTCTCCCACATTTGCCCTTAACACCAGACATACCACCATTAGCTACAGCTCCACTGGTGCTCATTAGAGCCGATCAATATAGACTAACATAAAGAATGCTGCTGCGCCTTCTGTTATTTTTCAGTTACTGCAGATTTACAGACTTTCACCTACAACACAAGGCTTTGCCGCTGCACTATGTAAAAAAGAGGATTTGAGACCAAAAAGCCCAGGCTGGTTTTATTAGATGCCTAAATGTTATTTATCTTGCTGCTCAAAACACCTAGTTACTACAAAGTGTACAGAAGATGCTCCGTACAGAATACTCTTTGGATTGAGTTACCATAAAACTGCAACTTCCCCAAATCACAGAGGATGCATGGCTGAACAAAAATCAGGCAGGTTTTAAAATGAAAGAGTGTTTGAGCCTGTAAAGCAGATGCAAATGCTCTCATGAACTCAGCCTGATATTTTCAAGCCCGCTGCCTTGAGTCTGTGCTCTTTGCAGTTGGATAGTGATTATGCCGCCAGTTGAAGGTCTATACGTTGAAGGCATATATGTAGAGTGGCTACAGCACTGCATACTACCACCAGCAGGTGTTGCCAAAGATCATAGCAAGAACGGCAACAACAATTAACAAATATATCATTCTTTTTCCACATTTTATCCCAAAGAGTCTTTCAAGTGATTCACATGCCATTGATTGCAACAGGAAACAACCAAGGAACTAACTACATGAAAACATACAAAAATGGCATCTTTTGGGGGTTTTACAAGGAATAACACATAACTGCTCTATTCAGTGGGAAAAATACATTTTTTTTTCACTTTTCATTTGTATTTGGAGAAAAGGAAGGTCAAAAACCAGCATGGCACTTACCACAGGGCAATGCGATGAGAGTATGAAAGTTGGGATTTCTCATGCTTTGTTTAGTTCTTTTGATCACTCCAACTTTATAATGCTGTTTAGGATATAAAGCAAGCAAAATACATCATCTAGTCAACTTCAGGAAAATTTTGACAAGATAGAAAACAAGCCTTTTCCTCAGTACAAAGACTGGTGTTAGTTATCATGGATAAACGTCGCCACCCCAAGTAATAGGCTGGTTAAATGGGTACACGGAACATTAAAAATACTGGTAGCATGTTGAATCCCAATGAATCAAGATTAAAACTGCCTCATCTACACCAAGTCTTTCCACATTATGAGGATTTAAGGCCTCCTGTATCTACTCAAAATGGTGGCTTGAAGAGTTCAATGTCAATTGCTGCATGAAAAGGGATTTCAAGCTGTGTGTCTGAGCTGGAGGAGTGGGTGATGGTGAATTTTACCTGTTTTCATCAGGTACATCATTCAACGGTTTAACTTTCTTCATAGTTCTCCAGTGCTATAGGCAATTAACTACTTCTGTTGAATAGCTTATTTATTCAAGACCTTTCTGAAGAGCTGAAAGGGTATGAGAATTTCCTTTGTGAAACGAGGGATTGCTCCAAGTCCGTTAAAGCACCTTTACTTACAGAGCGACACAACTTCTCCAGATGCGTCCTTTGCTTTAGTGGACCTATTTGCATCTTAGGTATTACTTAGTGTGAGTAATGTGGTAGGACTGAGCCCTTGATGATAGGCTGATTAATGAAATCCGTTCTGCTGGGTGAACATAATGGAAAATGTGATTCTGTTGGCTTCTAAAGTCTGAAATTCATCTCCATGCAAACGACAGACACTTTTTGCATGTCATAAGCCTTCTACTATCCTTCTGCTTAGATGGGGATTTCATCAGGTGAATGCAAGGGTGGTTGTTACAGCCATTAATGTCGTTAAAACATACCCCAGTAAACCCATTGCTTGTGACATTGCCTCAAGTTTGAATCTTTCCTTCAAGAACTTGGATAAACTTGAGGAAAACCAACCACTGAATCAAACCTCAGAAAAAACCTTTCTGAAACAGCATGCTTTTTAGGAAAAAAAAACAAAAAAAAAGTTTACTTTTAGGACTTCTGGTGAAAGGATGCTGGCAGAATCACTTGTTTTATAACTTACTGAGTTGAAAAATGGGCAGCTAATTTCTAATTTGCACCTTTCTCACTCAGCTGGCTGTTGTCAGTCGTCCTTATTCATAGCCTGCTAAATTAATGAGCTGTATGATCTGAGCTCCCCTGTTTATTTCCATGCAACTGTAAATCTTACCCTTAAACTTCTGGTCAGCTGGCTATGAGTTCCTTACTTCTCCCATGATGAAGACAAGAGAAGAGCCGTATTTTTCAAATCATGCTTCATTTCTGGAGGTTCTTCTCTGATTCCCCTCCAACTTTTCCAGCCTTCACATTTCAAAGCCTAGGATCCAAGAGGGAGCGAGTATCTCTGCAAGGGGTTCACAAATCTTGCTGACAGCAGCAATAATTCCTCACCACGCCCCCCTCGATAGTCCATAATTTTCAATAATACCACAATATGGAGCTAACAGTGACTGTCCAATTGAGAGTAATATATTGTGTGTTTGGATCAACAGGGAAAGGTTTTAAGGAACTTTCTCTTGTCAAAGCTGGATATATATTCCAAGCCCTAATTATTGACCAAGTTGGCAATTCACGCAACGATGTCTTTGGTTGTAAATTAGCTGGTTTTAATGGTCTGCAGCAAGGCTTTCAAATACCCTCTTTAGTGCCAAGTTTGAATGATGGAACTTGCTATAGATGCTGACACTTTTTATTCTTAAACACCTAACGTGCAATGTGTTCCCGTGAGTTTTAAAGGGTAAGATAAAATGTCAAAATTGTTCAAAAGTCTCATGTATATTTTTTACTCAGAAAGTTACATACTCAAAACTCTAATCAGTCCACCTGGATTTATGAAATCCCTTGTTATCCTAGCGGTGTGAAAACTGGACTACAGATAAAGAAAATGGTATTTTTATAGAATGGTCCTTTGAGATGGGACTGCTCCTCTGTTGTCAATGTAGGCCAAAGTGCCAGTGGGAAGTGCAGTACATGACCTTAGTCAATTAGCAGGGTCTCCTTTATCTCTTGGGATTACTTTGATCTGCAATATCAAGTCTAACACCTTAATGAAATTTTACAGATAGTCACAGAAGACATCCATGTAGTGAAAAAACAATTTCATTTTATACCTAAACTCCTAACACATGCTTAATAAATCCCCAGAAGGGAAATAATAACCATAACCATATTCAACATAAATTTAGCTTCTTTTTTTTTTTCACACTATGTTTATGGTTGAGAAAAACAAGATTGTAATAGACAGGACTTTGCTTGTGAAAACTGAGAACAGATCAGGCTGCTGGTGCACATTTTTCTGGTGGAAAACACATTATTTGTGGCTGTTACATTTTAGATTTCCTGCTGTGAGGGTGGTGTGCCAAATCTTACTCGTGTTTGTTGTGTGAACCTATTTCAGATCTACCAAACTTCCATGATCTCAATTTGTGTATTCAACCCTGCTTGTTTTAAAATTTATGCTCAGCCAAATCTGGTATGGTCTGTGAAGGGTTTTAGTGGAGTTAATGGGATGATGTGGGTGTACCAACCCGGCCCGTTTCTGATACTATTCCTAAACTGTATTGCTAGTGGCTCCAGACCTGGGGCCCGCAATACAAGATGTAGAACTGTTGGAGAGGGTTCAGGGGGGGACATGAAGATGATTAGAGGCTCAAGGAGCTGGGCTTGTTCAGCCTGGAGAAGACAAGGCTGTGGGGGGACCTCACTGCAGCCTGCCAGTCCCTGAAGGGAGCAGAGAAACAGGAGGGGAATAAACTTTTCAAAAGGGTAGAGACTGGCAGGACAAGGGGGATGGAGTGAAGCTAAAGGAGGGAAGGTTTCAATTAGATTTTAGGAGGAGGTTTTTTACAGAGAGAGTGGTGAGGGGCTGGAACAGGCTGCCCAGAGAGGGGGTGGATGCCCCATCCCTGGGGGTGTTCAAGGCCAGGTTGGATGTGTAGATCCAGGTCTGGAGGTTGGTGGAACTCTATGATCCTTGGGGTCCCTTCCAACCCATGATTCTGAATAACTGCCTGAGCAAAATTTGGTTTTGATCCTGTGTTGATTTTGTCTGCCATTATCTTCCCTGCTCACCCAGGTCATTTCACCTGAAGGTCGTGCAGGGCCCAGCTCTCAGGCACATGGAAACACTGCAAGGGGAATTTTGTTGTTTTTTCTGGGCAAAGGCTCCAGGATTCCCTGCCCAGAAGTGAAACCACTGCATGGATTTGTACTGTCTCAAGAAAAAGGGAGGGAACAATGGCTAGGGTTTAATTAGGCTGCAGCTTTATTAATTTATCTAGGAATCACACAGTGGTAATTTGCACCGTGGCTACTTCCTTCCTTGCTGGTGCTGCATACTGCTACTGACCCCACACTTCTGGGTGCCCCTGGGTGATGGGTGGTGAATCCCAAGGTTTGACCTTCTTCTCTCTTCTGTTTCTTGTGTCCTATAACCTTGTTAGTCACAGAGACTCCTCTGCTGTCTCCGAGCAGCTCATCAGAGCATCCTGCAGTCCTGGGGAGGAAGCCCTGCCTCTGCTGTGATCTCCAGCTTCCTTGCAAAATCCCAAACAGTTTCCAGGTGGGAATTAAATAATTGTTTTGGATCCTGGGTGGTGAAAGACCAGAGAAGAAACTACTTTGGCTGCCACCAGGCACTGTGGTTGTAGCTCAGGGAGGTACCCAGTGGTACCTGGGTGGTGGTGATAGAGGTGGTGAGGTCCTCTCTGCCCTTTGCAGAGCCATCCTATGAGGGAAAGGGCTCAGGAAGAAGAGAGGGGGTATCTACCCTCTCCACAGTCGTGGGGGGCAGCAGCCCCATCAGAGCTAATTGGATGGTTCCTTCGAGTAAAGGTAAGTGGATGCGATCACTTCTGCTGTAGCCACCAATCCACCACGCAAAGCGTACAGGCCTTTCCTCTGCTGCTGTTGCTCACGGGGCAATCCCTTTGCTTATCTAAGGCCTTTCACCAAGATCTCCTTTTCCTGGGGCCTGACCTGCAGTCCTGCAGCAAAGCTCAGACCGGCTTTAAAAGAGACTTTAGCCGGAGCGAGGGCTCCAGCATCCACCGCCGCAGCTCGGCAGCACGCGACGCCTCTCCTGGCTCTCCACATACAGAACATATCCATCCGTAATTGGATATGATTAGAAGAACCAGAGATGTTCAAGAGCTCTCTTTTATAAATTGCTTTTTGCAGTCAAATTAAGGTTTATTGCCGGGTGTCTTGTGGTTTACGCCGACTCTGATTTGCACAGTTTTATACCGTTGTTTTGCTTGTTGTACTCATATGGCTCTATAGCAAAACTAAATCAGCTCTCCCCACAGGCCCAACAAGTGAGCTTTCCAGTGTGGAGAATTCAATGGACAATCCCCATAACATTTTCTGGTTTTTAATGCATTCAGTAACTGTAAAAACCTCTTAAAATTGAACAAGGTTATAAAACTTGGCTCTATACAGATTCCCCTAATTAACATATGACAGATACATGCAGTCATTCCACTGTGCTCTCCTCTGGTAACTGCTTAACATAGCTATAAAAACGGCTTCCACGAGGTAATGCAGGCACCAGCTCTTGTCTTCACACACACATCTGTTGCATTTTTTAAAGGAAAAAATAAAGTTTTAATTTTTAAAATCTCAATTTTAATAATGCATGAAAAACCAGGAAAACAAAATGATCCGCTTTATTGTCACCCAGGTCTCATCTTAATGTCTCTTCCAGCATCGCCAAGTGGTCCCAAAGTACTTTCTGACCCCTACATCGTTCCAACCACGGTGATGGGCTCCCGATGACCGAGGTGAGCAGTGCTGAATCCTGGCACCAATGGGTCAGTCCTTGCTGTAGGTTACAGCAGCATAGGGGTTGATGAAAGCCCACGTGTTGGTGGGACATTGGCTCCAGCCAGGAGGTTGTTTCTGAGGGTTAGGAGAAGAATACAGGTTATCTCTCATCAAAGAGTTGAACTCCTGGGCAAAACTGTACTCGGCACTGGTGAGGCTGCACCTTGAGTACTATGTGGGCTCCTCACCATAAGGAGGGCATTGAGGTCCTGGAGCGAATCCAGAGAAGGGCAACCAGGCTGGGGAAGGGGCTGGAGGGCAAATCCTCTGAGGAGCAGCTGAGGGAGCTGGGAGTGTTTCCTGGAGAAGAGGAGGCTGAGGGGAGACCTTATCACCACCTACACTGACCTGACAGGAGGGTGCAGAGAGGTGGGCGATGGTCTCTTCAGCCAGGGGACAGGAGATGGGACAAGGGGCAATGGGCTCAAGCTGCCCCAGGGCAGGGTCAGCTCAGCTGGGAGGGGAAAGTTCTTCCCTGGCAGAGTTGTGGGGCTGTGGCACAGGCTGCCCAGGGAGGGGGCTGAGTCCCCAGCCCTGGGTGTGTTTAACAGACAGGTAGATGAAGTACTTACGGATATAGTTTAGCTTAGGATGGGATTGGTTGGACTTGATGATCTTCAAAGGTCTTTTCCAACCTTGTGATTCTGTGAAAACACAGACAAACAGTCAATTAATGCCAATAGGAATGCCTCAAAACCAAAATTAAACACCTATCTTAGCTGTGGAAGTCACACACGTGTTTAAGTGAGTTAGATGAGTTGGGTTTGCAAACACAGTTCTCATTTTTTTCCTAAGGAAACAAACCTTTCATTAACTATTTATAGAATACTTGGTTTTCAGTTAATGACCTGTATCTGAAATATGTTAGGTATAGTATTTTTCACAAATATTCATAAGTCTTTCTAAATGAATTAATTTTTAACCTTTTTACTCTTCATTTTCCACAAATATCCCTGGAGGAAACCTCTGAGAAGAATTCTCCTCAAAGCATGGATTTGAAATGGGTGTTCAAGAACGTGTGGAGAAAGTACACAGTGACTGTCTAGGTATGAATTTTGATATTTTTAGCTGATTTGGCTGTTTCAGTTTGATAATGTGAATTGTTTTAAACATTTTTTAACTTTTTTTCCTTATTTTTATCATGTGCATCATAAGTCTCTCTTGCTCATGTTATTTGCCTTGTATTTCTACACTTCAAATGAATATTTGGCTGTGTGTGAGGTCTCACAGACATAAAGACTAAGGTTCTTCATCTGTATTTTGGCATTTGAACGGGCAGGACAAGGGAAGAGTGGGAGAGGGAGGAAATAACACCATCCCCATTTCACTGGCTGAGAACTGAGTATTTTAAAGATTAGGTAAAGAAAAGGAGTAACCCAGATTTTTGAATCCCCGTTCATTGTTTCAACCTTAAGATTGCACTTTGCAAGGGATTTGGCTGATAGCATTCCTAAGATTGGTTATGAAGACATCCAATATTCCCCTCTAGAAGTTGCTATTTAGTTCCAGGGATAGCAGCCCCCGTTCCCTGTGCTGCACAGTGGTTAACATCAGGTTTTGGTGTGCTGTAACCCTCATGAAAGGGGTGCTGAGCATGGCAATCCTCTCCCTTGAGCTGAAGATGCGAAGGGAAAACTAAATACCTGAAAATCATCAAGGAGACAGGGAGAGGATGAGCCCAAACTGAGCAAAGCCAAGCTCAGAAGAGTAGCAGAGAGCAGTAAAATAAGAATATGTCTCTCCCCCCTCACTGCCCAGAGCGATGCTGCTGTGCCCAGGCACGGAGCGTTATTTCCCCTTGCTCTTTCCAGGGTCCTGTGCGGTACGTGAGGCGGTGATGAGACCCAGATGGGAGATGGCAAAGCTCTCCTTAATGACTGCTGATGTTTTCCTGCCTGTAGCCTAATAGAAGCAGACAGCAAAGATCCTTATCTTATCACAGGGAGCCTGACAGTGGAGTATTTCTCTTGATGCCAAGATTATTTTGTTATAGGCTCTAAAAACTCGCTCCAGATATTACTCAGATTCATACTCATGTTTGCTCACACCTGTACAACAGCACATTTTGGTTGCTCAGGTACAATCCCATATCCATTTTTAATTTAAACCCATCTGATATAACACTAAGAAAGCTTTCAAATCTAAATATGTGAAATCTCTGTATATAGGATTAAAAAAAATCTATATTCATTGTGGGGGGAAGAGAAAAAAAAAGGAAAGGATTACAAAAGACCAAAAGCTCTAGGGTTCAAGCTAATTTTTCATCTTTTCCATGGGGAAAAACACTGGTAAATGTTAAGAAACACCCTTCAAGAACCTTTAATTTGTTTTTCACTCTCCGAGATATAGATTTTCTTCTTCCCATTTAAGTTAAAAAAAACTTCCTGTGGGTTTGTAGAGTCATTTGAGGAAAAAAAAAAATATATATATTTGTATAATATTACATGCTTTCTAACATAGCTTTGATTATGCTGTCAGATCAGCCCAGGCAGAGTTTGACTTGTAGCAAGGGCCTCTAACTTTCATTATCTTCTCAGGAGGTATTTGTTCCTGTAGATCACACAAATCAATTGCAG
Source organism: Gallinula chloropus (assembly GCF_964237585.1). Lineage (NCBI taxonomy): Eukaryota > Metazoa > Chordata > Aves > Gruiformes > Rallidae > Gallinula > Gallinula chloropus. Next base: position 79,940,131 of record NC_140090.1, read on the forward strand.
GATCAAGTCCTTATCCCAAAATCTTGGTTTCATTGTGGTCAGTGGCAAAATCCCTATTGACCCAGCATGGGTCAGGATGTTGCTATGAATATCCAGTCTTTTCAAGTTAGTGGGAGCAGGATTAGGGCATAACCACAGTGTTATATAGAATTATACTAGTAATAACAGTGATTTAAGTAAATATATAATCCCTTGCCTTCCCTAAAGCGATTGTTTTGTGCTCATTAGTGTAGTTAACATCCAAAACACTCTGTGAATACCTGTCCAGAAAGGCAAGTCTCATAGTCTCCATTTTACAGATGGGGAAACTGAGGCAAACTGACAAAACCCTGATGACAGTGGGTCATTGCCAGCTTTAGAGGCAAGAAATTGCTAGTGGAACTGGTGGTGGTGAAATGGGGAGTTCAGCTTCTGCAGTCATCAATCGCTGCTCAGGGTTAGTGCTTCAGAGTGCTCCTCAACAACTGGCTGTGCTTCATATTCAGCCAGAAATTGCTGTTCTTGTAGAATTCAGCTGTAAAGCTTCAGTTGTTGGAGCACTTGTGAAATTGTGTTGAAGTTCGACTTCAATAACGACAGCTTAAGCCTCCTGCCCCAGAGTTATGGATGTGTGCATGTGGGTTTGTCCCTGCAAACTGTTGTCACCTGCTCTGTACAGGAGGGTGTGGGGATGCATGCAGAGTGCTGTGGAGATTACAATGGCCCACGTTCCAATATCTAAGACCAAACCTCATTAAAAGAACTTCCTACATCATTTATCAAAGCAAGCCAGAAGGAGGTTCAGCACAGACCACAGTAGTCAATGAGGTCCCATCTTAATTTCCTAACGTTGGTTAACATAGGTTCTGTTATGCAATGTGCAATTTCATTTTAGGTCTGCATGTCTTAAACATGTGTGAAATGAAAGCAAAACATTATTTCCATTAAATGAGGTGCTTTTCTTTCAATTTGCATACCATGGGCAAAGGCTTGGCCTTCCCGTTAATGAGTTCCACTTGGATATTTGGAAGTTGCCTTTAACTTGGCTTTGTTCTCCAGAATTTACCCACACAAGTGTTTGCAGGTGTGTGAGAAAATAAGCTTTACATTTAATGAGTCGTACGCTGCATTTATTACTCTCATCTGTCCATGTCCATATCTGGAAAGACATTCACCCTGTAAAATGCTGGTGTGGCTGGGATGCTGAGTAGGAATTACACCAGGTGACAGTGGTCCTATGCATGGGGCCAGCAAGAGGTCCTCTGGCCACTTTGGCATGCCATGTGTGGCGTAAGTAGGGTTTAGGCAGGACTTCTGTGGGCATCATGTGCAATTGCTTGTGTTGGCTGGAGCTAGCTAGGAAGGCAAGTCATGATTTAATTTGCAGTAGTATAATCTTACAGCACAACTATTAATATCACACATTGTCAACAGCAGCTAAAAACACTGAGGAATGTGAAGTTCAGCAGTGTATTGCAATAGTTTACCAGGAGATTGGAAAAACCATGCTATAAAGTTTCAGCATGAGATCATAGAATCATAGACTGGTCTGGGTTGGAAGGGACCCCAAGGATCACAAAGCTCCAACCCCCTGCCACAGGCAGGGACACCAAACCTCAAGCCAAAATCTACCCCAGGTTGCCCAGGGTGACAGGGTCGGGGCTGGATATATGTTTCCATTCATTTTCTGTGATATGTTTTTTGGATAGCTGGATGGCTTTTGAGTGGGGAATGCAATTTATATGAATATTCATTACAGGCTTTTTTTATAGAGATGTTTTGGAAGGGTTTTAAAAGCACAGCTAAAACAAGAATACAGATGTCAAGCAAGAACTTAGTCTTCATGCCTGAAATTATGCCATCAGTGAAGTCAGTGGCAAAACTATGGACTTCAAGGTCTGTACAGTTTGACCTCTGGGCTTTGGAGCTGTGTTGGCAAGAAAGAATAAATAAATCCTGCAACATGATATATGAACTTCTTAATCTGTGCCTCAATTCTGAGACAGGCTATACGATAAAACATCTTAAAAATCTAGTACCAGCTTTTTCTATTGAGCTAATTTGTAGGCAAGCCACCTTAGTCCATGGTCTTGAACTGAGTAAGCTAAGAAATGGAAAAACTATCATCTGCTTGTATTTTCAGGGCTTGGACCAAAACTTTTCAATGTCAAAGTGTATTAGATCAATCCTTCACATGATGAGCAGTTAGAAACCAGGTTTCCTCAAAATCTGGCCTTGCTCTACCCTTTGCATGAGGTTTGCTGCAATGCCAAGCTTTCACCTCCTGGAGCACAGGTCTTGCAGAACTGGGAAGCTGTTTTCATTGACAAAAATAACTTTAAAAAACATATTTTCTTTCCCTCTGTGCCTGCAGAAAGATTAACAGGTTTGGTTCTGATTAAAATAGAAGGCAAAATTCGTAAAAGTTCAGGCTAAATGTGTGGTGGTTGGAAGAGCAGTGAGAGTCCAACTCTTTAGCCTCCCAGGTTTGTCTGCTACTGGGGCAGCAGGGATGCAAACCCAACCAAGTCACATCACTAAATACCACCACCATCCCCAGGAAACTCACTGCAGAAGATACTGAGCTCCTGGGAGTGGCCACAGCTTCTCAGCTCCAGCCACCTTACTCTGACTTCATGCACTCAATAACAAAACATGGGGGAGAGGTTCCATCTGGCTTGGAAAAATTAGTTGGTTGTGGTAACATGAAGCAAATGCTGATGTTATGTTTAACCCCCAAATTATCACTGCAGGAGGAAAATTGGCAAAAGCTGCATCAATAGGAGGAGATAGATGTGCTGGAGGGTTGTTAACCCAATATTGGCATGCTCATGGGGATGGCAGTGGGGAATGACTTCTTTGTCTGAAAAAAATGCCCTCTGGGGCAGAACTAGAAAAACTCAAGAGCCCTGTGAATGACCATCCAGTTACCTACAAGGAAACATGGGTCCTGCCATCACAAAGCCAGTCCCAGTCCCCAGTAGGAAGGGTTTTCCCCCATTTCCCCTTGCAAGCTATAAATGTTTCACATGTCTAAAACTACATGTGTTCCTAGGACATATTCACTCCTTGAAGCCAGGTAGATGGCATGTGTGCTTGTGGGTCGTTCTTGTTTTACAATAACATATTTATGGTTGAAATCTGAGGATATGTTACCTTCTCCTTCATCCATATTCAATTTATAACTCAGCCAGCTGGTGTAAGAAGGACAAGGAAGTGTAAATATAGTAATATGACATGTTTATTTGTATTTGCTTTATGTGTTTGTGATACTGCAATGCTTTATGTACTTTTCTATATCTCTTGGCTATTTTTCCCAGTGTTTCACAGTAACTTTGATAAGTTTGGAAAACCATATATCTTTCCAGAGTTTGAAAATGACCGATTTTTCCTCTTGTTTGAGCTGCACTCTGTGGGCTGGAACATTTCTCTGTTAGTGGTGCCTTTTCCTACCTATCCATGGTATTATTTTTAAACTGTTAGGTGTATGTCCCCTTCCTTTTTACCTTAACACACCTTGCACTGCCAGTCTGTAGATTTTACCCATGTTCTGTGTCCTTTTTCCTATTGTTTCTGTCATTTTTATGCCTTGGCTGTTCTCTTTGCTGGAGAACCAGGCAGGCCACTGATCAGCTTCCAGTTGCACACAGGAGAGCAGTTTCTCCAGAGGCAGTATGGGAAAGAGCAGCTGCCAGGCTTGGGAGTTTCAGGGCTTTTGCTGCACCTCCAGGTCTTGGAAACCTTCAGGGCACAGGAGGTACTTGGTCTGCACTGGAGAGCAGGGTGAGAGAGGGAGAATCTCTGCCTGGGAGCAGCCTTTAAATGTGCTGCATTCTTTAGCACCACCAGCCACAAGCAGGTCGATACAGGGCTTTTCATCCAGGGAAGGTTCTTCTCATAGCCAGTTGTTTTGAGAGATGAGTAATTCAAGCAGGCACTGATTCAGCAAAGCCCTTGACTTTTGATACTCATCCAATGACCACTGCAGCTCTTCCTGGCCTTGAAACCTATGAAATGGCATCTCATGGTGTAAAACTCCAGTTTGGGAAGCATGCAAGGAAGGTTTTTCATGCAAGGAAGGTTCTTCCTTCCCCTCAGACCATACAGCAGGTCCCATGTCCCAGAGAGTGCAACTCAGCACGAAGCTCTGCAAGTGCAGGTGAAGATGCTGAGCCAGAGTTTAAATGTGAGGATGAAACAAAAAAATGCCAAAAGTTTTTTGGCAGCCAACCTGCTCATATTGCACAACCTGGGATGGTGCTTGTGGGACGTGATGGAGCAGGAGGTGACTAGGTGACCAGTAAGTATGCTGGGACCAACGTTACCCTGTAATGTAGAGGGTGATCCTCTCCCTCTGCTCTGCCCTGGTCAGGCCCCACCTGGAGTGTTGTGTACAGTTCTGGGCTCCCTGGGATATAAAAGACAGGGATCTCCTGGAGAGAGTCCAGAGGAGGCTACGGAGATGCTGAAGGGCCTGGAGCATCTCCCCTGTGAGGAAAGGCTGAGTGAGCTGGGGCTGTTCAGCCTGGAGAGAAGAAGACTAAGGGGGGACCTTATTAATGTTTATAAATACCTCAAGTATGGGATGCAGGGGGAATGGGCAGCCCCTTTTCAGTGTCTGTGGGGACAGGACAAGGGGCAATGGCTGCAAGTTGGAGCACAGGGAGTTCCACACCAACATGGGGAAGAACTTCTTCCCAGTGAGGGTGAGGGAGCCCTGGGACAGGCTGCCCAGGGGGGTGTGGAGTCTCCTTCTCTGGAGAGATTCCAGCCCCATCTGGACGCCGCCCTGTGTGCCCTGTCCTAGGGACCCTGCTTTGGCAGGGGGTTGGACCCCATGGCCTCTGGAGGTCCCTTCCAACCCCTGTGGTTCTGTGATTTTTTGATTAGTTGCCCAGTTAAGATGCTCCAGACCAACCAGCAGACGGGCTAGAGCAGCGTCACAGGCTGGTTGTGTGACAACCAGAGATGATTTCCTGGCATTTACCTTTTTTGTTTGGTTGGCCACTTTCTCTTTTTTTTGCCCAGAAGCAAAACTGGCCCCCAGACAAATCCATTGCAGTGTACATTACAAAGCCAGGAACATTAAAAGGAGCCAGAGGAAAGCCAAATTCCTTGCAGAAACGAAGATTACTTGCTTTTTTCTCTCAACTGTGGGACTGCAGAGCTCTCCATGCTGCAAGTGAGTCTCAGTTTAAGGATGAAGATTGCAAAGACTGGCAGGAATAATGTTGTGTACAGAAATCTTAATTTTTAACTTTATGTTTTTATTTTTAACTAGGGCTAAACATAAAAGCTGCATCTCTGGAAGGTGGCAGAAAGGCTTCCAAAGTTCACTGCCTCGCCAACCCTGACAGCGATTCTCCTGATAACAGCACAGCAGGTCCACAGTGGCAAAGCCTAATTGACAAAGATCAAAATCTAATTTGGAGAACACCAGGAGCCGAGGGGGTCATGCTCCAAATAGTGCTTGAGCCACAACCAGCCCTGTTTGTCATTTCAGGGGGAAAAAATGCAAAAAAAATAAAAAAATGATCATTTCAGGTCCCCAAATGAGGGAGATGCCAATAATGTTGGAGAGCATCCATGGGAAGAAGGCTTCTCCTGGGGGTGTGATTACCATGGCTGTGATTGAAATGATAAAAAAAAATACATGAAGTAGATTTTAATGTGGTAACAAAGGGTGGCCCTGCACTGGGTGTGGATAGGAAAGGAAGATCCTTTGGGCACCTGGATGAAAAATAATACAACTGTAGCTATTAGCTGAGCCTCTGGTGCCAGTATCTATCCCTGGGACGAGCGTTTCCTTACCTGGAATATAGGTCACTTCTCCTTGTAAGGAAGCAGCCATCCCATTGTTGTTATTATCTATTAACTCTGTGGCTTGAAATTGAAAAAAATCATATGTTGAAGGTCTCTCTACTGTCATTTTACCCCAATTTCCAGGGCAACAGCCCACGGGCTGTGTGTTCCACCAGCTGTGCTGGGTGCCCTGGATCCGGTCAGTCTGACTCCAACAAAGCAAGGTAAGCTGACTGAGGAAACGAAAGGCTGATATTCACAGAGAATTCCTTAAGTCTTTTAATGTGTATTTCAAGGGTTTTCCCAAACAAACTAACAAAAAGGACTAAATCATAGAATCCCAGACTGGTCTGGGTTAGAAGGGACCCCAAGGGTCACAGAGCTCCAACCCCCTGCCACAGGCAGGGACACCAACCTCCAGGCCTGGAGCTACACAAGGTTGCCCAGGGCCCCAGCCAACCTGGCCTTGAACACCCCCAGGGATGGAGCATCCACCACCTCTCTGGGCAGCCCGTTCCAGCACAGTAAGACAACAGAAATTCCTATAGGATTCCCTTTTGTGCCCAGTATCATTTGCTGGCATTATAAGCAACTTTGAAGTCAATCCTGCAGCCTTCTTTACGCTTTCTGAGGGGACAATGCCATGTTTGACTTGTCCATCTACTCTCTTGCAGCCTCTGTGGGATTTTATTCGCTCCTCACCTCTGCCTGTGAGTTGGATTTTACTTTCTCCTTTATAATTTGCCAATCACAGTAGAAGAGAAATAATTTTAAGAGCTTCCTCCGTGTTGGGGCTGAATTCACGTGGGTGGTCCAACCCAGCAAGGGCATCAGGCAGCTTCTGACCTTTGTAGTATGTGTGATGGTTATAAAGTGTATGATGAGAAGCTTTTACAGAAGAGGTTTTCATGGAAAAAGGAAAAGTATTCATAATGGACAGGGAGATGGAGGGAACTCAGAGGAAAATTGGGACATAGCTGTGAGGGAACCTGGGTTTGCGGGGCGGTGATCTGTTTTGAGCTCGGGAAAGGGTCTGGTGAGATTTCCAAAGCTCTTAAGTGAGGTTTCCAAACCTCTTAAGTGGGATTTCCAAAGCTCTTAAGTGGGATTTCCAAAGCTCTTAAGCGATTTAAGAGCATGAGGTCCGTGGGCTCAGGTTTTCAAACACAACAACAAGCTCAAAGCGCAAACCCGGGTGCGTCTGTGCTCCGGAGCAACTCAGGTCCTTTAGAAAACACAATCCCACTCCAATGCCTTATAGAAAAAAATAAATACTAATAACATAAATTAAAGCCAAGAGGTTCATGTGCCTACTTTGGCAGCACAAAACTACCTAGAGGATGACTAAAGCGGGTGGTAATGAAATGATTCCTGCCGCTGGCCGGCTCTCTCCGGTTTGGTAGTACTTCAGGTTTGCAGTGATTTGGCAAACCTCTTGTAAACGGTCCAACAACGCTTCAGCGAAGCCTTCAGAGAGCAGCAATCTGTACAGCACATTAATTTGGCACGTTTAGCAGCCCAGGTCTAGCTCAACACAGAGGTAGCATAAAGACTTCTTCTACTTACTGTTCCCGGTCGGAGGTTAAAGTCATTGACAAGCAGCATTGAAAAGATGGCAGCAGAGCTGCCTGAGCGCCCATCTGATCCAAGGGATGGTATTTTCCCCTGCAAACCAATTCCAAGATTAAAAAAAGGAAGGAAAAGTGGAGGTTTAGGTCTAATTTTTCATGATCTATGAATTTCTTTGGGGTTGTTTTTTTTTTTTTTTTTCCTGATGCCAGTTTTTCAGGAACTGGAGGGTGATGGTCTGGGCTGCACAGGTTAGTGGGAGGCAGGAGGTGGATTCTCAGCGTGCCCCACCGTTCTCTGTGCTTGTCAGGGTACCAGTGAGACTTGAAGATTCTTTTCATGACAAAAAAAAATGAATGATTTTTATATTCTCAGAGGTGAAATCAAACCAATCCCATTAATTTCAATTAAAATGTTACCTGTCTCGAGCTATCTCTTTTTTCACCCTCAAAGACTGTTTAGGGATGGGAAGAATGAAATATTAATGCATTCTATAAATAATATGTGTGAGGTCCACGGGGACACAGAACCCCCCACATCATTAGTTAAATTGATCTTCCTCTTAGATTTTGCAGGAAATCGGGGGGTTGTGTGGCTTAGTTTTCAGGAAAAGCGGTCAACCCAGGGCCTGAACTGCTGTGTAGGGCGCATGGAGCTGAGGCTTCTCCCACTGATGCTTATTTATGGTCATTTTACATCTTGTCTGATCTCAGAAGTTTCAGGAGAGGCTCTGGTAGCCTGCACAGTGACCCACATGTGTGCAGTGAATTCTGCTGTGGTGTTTTCACATGTAAGGGAGGGCAGGATTGTGACCTTTCATAGGCAAGAAGGATCAAAGCGCATTCATTCCATTGCTGCTAATTGCCTGCATATCATGATTACAACATGGTTTCATAGAATCATAGAATCCCAGACTGGTCTGGGTTGGAAGGGACCCCAAGGGTCACAGAGCTCCAACCCCCTGCCACAGACAGGGACACCAACCTCCAGGCCTGGAGCTACACAAGGTTGCCCAGGGCCCCATCCAACCTGGCCTTGAACACCCCCAGGGATGGGGCATCCAACCCCTCTCTGGGCAGCCTGTTCCAGCCCTTCACCACTCTCTCTGCAAAGAACTTCCCCCTAATATCCCATCTCCCCCTTCCCTCCTCCAGCTTCACTCCATCCCCTTGTCCTGCCAGTCTCTGCCCTTTAACAAGCTGATTCCCCTCCTGTTCCTCTGCTCCCTTCAGGGACGGGGAGGCTGCAGTGAGGTCCCCCCACAGCCTTCTCTTCTCCAGGCTGACCCAGCCCAGCTCCCTCAGCCTCTCTCCGTAGGGGAGGTGCCCAAGCCCTCTAATTATCTTTGGGATGAAACCCATGGTTTCTTCAATTCTCTTTCTCAGCACTCCAAAGACAACTATCTGTCGAATTCTGATCAATGGTTTAAACATACTTGGCCATCACATTGTGTGAGCAGCTTCTAAGAACTTCACCTGATTTTGGCAAGTGCCTGTTTGAGTCCCCTCCCATCTTCCCCTGAATGCAGCAGAGGAGCTGCTAAATCTAGTGATCTTTTTCCCTTTTTCACTGTTGTGTTTTTTTTTTCTCTCTCTCCTTTTTTTTTTCACTTTAATAACATAAAGTCACTGCATGAGCAACCAGCAATGTTTATTAATAGAGATCTCCAATTTTGGAGTCTTTGGTAAATTGAGAACATACTGAGAAAGAATCTTATCGCTCGAATCGTAGGAAATCCATTTCCAAGTTGTCTGTTTTTCATCAAATTAAAATTAGTTTCATGGGAATATGAGAAGGTTTTTATAATTAGATAATGGAAATTTGCCTAGGTTATCTTCCACTTATTTGGATGTAACATAAATAACAAGAATGTCACATCACGCCAGTATTTACCCATCTAACTCAGCACAAATCCTGGGTCAAGTAAAAAAAGACTTGAAAACATTTTCATGCTCGTTGCTTAGAGACCATTTTTAACCACTGGAAGGGTCTCACTCAAACCCATGGATGCATGATGAAAAAATCTGAACACTCTGAATAGTTTCAAACCTCTCTCAATGTAAAATATTCCCAAGAACTATCCATTGAGTGCCTGAGAGTGGTATTCCCCTCTCCTGGCCGGTAAAGGAATGGGATGGGGGATCATCCCATGGAGGGGTGGCAGCAGGGACAGGGAGGGGATTGTCCCTCTCTGCTCTGCCCTCCCCAGCTGGAGTCCTGTGTCCAGAGCTGGGGCCCGCAATACAAGAAGGATGTGGAACTGTTGGGGAGGGTTCAGAGGAGCCACGGGGATGCTCAGAGGGCTGGAGCAGCTCCCCTCATTGCAGCCTCCCAGTCCCTGAAGGGAGCAGAGGAACAGGAGGGGAATCAGCTTGTTAAAGGGCAGAGACTGGCAGGACAAGGGGGATGGAGTGAAGCTGGAGGAGGGAAGGGGGAGAGGAGAGATTGGGGGGAAGTTCTTTGCAGAGGGAGTGGTGAGGGGCTGGAAGGGGCTGCCCAGAGAGGGGTTGGGTGCCCCGTCCCTGGGGGTGTTCAAGGCCAGGTTGGCTGGGGCCCTGGGCAACCTTGTGTAGCTCCAGGCCTGGAGGTTGGTGGCCCTGCCTGTGGCAGGGGGTTGGAGCTCTGTGACCCTTGGGGTCCCTTCCAACCCAGACCAGTCTGGGATTCCATGATCATTTGGACCTATTGCTCCTTTTCACTTAAATCTAGTCGTGAAGAACTCTTGCTTTTGAAATATTTTATTTTCAGCATTAGGATCCTCACTGCTCTCTGAGCTCCCCATGCCAGTGGTGAGTACTGAACCCAGATGGTTCAGGTGAAAATCCCGTTTGGAGCCCATCCCAGGGCCAAGAGATTCCAGTGATGTCTGGGCACAGTGGTGGCTGCCAGCCCTCCCATGGTGACAGTTTCCTTGAACAATTTATTACATCTTGTGCTGCAGCAAACTAGTTCCCCCACAAACTGCAAGGAGAGGGAAACTGGAGGCTAGATCAATGACAAAGGCTGTGAGAGGGAGTGCAGGGCAGGCTCGTAGAGAACCTAAATTGTGCTTTCAGATAATCCTTTCTTCTTTTTTTTTCTCAATTAAGAAAGAGATGAAGGGCTACGCTGGGGAAACACAGGGCAAACCTCTCTATGAGCTGCAGGTCCCTGCTCAGCAGCTATGGATGTGCAGCCTCTGTGGTGTCTGCGCTGAACCCGGGGTCTTCTGCTCTGCACCACCAAGCCATGAAGGCCAACAGCAGCAGTCACTGCCCCCCACCCCTTATGCCACAGCTGAGATTCATCCTGCACAAACTGAAAAGTTATTTTATCTCCTTAATCAGTGGCAAAACTGAGATAGGGAGGAGGAGTGTGGGGTTTTCTTTTCCTTTTGTTTTTCCCAGGTTGGAACCAGGCAGCACAGAGGCTGGTGCATGTGGTAGGTCTCCTGGCTCAGTGTCCTGTGCACTCCCAGTTAACACATCTCTTGATGGGTCTGAAACGCCTCTTTCCATTTCCCTGCAGAACAAGGTCTTTAATAATCTCTTCACTTGAATTTAAACAGAGTCTCATCCTTGTTGGGGCTAATATTATCTGAAACAGTACAGCAGGAGACCCCAGTCTCCACAGATAGCTCTGGAGATTGCTGGTGGGGGAATTGCCCTAGATATTTTTTTATCAGGAGTTCAAATGTCTATTAGAAAAGGGCAAAGATCGTGTGACCTGGGGTGAACCTTCAGTCAAATCATATTTATCGTCACAAGGCGGGTTGCAAAGGGGGAGTTTAGTGAGCATTTGCACAGTGTGAATAAGGAAGAAGGTACCATCTATGTTGTTCTTTTCCAGTAAGAGATGTAATTTAGGTAACAGCACAATCAGCGAGTGGGTTGCTCACAGTATGGTATGGTGTAATGAAGAGAAAGTATAATATAATATCCCTTTCCAGACAACTGTGATGCCATGTCCCAGCTAGCACAGACATTTTTTTTCCCCTCAAGTATTAAAAAGTCCTTTTTTCAGTAATCCCATTCCTCTTATTAATGAAACCTAAAGTAATTCATAGACAAATGTCCAGTTGGATAAAATATCCTAAGTGCCTTTGCATGTGCTCCTATCAGGCATTAATCCTCAGGGTCTGACTCTTTCTTTCCAGATTCATTGTTTGAAAACTGGGAAATATCCCAATAAATATCCCACACAACTGCCCCAGGAAGGCTTTCCTCCTGCAAAAGGACCAGAATGCTGGAACCCTGCAAGAATGAGTGTTGCAGATCCCACCCAACCCATTCATCTCTTGGAATACACAGGGAAAATTCTGCATCAGTCACTGAAGAGGCACTAAAATTAAATAAACCCAAGGAAAGAGCATGTCCTGCATCATAATTTGCAGAGGAGGTTGAAATAAACCTATATAATCAGATTTTAGATAGTATTCAACACCTGTCTATTCATGCTGGTGAGACTGAAGAGCTTTTTGCACAGGTTTTGCATACAGGGAGCTGTAATTTCTTTTTTAGCCCTATATAGACTGTCAGGCTTTTATATATTAACCTCTGATTGGTTTTGTCTTCCTTTAAGAAATGCAACCCTCATGAAAACTGCATCGTCTCTCGGCGCCCGCTCTGCACATGGAAACACTCCCTGGCACAGCAGCACGTGGGGAATGCAAAACCTTCAGCCACAAGCACTGCTGGAAGCAGCTGGGGTACAGTCCTCTCCTCTTCCCTGGGGTGAATCCCCAGAACGAACATATTCTATATGCTTCCCTCCCTCTCTCTCTCCCCCACAAGTTCTATTTATTTATTTCCCTCCCCCCACCTTGCCCTAAATTCTGCATGCCTAACCCCCCACCCAGACATGGGATTGGTGAGAGCAGCTTAAAATTAGTGCCTATGGGCAACGAATTTCCCACCCTGTGCCCGTGTGATGCTCCTCACGCTCCCCAGCCAGGAGCCCGGCGCCGCGCGGCTCGGGCTGGAGCGGTGAGGGGAGGTGGTGGCAGTTGCTGAATTGTGCCTGACATCTAATTATGTCCCAGTCCTTGGCAACAGCTTGGAGATAACCTACCCCTTGCCAATCATCCTGGAGCGCTGCTGCTTTTCTCCTTGACGCCCTTAGAGGCTTCAGCAGCCTGGTGCTCCCTTTGCAGGGTGTTGCTGCCAGGTACACCGCGGACCTGGGATGGTTTAGATGAGATATTAGGGGAAAGTTTTTTACAGAGAGAGTGGTGAGGGCTGGAACAGGCTGCCCAGAGAGGGGGTGGATGCCCCATCCCTGGGGGTGTTCAAGGCCAGGTTGGCTGGGGCCCTGGGCAACCTTGTGTAGCTCCAGGCCTGGAGCTCCTGTGGCAGGGGGGTTGGAGCTCTGTGACCCTTGGGGTCCCTTCCAACCCAGACCAGTCTGTGATTCTATGATTCTATTATATGATTTGGAGAAAGACCCCGTTAGGCCTTGGGAACGTGTGTGCACGCTGCTTGTGCACCAACTTGGTGGCTTCCCAAGTCTGCAGCAAGTTGCATTCCTGGCCCTATAATACAGCTGTCACCTCCCAAGCAAATACAATTACCTGGTTCCTAATTAGGACAGGTTTTCCTGAGATTATATGTGAGTCACTGGGAAGTTCTATTCTGTCATTTAACCCAGAATAGCTCTATCGTTTCATCAGGGTTTTCCCTACAGAGTAAACCTTGAATTTATGATGAAGGTCGTGTAACTCCTGCTAGTGAAGAAGGTATGGAGGAGGTGGGGTGCTTTGCTGCTGGTTGCAGTGGTTTCCAGGGGCTGGCCACCAAAGCAGCTGGCAAATAACCATGTTAGAAAGGAATATGTCTAAAACAGAGAGTGATAGATGGAATAATACTCTCATTATCTAAAAATTAACAAAGTTTGGATGAATTTTCAGTGTAAGCTTAAAAAAAAATTAAAATTAATATATTAATATATATTTTCTTAAAAAAAATTATATATTTTAATTTTTGTTTTTATTCCAGGTACATTTCCCCTGCAATTTTATCACTGAGACCACAAGTTCTTACAGGTAATTTTTTGTGAATCCTAACTACCCATCCAACGTGCCAGGCTAACATGTTACCAGGCTAAAACCCCAACGAAACAGAAAGAAAACCCAGGTTTTGAACCAATAACACACCTAACACCAGGAAAACATTCTGGGTATAGAGGGAATTTTACCAATTTCAGATTTTTCCCCAACTGATATTTGCAGGGAGTTTTGCATGGACTGTAAGGCTGATGCAGGTGTGCAATTTGCAGTTCCTAAGTACCTGCTATCTACATCTGATGGATGCTGGACTTGCTATGAGAAGCTCAGTTGCCCACTAGACCTCTAGGCTATTCTTACTAGTGCTTTAGATATATTAGGTGGATCTCCTGATCAAATGAGCTGCTAACACTCCCTTCTGAAATGAATAGCTTGGATGCCACCATCCATGAGATGATGCTCATTTTGGTACCAGGTTTTGTGCCACACACTGCATTAATTCCCAGTTTGGAGCAACAAAGCCCTTTAGACCAGCAGACCTGAGGTTTTTGTACCAGCATTGATGTGCTGCCCTCTGAGCAGAGGGGTAGAACCTGCTGCTCGTTACCCTAATTGGGAGTGTGAACTGGAATCTGCCTTAATTAGGGGCAACAAGCCCTTAATTAGAGGGAAACATCCCTAAGTATGGAAGTGGTGGGGCTTAAATGCTGTTATCAGGAAGGCTTCTGGGCGTGAGAGGTAGATAAGGAAGTAGTTACTGTTATTCTGGTTCCTCTCATTATTTACTATAGGCAAAGTGTAGTATTTTAGTGGGAAAAAGTACATGGGTTTTTTCCACCAAAATGAGTTTTTGGTGTTAAAATATGAGGGACAACAGCCAAGTTAGTTTTTTTGCTTTTGCAGGGATCCAAGGGGCTGCCTGTGCTTGTGTGCTGGGTTTCAAGTCTGCTTGCTGTAAGTTTATTCTTTCTCTTGATTTATTTATTTTTCTACCTTGAAGCTATTTGAAACCTTGTCCAACCTTTAAAGGTTGGTTGAGGTGCTTGGGGATGTGGTTTAGTGAATAATATGGGTGATAAGGGGATGATGGTTGGGCCAGATGATCTTGGAGTTCTTTTCTAACCTTAAGAATTATATGAAACATCCTGTAACACATTAAATGAGAAAAAATTGGTTAAAATTCTGATGGCTCCTTTTTCTCTGTGTTTACAGTTAGGAAACGTGTAAGTTAAATGGTTTTGGGTGTAACTTAAAAGTTATGTCAGCTAATTTTGCTGCTGAGTTTCAAAGTTACTCTTTTTTTTGTGCTCCTGAAGCAAACCTAATGTAGATTTCTGATTGGGGAAGAGGGAAGAATTTCCCTAAGGAAGGTGATAGAGGCCAACCAGTGTGGTTTGTGTCTTTCCAAAGCTTTCCTGGTTCTTTGGCTTTGTCTCAAAGCTTAAACTGGTTCATGTCCTATTTGTGAATAGAAAGCTTGACTTGGCAAAGAGTGACAGTGGTTATGCAAAGTTTATGACAGCTCATGTGCTGGGTCTGATGAGTAAATAGAAGATGGGGATGAATTTTCTTTATGTGGCTGGCAAAGAGGGAAACAAAGTCACAAGTTACACCATAGCTAAGGGAGATTTGGGTAATATTTAGCAGCTCTCTGTGTCACTCCAGAGATATACAGAAACAGCTCTAAGAAAGGAAACCCATAAAGAAAAGCAAATAGCATGTATAAAAAAATGAATTGACATGTCACATCTGAGCTCTTTGTGTGTCTGATGTGCCACTCACCGTTGGAGGAAGCAGCCAAAGGTACTGAACAGTTGCACTGTTAGAATAGGGCTAATTGTCAATAAATAATTGTGTCTTAATTAAAAAGTGCCATGTCATTCAGAGGCTCCTGTATAACGTGAGCATGAGGATGTGTGAGTGCAGAATGCAGTCATAATTAAAATTGCTGTTTCCCAACTCTTAAATTTAAATGCTTGGCAATTAACTGCCTGATAAACCTCACTCTTGTGTGTATGTCTTTCTCTTTCTTTCTGGGAGTATTAATTCATCCTGATTGCTGACTGCATATTCCTCTGCTGTTGGAGGTTCCCTGTTGTATCTACCAGATGTAACTTGCCCCCAGCATCGCTTCATCTTTGCATGTTAGTCAGAGATGTTGTGTTCCATGCTTACTGAATGGAGAGGTCATGAAGTCTTTAAGCTCCAGAGATGCATCCCTAAAATGTGGGTGGACAGGGACCTGGAAGTCTTGGCCAGAGCTGGGCTGCAGAGGCTGGCTCTGGGAGCAGCAGTGGTGCATAATTCAGTTCTCAAGTTGATGGCAGCAAAGTGTGTGCTACTTAGGAAAACTTCAATGATTGATGCTCTCACCTATCTATATGTTTATTGAATTCACAAATATGCCTGCCTTGTTTTCATAGCTTAGTTGGTCCCTTTGCTTTAGAAGATGAGTGGATAATTTGCCTATGGTATCTCTTGAAAAGAGATGCTTGGGATCAAATGGGAGCTCTGTGTGCCTGACCTGTCTCCCAGGGCTGCAAGCAGCCTCTGTTTCCCATGGGGCTGTTTTATGACCTAGACCCTCACTTAAGCAGAACTGGAGCTACTAGCTTGATTTGCAGAGTTACCAGGAGGTAAATGACTTTTGGTTACTTCTCACACAGGCTGTGTTTAAGCTTCTGACCTGTGGGGAAAGGCTCAGTTCCCAGGGCTGTGCCCAGCACGTGCCTGTTGTTGGAAGGCTGTGAAGAGATGCATGAAGGTTATGTTCATGTTTTAAATAGAGATGCTCACTATGTAGGGATCAGCTGGAGAGAGGAAGTTTTGTTTTGATTGCAGCTGTTTATAAGCTGCTCTCCAGTTCAGATCCAGGCCTGGAGGTTGGTGTCCCTGCCTGTGGCAGGGGGTTGGAGCTCTGGGACCCTTGGGGTCCCTTCCAACCCAGACCAGGCTGGGATTCTATCAAAGTTTAACAGATTAGTTGTAGGATAATGTGGTGCTGACACATTCTTCAAGTGGGTCCATGTGACAGCTCTGTGTGATGTGGCTTCTAGGAGACACACAGGTCCATCCAAGGTGCTCTCCAGGGTTCAGACCATGCTTCTTAAGCTCTCCCATAAATGCCATGCTCTCTGCCTGACAATGAGGGGATCGACACGAATGCCCCAGAAAAGGGTCAAAGCTGCAGAAGGTGTTTCCAGAAACACCCTCCCGTTTGTGCTCTGACCGGGGTCACAGGGCAGGCTCGGTGTAAACTGAATTGGAAATCAAGGCACTTGCTAAAGATGCTTTCTGTGTTTGCTGTGGAGGGGCAGGGAGAGAGCTTTGGGCAGGATTCAAGGTAAATCACCAGGCAATGTGGCCCTGGCTCAGGACGTGTGTGCACGTGGTAATCACACTGGGCCACACAAATGCAGTGAGACAACAGACTCAGGAGTGGAAACTTAAGTGAGGTCTCTTCTTTACAGGGAAGAGCAGTCATTTCCTTAAACATTTATTAAAATCCTCCCTGCAGATGTAACATTTCCCTGTTTTTTCCCCTGCACTTCACATCTTGGTGCTCACAGCGTGAACTTTACCGGGGCTGAGTTCTTTAGTGGATGGCTGGAGCTGAGCCAGATGCAACCACTTCCAGGCACCTCCCCTGACATCCAGCCCACCCCATCGCTGGTGACAGGCTGGCAGAGCTCCCTCTGAGACCTCTTCTCACCATGGTCTTGCACGTTCACATCATCTTTGGACTTTTTGACTTGGTAAAGACAGAGATTTGGGGGGTGGGCAAAGGAAAGACATTTTATTCCTGTCACTGGAGTCATCAGCCCAGCTATGTGTGATGCTGTGCCCAACTGGAAACACCTGAAGAATTAATTTTGATGATTTTTCCACCTATTGATTTTTTCAGATTGGCTGTATGTCTCAATCCCAACCCAGCAGTCATTGTCTGGGCTGTGCCTTCCCTTACTTAACCTGCACAGTGACTCCTTGGCCCCACATTGGGTAATTTAATCCTCCTAATTTGTGCCAGGTAATGTTGAGGCTCCATCCCTCCAGCTGGGATTGGGAAAGTTAGTGATTAGAGATGTGATTTCAGCTTCACGTTGATGCCACTGCTGCAGTCAGCAGGGAGAAGGAGAGAAGCAGCTTTAGGTGGAGGTTTCACCCTCTGTCAGTGCTGGGAATCTCCCTCTGGAGAGACTCCTCTCCCCACCGACAACGAAAGCCCCAAGATAAGTAGTAGAGCAAAAGCCTTGTATACAGAAGAAGAAACCAGGGGCTGTAAATCCCTCAGTTCTAGTTCTTGGGGACAAGTTTCTCTAAGTAACTGCTGGTTTTGGCTTGGGTTTTATTTTTCATGTGAATATTTGCAGACAGCAAACAAAAGCAAGGCTACAAACAAATTAAGGCAAAAGAACTGCCTACAACAATTGATGGAAAAAATAACTCAGGCTAATGAAAAATGAGGGTTTTTTTGTTTCTCAATCCATATATTGGAACACATTTTAAAGAATTTTTGCCACTGTGGGGACTAGTGATTTTCTTGCTTATCTAAAGGAAGGCTCTGATTCTTAGTTAATCACTGCTTTCTTCTAATCGCTGCAGGCAAAAGCTGAGGCTTTCAGAAACTCTCCAGCCTCAGTCAGTCTTGCTGCAACATTAGGAAAGTTGGCAACTATTAAAATGGTTTTTTGGGTATTTTTCTTGCCAGTTTTTTCCCCTCAGTTCTGCTTGCAGCCATCAGCAGGGCACCTTTGGAGCTGTAACTGCTGCTCATGTCAAACCTTCCTGAGCCCAGTTCAGAGCTGGTGTGTGTGAAGGCAACTCTGACTTCAGCTATAAAGAAGAGAAACAACCAAATACCCAAATGTTGGTTATAAACCCTTACAAACAGGTTTTGGTTTTGTGCTAGTTAAGCTTTTTATTTACTCATTTTCCTTCCTATTTATTATTTTTAAGGTTTTTGGGGGAAAAACCCCCACCATTTGGAGGCTGCATAATGAAATATTTTAAAATTTCTCATGTGGAACGCTGAATTTTGGGCATTTTTTTAATGGAATATGTTTATACTGGAAAAATTTTGCTTTGTATTTTTAAATACACCTCCCAGCAAGAGGAGCAGCACTGGGGAAATGCAAACAGTGTTTTCTTTAACATGGATGTGGGAAGACAAGCACAGAATCCTTATTGCAGGTTTGGGGTGGCTAAAATGAAAAGTCTGGGGTTATTGCATTGTTTTGAGTCCAGTGTTGAGGATGGGCTCCTTTTGCAGGCCTCTTAGCAGTTGCTCACCAATGGTCTCACTGTTCTTTGTAGGGTTAGCTGATTGAAATCCTTCAGAGGTGGGTGACCTGTAGCTACAGCTCCTCCAGAAATATGGTGGAAAATATCAGCTGAAAAGGTCAAGATCTGTTTCTTCATCTCAGAGCACAACAGCATCCAGATTGGTGTGTGTTACTCCAGGTAATCCATCCATAGGCTTGCTAAAGGTAGCCCAAGAAGGATAGTGGGGAGGAATTAGGGGGCAACAATGAGCATCTCCACTTTCCCAAACAGTCCTCAACACAGCCATGTGCTGTGGCAGAGCTGGCAAGGTCCTGATCTTGTGTTGTAAGGCAAAAAAAAAACAACTTCTCCCTCTCCTTTTGCTGCTGGAGGAATAAAAGGAAGAAAAGCATAACAAGGAGAGTTTGAATTTAGGGCAATAATTTCTCCCTTACCAAATACTTTATCTAGTAGCTGTTTCTCCCCCTAAGATGGGTGTGCTGAGCCAGGGCTGTGCTGAGCATCTCATGCCTGGGAATGGTCAGCTTTGCTGTCCCTCAACAGGCAGGTTGAATTCAACCACTTTGACTTGCAGGACAATACAAGCTACATACCACTTACACTGTGCTTACACCAGGCTGAAGAGAAAGTAGTTCCTTATTCAGAGATGATAAAAGGGGTTTTCCCCTTTCTTTGCCCACTTGTTTCCTCCCTTCTCCACTGCCAGCCCCCCTCAGCGATGTGTGGTTAACAGCTCGGTGCCAGCTGAAGCACTGATTTGATTACTGTTATTTTGATGTCATTTGTCAGTGAATGGAGAAACAGTGGCTGTTCCCCCGCCCAGGGACTCCATCTAGCAATCAGAAAATAGTTATTATCCAATTGCTTAAAAAACTGCAGCTTGTTTCTGCATCACAACATGTTTTATGGTTGGATGAACGGCCGTGTGTGGATGTGATGGAGTTGTGAGTGGGATATTGGCAGGAATGAGGCAGATGCAACAAAGCAAGAGGGGAACTGGGTGCTTATTAAACATGTGCAGTGGTTTTGTTTTCCAGACATGTGCTTAAATAAAGGGAAAGATAATAGCTAATGTGGGATTGTAGCCCTTGTTTGTAAACGTTTTTCCAGTGTGTTTGTCTCATGCTGACCATGCTATCCACTGCATCAATGCATGGCTTCTAGGATAAAGGGTGCTGCAGAATTAATGGGTAATTACTGACTTCCAGGAGACACCATCCCCTCTGCCTGCATTGCATTAAATTTGGAAAAAAAACCCACAAAGTAACTCTACCCAGTTGTTTTCCCACTGGGATCCAGGTTGGGATGTGGGTGAGGATGAGGAAAAGCTCCTCCAAGTGTCCCTGTGTGATAGGGATTCCATCTCTGGGTGAAAGAGGTAGTGGCTGGAAAGAAGGGGGTTTAAAAGTGCCTTATGGCTTAACTGCAGAAGTGTTGGTGTAAAATGGAGTGGGGCCTTTCCCTGCTGAGTCTGGGTGGTAGGTTGGAGTCAGGGTGTTTCTAAACAAGTAAAGCACAGTTAGGGTCAAATGAGTGATGCTGTAAACATGTGCCATTTATTCTTTGTTTGTCTCTTCAAGTCAGAAGGTGACTCTGAGGGGCCAAGGCCACCACAAGGATGCTGAAAACCCAGTAGGAACTTTATATCTTCTTTTTCAGACTTCTTTGCCAACCACAGAGGTTTTTATATTAAGAGTAAACAAACAAATAATGCAGCCAGATATAGACCAGAGTTAGGCAATGCAAATTCATGGCACATAAAAGAAAGAGCATGAAAGGGAAAAGTATCCCCTTTGCCTACAAGGGGGGGCGATGGCTCATGGGCTTTGATCCTTTTAAAGCAGAAATAGTTACTGCATTTTATTTGTGCTCTTTAAAGCAGAGTGTTGCTCCAGAGTTGGAGGCTGCCTGATGTCCAGGTCAAGTGTGGTACCCCAGAAGAGCCCGTTGTGGGTGTGCCATTAGCCTACCCCCCTCTGTCTGTCCTGCTCAGTCTCCTTCAAATCCAGGTGGATGGTTCTTGGTGACAATGGGGTGGACCTGGGAATGTGACCTGGAAATACCTTTTTCTGTTGGTTTTGGGCCATTCCACCTCCCCTTTCTCCCTGGAGATTTACTGTATTAAATTTTCTGTTTTGTCTAAAGGCTCTGAACAAAGGGAGATTTGTAGAAGATTTGTATGAGGCAAGGACTCATATTTGGTCTATATTTCAGAGAGGTAAAATAAAAAGCTGAACCTAGTACGGATAAACCGCTGTGGGAGTTTTCCTGGGTACCAGTGGCATATATCTTCTGTGATCTTTCAGGAGGTTAAGGGTGAAGCTGGAGCTATATGAAGAACAATTTGTTTGCTCTTAACAGAGGCAAAGACAGATGAAGGCGGTGAGCACAGCTTCTGGGTCTCTCAGTCATTTGTTTTTAAACCTCATCACGTGCCTGTCCTGATGCAGCCCTTACTCAAGTTCCCTTCACTGTTTGCATGATGCTCTTCTGCCTCCCATACTTGCCTCTGCATGCAAACCAGTAAAACTTCCTGAAAATAGTCCTTGCACTGGTGATGTGAGATGGTGATGTATGTAAACCCTTCAAGATTAGCACGTCTTATGTACTTGCCAGTAAAAAGTGTGGGATGAATTAACCTTTCTGGACAAACTGGCCTTGAAAAGGTTTGTTACTGAAGGCAATTAATTTGTGTCATCGTTCTGTCTTATAAATCTGTTTGGGTTTTTTTATCCACACATCCCCTGAACAGTTGAACTACAGTTGTAGCTGATATTGATTTCTTATTTTTCCAAAGGTGCAACACAATAGATGGGAATTTCATCAATAACTAGAGATGCTGCCTTCCCAGCTTCATAGCACAGGTCATACAGGAAGGCTTCCTTGGCCAATAAAGGGCAATGTGTTTTTAGTTACTCTCTGTGCTGCCTTTACACCTAGAAAGGGCTTCTGGCCACTTTGTTCAGAGGTCAATGTGGACCGTTCCCATCTAACAGATGCAGAGGACCAGGCTTAGTGGAAGCTGATGGGGTGAAGGGGAAGGGCCACTTTGCTCAGCTGGGTCTCTCCTGCTGCTGGGGAGGTTGTGAGGTTTTTCACTGCTGGTTTCAACCATGAATTGCATCTCTCAACCCACTCTCTTTATCCTTTTTATTTCTTTTTCCCCTCCCATGGGTTTGGAGGAAAAGGAGCAACATGATATCATCTGACGTGAAAACAGGCAAAAAGAGTCATGTTAGTGATCAGCATGTGCCCAAACTCTCTCTGCAGACACACATCACTGTGCACCTCCCCTCTGATCATAACTGGATGGCAGCTCACAGCCTGAGTCACCAGTGGTGCTCCTCCAGTCATGAGGTGGAGTTAGCAAAGCCATTGCAACCAACTCCTTTCTTCACCCATCTGAGAATGGGCAGGGCTGGAGTGGGGTGGTGGCACCATCAGGGCTCTGTCCCCCAGGGGGGTTTCACACCCAGGGAGCCTCCAGCTTCTCCCTACGACTCTACCAGGCAAAAACCTTAAAATATGGGGGAAGAAAAAAAACCCCCACATCCTACCACCCAACATAAAAATTAATTAGCATTCACTAATTAACTGTAATAATATAATTTAGAATCACTGCCTGGAACTATAGTAGCTTTGGCCAGGTGCCATGGTATGATATGTATGGCTGGTGTCTTTCAAGTGGCCACACATCCATTTTGGAGACCTGACAGTGATGATCAGTTTTTAAACATTTAATTGCTGCCATTGTTTTACTGGAGGACTTTTATAGCCCTGCTCAGCCAGCTAATATCTCACAGCAGCTGCTATTGATCACAATGATTTAGGTGTTTAGAAAGTAAGAGAAAAAGATAAACTCTGTAACTGCAATTTTTTATTATTCTATGTTACTCCTACTGAAAGGGCTCAGAAGAAGTTGAGCTGTCAACACCATAGAAGCATCCATATCAGTAATCAGATATATTCCATGTTTTGCCAAGTATCCTGGGCTGTCACATCTGCCATCACCACCTGTGATAATCTTCCTCCTCTTTTTGCACTAAATAATAAATTACAATATTCTGGTGGGGGTTTTTTCCCCCCTCCACAGAAACTCATTTATTACAGCTGGCTCCAGGTAGTGATTTTGAAGAGGCACGTGGGGAGGTGTGGGTGATAATGCACTGGGCAGGCTTTCTGAGAACAGCCATGGTCATTGTGGAGACCCACCTCCCCTATGGAGAGAGGCTGAGGGAGCTGGGCTGGGTCAGCCTGGAGAAGAGAAGGCTGTGGGGGGACCTCACTGCAGCCTGCCAGTCCCTGAAGGGAGCAGAGGAACAGGAGGGGAATCAGCTTGTTAAAGGGCAGAGACTGGCAGGACAAGGGGGATGGAGTGAAGCTGGAGGAGGGAAGGGTGAGAGGAGATATTAGGGGGAAGTTCTTTGCAGAGAGAGTGGTGAGGGGCTGGAAGGGGCTGCCCAGAGAGGGGGTGGGTGCCCCATCCCTGGGGGTGTTCAAGGCCAGGTTGGATGGGGCCCTGGGCAACCTTGTGTAGCTCCAGGGCTGGAGGTTGGTGTCCCTGCCTGTGGCAGGGGGTTGGAGCTCTGTGATCCTTGGGGTTCCTTCCAACCCAGACCAGTCTGGGATTCTATGACCCTGGATGAGATACTATGCTTTTTAATAAAGCATATGAACCAGCTGCTGCTAAACTGGACTTAAAACAGGGGCTTTAATTCCTTTTTTCTCAGTGGGTGCCTGCTTGGGATAGGAACGATACGTAGGAACCTGCTGAAGATATTTGAGCTTGCTCACTCCTTGTGTTGGCTGGGTCTGAGTTTCAGTGATGCACGGTGACTCTCTGCTATAAAAGGGAGTTTTAGTATTGTTCTTGGTTCCAGTAAGATTCACAAGGGCATCTAAGTATTTGCTTTTTGAAGATGCAAAGTGAAGCTGAATAATAACTGAGCATGGTGATAGATGAGGAGGTTTTTTTTTTCTCTACAGAGAAAATAGAAAACCATTCAGGAACCCGTGTTTTGAAAAGGGCAAACTTTAAAAATAAAACATCCAAAATGTGCCTTGGTTGGGCTTTTTAAAATATGACACATCCCCTAAATATGTCAGCTTTATTTTTATAATATTATAAATAAAAAGTTGAGTGAGAAAATAATCTCTTTGCTGTACTTGGGAGCGCAGCCTCTGCCAGCAAAGGTCTCTGTAAATAGCAGAGGTCAGAGCTGCTCAGGATCCCTCTGCCACCCGCCTGAAACCAAGGAATACATCTTATGTGTACATTTCATAAAACATAGATAGGTATTCCTCCACGTGCCATAAATCTGACTGACTGTGATATGCTAAGCAGATGCCAAAAACTTAATGGGAGGGGAAAAAAAATGTGTTAACCTTCTTGCCTATTGTTTCTTAATGCTGACGTGGTGCTCTGTGTCCTTTAAGGTTAAGTATTTTGGCCTGGGAATTTTCTGATGAACACTTTTGGACCGAAATCCTACAGTTTATTGGAGTGGGCTTTTCATGAGAAGAGGCCAGTTTTGATAAATCTCCTCACTTAAGTATGTGGTTTAAATTATCCAAATGTCTTTTTTTCCTTTTTTTTTTTCCTTGGGTTTCAATAGAATTTTGGATTCAAAACAACTTCCCATCTTTTTTGGTAAATACTGCTAGCATGTAGGAAAATGAAAAGAAGCAATTCTGGGCAAAAAGAAAATAGATTTATTTTTCTCACCCTTTATCCACTCTTCCTCTGCTGTTATTTCCTGAACCTCACAATGGCATTGGAGACGGTGCTGCAGGAGTGAGGAAGAATCAGTCTCTGCTTCTCCAGCCTTCATTCTTATTTGAATGACTTTTTACTGTCTATTCACTTTTTTAACCTGAAAAAGTGTTCCTAAGTAGCTTTACATGAGCTTTTCCATTTGTTGCAAGGTCTGTGCAGTTTGGTTTGAAGCCATACGTTGTTTAGCATTGCTCTGTCATCTTTATTTGGCTACATAGCTCATCCTGCAACCTGCTGCATTGATGAGTTTTCCTGCTTCTGTTTAATTCAGCTGGATTTTCTGAGGTCCCCCAGAGATGTGGCATCTCCCAGGATAAACTGTGGGCCAGTGAGATGTCAGTCCTTGCTCTGCTGAAAACCCTCTTACTTTTTCAGGAGGGAAAAGCGAACAGTGTGGCCACAAGTAGGGTGAATAGATATAAATTGGGGGATAAAATGGAAACTGGGGGGGGAAAAAAAACTTGTTGTGAAAACTTCCTACCTCTGGTGCCCACGTGTGTCTGTGCTTCTAAGGTGCTCAGAGCATCCCTGTCATCAGGAAGGGAAGAGGAGCTGCTCCTCTCTATTTTTTTCTTTAAAATGTTGATGGTAATGGTAATAATATTTGGTATGTATACAACATTATGATGATATCATTTATTCAGGCTGTTCTGGGTACCAGCCTGATGGTGGTTGCACAGGAGGTGGATGGAGAAGTGGTGGATCCCACTGAAACGTGAGTGGAGAAGGGATTCCTTGGGACACGCCTGAGCCCTGTGGACAAGCAGCTTCTGGGTGCTCATCCAGACCATTCACACTTATTTAACTTCCCCCAAATTGTGCTTGGTATAATCAAGTTAACTTAAAATGTGTTTAAGCTGCTAATGCACTGGGTCATTGATTTTAACAATGCTCTCACTGCCGCCTTTAATTATGGTACAAGCTGTTATTTAAGGGCACAGTCTGGATGGTGGGATGTGGTAATGCCTTCGTAGGTCACAAGAAATGAACCAGCCCTGTAATGGTCTGCACAGGGCTGTAGCAAAGAGGCTTTTAACAGTGTGGGGAGAGGCTGGCTGCATGTGTGCAGGGGCTGCAAGACCCTGGTTTGCTGTCGAGTTGTGATGTCAAGGGATCTGGCCACCTGGATGCTTATGGTCTTTACCAAGAGGAAACTAAACTCAGGAGAAATGAAGCTATGCTGGGAAATCCCAAAAGGAAACCTTTGCAGGTGTTTCAGCATGGCTTCCCTATGCAGGTGGATGGGACTGGCACTGGAGGTGGCAGGAGAAAAGAGATGCTTCATCTTGGGAAGAAAGAGCATGGTGTGTGGAGCTATTGGGATGAGGACCAGTAGGAGCCCTGTCTGCCTTCCACTTCT
This sequence comes from Gallinula chloropus, assembly GCF_964237585.1. Classification (NCBI taxonomy): domain Eukaryota; kingdom Metazoa; phylum Chordata; class Aves; order Gruiformes; family Rallidae; genus Gallinula; species Gallinula chloropus. Next base: position 79,965,880 of record NC_140090.1, read on the forward strand.
GGTCAGTGTAAGGATTCTTCTTTTCTCCCTTTCTTTGCATCACCCTGTTTTTTGAGGAGAATCTTGCTCATCTGCAGTATTTCCCGGACACCTCAGAAGGGAATGTGCTTTTGCATGCTGGCACTGCTGGAAGAGGCTGCCAAGGGGTATGCTGGGGAGTGTCAGATCTGAATTCTTTTGAAAATTGAACTATTTCAGGTAACCAAGGAGTTGGTGTTTGGGTACCAGGGACGTCAAAGCACTCAGTGGTTGAATTTTGTTTTGTCAGTGCTGACTGTATTGGTTAGTAGGACAAGAGAGGTCCTTTTCCCCCTCTGCTCTGCCCTGGTGAGACTGCACCTGGAATACTGTGTCCAGTTCTGGGCCCCTCAGCTCAAGAAGGACACAGAACTCCTTGAAAGAGCCCAGCACAGGGCCACCAAGGTGATGGAGTGGAACCCCTTCCTTATCAACAGGGGATGAGGGAGCTGGGCCTCTTTAGCCTGGGGAAGAGGAGACTGAGGAGTGACCTCATCAATGTCTATAAACATGTAAAGGGTGAGAGTCAGGAGGCTGGAGCCAGGCTCTTCTCAGGGATGGCAGCGATAGGACAAGGGGCAGTGGGTGCAGCTGGAGCAGAGGAAGCTCCATGGGAATGTCAGGAGGAATTTTTTCACCGTGAGGGTGATGGAGCCCTGGGACAGGCTGCCCAGAGAGGCTGTGGAGTCTCCTCTGCAGATACTCAAACCCTGCCTGGATGCATTCCTGTGTGATTTAGTCTGGGTGCTCCTCCTCTGGCAGGGGGGTTGGACTAGGTGATCTTTGGAGGTCCCTTCCAACTCCAAACGTTCTGTGATTCTTTCCAGCTTCTTTGTATTTTCTATTCTTTGCCCCATCTTGAGAAAGATTAATTCCAATTTATTCTATTCAGCATCAGCTGCTGATGGGCTTCACACCAGAACAGTTCACAAGCAGGGGATTATCCCAGCCCCAGTATGGATGGGATCAGGGTGCTGGGGGGTGTCCTGGGTGCTCCGCAGTTGGCTGAGCCCTGTGACGAGCAGCCACCTCTGCTCTGTCCCTGGAGAGGAAGGCACTCTTTATCCCACAGGTTTCTCATGATTTTGCTTTAATTCTCCTATTCCCCTGGCAAACATGACCCAATATGTGTGTGACATGAGGCTCTCTGTGTCTCCAGACTGGGGCAGTATCACAGGAACAAGAGGGGATCGATGCTTTGAGGAACAGGCCCGTGTCTTGCAGGGAGGGCAGAGGATTTAGCATAAGCAGCTCTGTGCTCTCCTGAGATAGCAGGCACAGGGGGAAAGTGAGGTATTATGCATCCTGTGAAGAGAGGCATTGCTAGAAATTGCTCCCCTCATAGCTTAGGAAGCGCTTGGTGAGGGGGTAAAGCAGGGTCATGGGCCTGCCATGAGCATGGCTCCCAGCCCACTCCCAAACCCTGCTTTCACCCCCATCATTGTCCCTCCCACCTGTCATTTTCTTCCTCAAATCTCTCTTTTAGCTCTTTTATCTTGCCTCCAATGCAGCTGCACCAAACCCAGACCTGACCTCGTGTGTTTAAGTTTTCATCAGCGTAAACACATTCCTCTTGAGTGACTTTTACCTTCTGCTTTTCCCAAGTCCTCCTGCATCTCATCAGGAGATTTATTATCCATACAGGTTGGCTAGAAGGGATCAATCTCTGGCTGGGTTGCTAACTCATGTGCTTATTCACAGATAAATAGAGAAGGGGAGAGGATGGCTGAGCTTGTGTGGTGTCTCATCAATGGAGAGAGGTGCTGAAGTGCACTGACATCATCTCCAAGAGACTTTTTTCCTTGTCTTCTATACTTTTAACCTTAAAATAAGCTGTAACCATGACTGTCATCTATCTTAGCCTGTGCTCATGGGGGCTGGTGGCTCTGGGAGAAGTTGCTGTGTCTGGAGAGAGCAGCCAGGCACGTGTGGTCCATGCTGCCACCTCGAATTACACAAATGATTTTAAAACATATGTCAATAGGCTTTTAAGTAAGGAGATTCTGTTGTGATTAATTAATCATACATTTTTCTCGACTTCAAATGAAGTTTTTAATGAAAAGTATTCATTTTTTTGGGGGGGTGGGGTGGTGGTGTTTGTTTTTCTACATCTGCATACTGCTTAGTTTGAACATACTAATTATAATAAATAAAAAATAAGGAAAGCAGCAGGTGTTCTCTTATGTGTTCTACAAAGAATCTTATTCTTTAAATTTTACCAGATTATTTTATTCCTGCTGTTTCATGCTGTGGGTTTCACAACATAAATATTTTCTTTTATTCACATGAGACACTCTCTTATTTATTTATTTTTTTTGTTGGCAATTTGAAGGCTGTCATGGTTTGTGGAGAAGAAAACATCCTTGTAATGTCTCCTTGCTGGTCTGTGACTGATTTTACACGGGCTCAGGAGTGAGTTTTAAAGAAGTGGATTACCCCATGATATTCTGGTTAAGGTACAGGGGGGAGCATGGGTTTTTCCTCCCAGTTTCATGTGCAGGGGCTGCATTTGGAGGTGGGTGTTTGTATTAGGCTGGGGCTTTTTGGAGGAGCGTAGGGGGGTCATTGGCTTCTATGTTTCATAATTTTGGGGTATGAGACTGAAGGGTTCACTCTTCTGAGCCTTTAACCATATTATCTGCCCTCATATTTTCATTAATAATAAATTAATTTACTTTTAAAGAAGTCTCATGCTCTTCATCACTCCAGGAACCAGGACAGAGGGAGCAGTCATGGCTCTGGGCTGCAGTGAGGCTGGGGGTGGGTACCACAGGAGAGAGCCCCATTTCTTGTCCATCACCTCCTGGAGAAGGTGAGTCCCTGGCTGGTACCTGAGAGATGGCAGCAAAAACACGTATGAAAAGATAAATATGAACAAAATGAAACAATTCTTTTCCAGCCCACCAGCTGTTCATCTCATCCCAGGAAAGAAGAGGATACATTTAGGTACTTGAGAGGGGGCCCAGTCTGTGGCCAGGCTTGCTGGGGGCTATAAGGCTGTTGGGTCACCTGCAGAAATTCTCCCCCCTTTTTATTTCCTTGGATTTTTTTGTGGGTTTGTGGGGGTTTTAAAATAAATTCAAATTCCACAAACAAAATAACTCCAGCCAACAGAGTTAAAAAGGAAGAGTAGGCATCAACTTTAACTACACCCTGAGTGAAAACTCTCCTTCTTTTTATTATTATTCCTTTTTTTTCCCCCCCTTTTTTTTTATTTATTAAAAGCCAGCTTGGATGCAAGTGACTGGCATGGAAAGCTAAAAAGCAACTTGAAAGTTTGGGAGAATTATTTTTGTCCGTTTCAAATGCGAATTGAGGATTATAAACAGTTTAAAAGCTTTACCATTCCAACGTTATCCATCAGAGGCCCCTCTGAATGCCCAGATGAATACGGGAGTGGACAAGGTTCTGGTTCCTTTCAGAGAGCTGCCTCGACCTTCTGGGTTTTTCCTCAGGCATTGATGTTTGGTGCATATGAAAGAATTTCTCCAGGGGTTTTTCCAAGGGTTTTGTGGGAAGTAAAGCAGATTGGGTGAAGTAAGAATACAGACTTAAGTTCTTTCTGTATTTTTTGGTGGTAGAGAACTGACTTCTGCATTATCTCACAAACACATAGGAAACATAAAAAGGGGAAATTATGCAGAAAAACATAAATTATGTAGATGCTGGAAAGCCTATGCAAAACATGATATGTGCACATAATAGCATATTTCCCTAGGGTCTAATTGCATCCTTTGGGTACCTTTTGAAGCATCTGAATATTCAGAAGAAAGCAAATTTATTGTAATTTACAAAATATCACAAAAAATAAGGTTGATAAAGTGATGTATGTTGTAATGGAAACTCACTCTTCAGGCAGTTTCTCAGAGTTGACCAAAGACTAAAATGTAATAGATTGGAGGGACCATTAAATGGGGGGGGTGAGGGGAATAGGGTTGTTTCACCCCCTCAGCCCCTTTCCCCTTGCAGCTATGGTACTTCTCAAGATGCTTTTTTTGGCAGGCATGAAGAGAACTGTATTACCCACTGTGGTGGGTAATAAATGGCTCAAATACAGTTTATTTTCTCTTCAGGAGATGAGATTTGGTCAGGGTAGAGAAGCTTTGTGACAGCCCCTTGGAGTGGCTCTAAATGGACATGATGGGGGGAGGTCTGGCGCCAGAAGGACCCATCACGGTACCTGCTCTCCCACTGAAACTTCTCCCAAGCCCCACTGAGCAAATTGACAGATCTTTCCTTGCATCAAGAACCAGGTAATCTGCAGATAATCAAACTGCCTCTGGACCAATTACAGTTGCCCTCAGTGATCTCTTCCCTGTTGGGATGAATATGTAAGCTTTTGGGGAACTTGTGATCAGTCACCAAAGTCTAAATATATTCCTGTGTCTTTTGAAACAGCTTCACTCCTTTGAACTCCAGAGTCAGGAGGTAAAGTGAAACAATCAGAAATTCTTGCTGAGCCACACTTTAACATCTTTCTAGAGTCAGGAGGTTATCATAGCTCCTCTTCTCTAACTGTTCCCTCATCAAAGGCAGAGTCAAAATGCCCTAACCACCTCTCACTGGGCTCCCCTTCTGAGTGGCAGGGATTATCAGCAGCCTCCTGAGGCTGCTGCTGGGGAATCCAGGCTGTTCCTTTTGCAGTGCATGGACTGGACTGGATGTATGAGTAATTACTTCTGATTGCTGGTGTCTACATATAGGCGTTCCTATTTCAGGTCAGCCATGTGTAGGCACTTGGAGTGGAGAGGAAACTCTTCAGAGTGAGCTCTCAGCAGGTTTGGGAGTTTTCCCTGGTAAAAGCTGGAAGGAACATTTACATGTGCCACCAGCATCCTTGAGCTGTATGTTGACCCATTGTTGTGGTGGTCCTGAGCAGGGTACAAGAGCATCAGGTTATGCTGAGGTCGTACAGTGCAGACTGTAGTCCATCATGCTCTGCTAGGAGTACTTCAACTGAGCCTTTTGACAGCAAAACTAAAGGAAAGCAAGCTATCTAATTTATCTCTTTCTCTGGAGATATTCAAGACCCATCTGGTAGCTGTCCTGTGCCACCTGTCCTAGGGACCCTGCTTTGGCAGGGGGGTTGGACCTGATGATCTCTGGAGGTCCCTTCCAACCCCTGTGATTCTGTGAAAAACTGGTCTGAGACCTAAATGCAGACAGCAGCAGAATGGTTGAGCTTCAGCACGTTGCCTTGTGTGGAGACAGCTTGATGGGAATTTGTTGACCTTAATGCAGAGAAATTTGGGGCTCTCATGAGAAAGAGAGAGCTCTTGGATGGGGCCACTGGGATCTGCCATCTCCATTCCTTGCCCTGCCTTCCTGCAGAATCCAGCTGCCTTTGGGGACCCCCTCCACCCCCATATGTGTGCCACTGTGACCTCCTCTGGGGCATGCAGCATCACTCTACAGGTCCCATCCTGGTGGCAGAGCCTTGTGCAGCTGTGTGGGATCCAGGCAAAACACCTGGATGCCTTTGTGGTGTCCACACCATGCTGTTACTCGCTTGGCCCTGCTTCATCCTGGCCACCTCCTATTCATAAACACATGTCCAAGCTTCCCCACACTTGGCATTTAAATACATAAATGTCCAGCACAGATCTGTTGTTGGTTAGTAATGTATTGTCAGCTGTCCTGCCAGCCTTTTTATCTCCTGATTAGCTTTGAAATCGTTGAAGCTGGTGAAGATTCGTTTGTTATCTCAGTTCTCAGAGGACCCAACTCCAGTGATCGCACGGATGTGCTGTGAGGCAAGTACCCATTTGTAAGATAGATGATGATTGCTTGTCGATACTGAGGGAAAGAGCTTTGTCAAATCTGAAGTTGTCTCCTTTTTTTTTTTAATAAAAAATATGATTTTGATTTTTCAAGCTCTGGGAAAACCGTAAGGCTGCCAGCAGTAGACAAAGAGGGAAGAAAAACACCCCAACCCACCCCAAACCACAAGGTGACTCAGATGTTTGTTTGCTCTGAAGGTAAGCAAGATTTTTTGCTAATTTATTTTTTTCAGAAGAAAATCTGTCAAGGGGAGGAAAAGGCTTCTTTTGTGATCAGCTCCAGCAGGTTTGCAGGAATTTTCTTTCTTTAATGAGAAAAGAAGTAATCCACTTCGTTACCTGCTTTCTCTAATCATCTCCCTGAGATGGAGCTCTCCATTTCAAGTAGAGGAACCAGCACAAGACCTGGTGGGACTTGGCTTGGTGTCGGGCAGTTTTGGGAGCTGGGAACCTTGCTTTGAACTCCAGCCAGAAGAGAGAGGTGTGTGTGCACACCCAAAGCCACCTACAATTGCTGTGTGTTGGTGTAGAGAGAGTTTCTTCACAGCATCCTAGCACAAGGCTAATGCACAGTCCAGGTCAGAAACCAGGTGGCTGTGGGTGTTTGCACAGGCAATGCTGTCTTGGTACAGCACCATGTAAAGGCTCTGATAGCACTTTGTGTTTCCTGCTCTTCTTTGATCCATAAGCTGTAATTTTAATAGGTAAAGGCATGGAGAGAAGCTCTGTAAATAGACTATGGATGTTACTCCAGACCTCCAGGAGAGGATGTGTGTGTGGTTAGAAGTGTCTGAGAATGAAACAGCATAAACTGCTGTGCAAAACTGTTTGTGTAAGCATCTATCTGTTAGGTAATTGCTAACAAAAAATACTCAAATTCCTTAGAGGGAAACTGGGTACTAAACCTGAGATTTGTCAGGATACATTTAGTGAGTTGTTGCTCAGGACAGGGGCTCACCCGTTCCCTCCTGCACCATAATGGCAATTCCTACAGCTGCTTTCCTGCCACGAAGGGAGCTGTGTTTCCTCAGAGGAGCAGAGCTCACTCCAAATGTCACAGAATCACAAGGTTGGAAAAGACCTTTAAGACCATTGAGTCCAACCGTTCCTGTCCTGTGCTAAACCAGATCCCTGAGCACCTCATCTCCCCTCTGTTAAACACACCCAGGGCTGGGGACTCAGCCCCTCCCTGGGCAGCCTGTGCCACAGCCCCACAACTCTGCCAGGGAAGAACTTTGCCCTCCCAGCTGAGCTGACCCTGCCCTGGGGCAGCTTGAGGCCATTGCCCCTTGTCCCATCTCCTGTCCCCTGGCTGAAGAGACCATCGCCCACCTCTCTGCACCCTCCTGGCAGGGCAGGGGAGGTGGTGATAAGGTCTCCCCTCAGCCTCCTCTTCTCCAGACTAAACATCCCCAGCTCCCTCAGCTGTTCCTCAGAGGATTTGTAGTCCTGTCCTCTGAGCTGGAGCCAGGATGCAGCCAGCCTGCTCTTGGGGCAGGCCACAGTGTGAGATGGATTCAGTCCTCTTGGAGCAGATGATGCTCTGTTCTTCATTAACTACCTGCCTTTATGGTCCAGGAGGTGACAGTCTCCAGATTAAACTGTGCTAATTCCTCCATTACACCCAGCAAAGAAACTCTGAGCTAGGTGTGAAACCACATGCTGCACCACCCCTCTCCACAAAAATCAGTGTGTTCCTGGAGGCCCCTGAGAAGTGGCAAACAAGGGAGCATAACTTTCTAAGTGAGCACATACCCTTACACCCATCAACTCTGTCTCCATCACCCCTGTTTCTTCTAACTCTCCCCTCCCCATGTTTTTCATGCCATAAAAAAAGGAGCCAGGCTCTTTATGACCCAGCCAGACCTGGGTCTTTCCATTTGTTTTCTCTGCAAAGACTTTGTGTGCTTTTGGCCACTGTGAAATTACTCAGCCCAACAAGGAGGGTGGCTGGAGCTGTGTAGCTATGGCACTGCTTTCCCTTTGCAAAGCTTTCACTGGAGAATCTTTCTTCTGTAATCAGTGTAATAGGACAAGGAACAAAGTTTTGTGAGTTCTTTCTTCAGGAACTCAAAAATACTCACCCCCAGTTAGGGCTGAGCAGTGAGGAAATGTGAGTTGGGAGTGAAAAATGAAGAGCCACTTGAGTAATGTTGGGTTTTGTTTATTTAAGAGGAAAAATACTCCTAACTTGTTCTACTACCAGCTCTGACCTCTCCTTCCCAGGAGAGGGAACAGATAAGCAAATGGGAAAACCGGGGGTGTGGGAAGGAGGGGATGAGGAGGGAGACGTATTGACTGTAAGCACAACTCTCTCATATGAGTGTCCATCTGTCCATCCATCTGTGAATATATTGTAATTATTAATAATATAAGTGATGTCATGGGTTCTTGGCAAGAGTATAGGGCCCCTGGGACAGCCCTGGAGCGAATCAAAGGAAGTAATGGTGTTTGTGCACAGAGCTGGGGATCCATTTGGCTCACTGGGTGCCAGGTTTCCAGTGCCAAACCACTCTCTGTGGAAGAGCAAGAGTATGTTGGGTCTGCATGAAGACTTCCAGGGAGGTCAGGCTGTCTCTCTCCGCCTTGGAGCTCTGTTAGCTGGGGAACACTGAGTGCATGGGCAGAAAGCATATAACTTAAAAAGCACATGGTCTCTCTGAACCCTTTCCAACCCCACCAACTAGCCAAGGAGCTTTGGTTTTATAGTTTCACACATCTTCATTTCTGTGGATTTAACTGGACCAGCAGCGTTGTTGGGGATTAATTGGGAGTTAAAAAAGCATTTCTGTGGTCCCCCTTCTGTTAAAAGGATATAGCATGAAAATACTCCTCCTGTCTCAGAGGGCTGGGTTAACAGCCTGCCCTTGCAGTCCTGGTGTAGGTACGTGTGTCCTGAGAGGGATGACAGCATCAGGTTCTGGATAAATTGCATGCTGGCTCTTCCCCTTGCTTTGGAAATCTAATGGTGCTTGGAAGTGAGGATTTGAGAAATAGGAGGACCCATAATCCAGGGCATTTTGCAGTAGCTCTCCCAAAAACCTGGGCTCTGAGCTGACCTCCTCCATTCCGGGAGGATGGGGTGGTGCTGGGCTGTTACAGAGGAGTCACCTTGTGTTCAGGGATCTGCTTCCCCTGCAGAGGTTGGAAAGGAGATGTGTGCCCAAGTCTCATCCTGGGTTCTCTCTGAAGCCTGGTCCATTGATGTCCTGGTGTCCTGCCCAAGTCAGGCAGGTTAGTGCCAGCTGATAGGCACAGGCACTGCAATTGCATCTCCTACAGAATTTCTGGGGAAACAGCTGAGGGAATGGCTGCTTCTTAGAGTCATTATATTGATCACTTATTGGTTTTCATTCTCTGATCTCTGTCCAAATGGGTATCACCATGACAATGGGAATCTTCAGCTATTATCAAAAGGAGTGGGATTACAGTTTCATACACTCTGCATCCCTTTGCATGGCCTCTTCGTGGCATGGAGAACTAATGCTTCATGTGTCCCTATACCATGAATTCCAGGGAGCTGTGGAAGAAAATGACATTGTCCTAAAAGCAGGCCAAACACATTCCTTAGTCTTGTACTGTGCAATCTCTTCTCCAAGATTTCTCAATCATGTTTCCTGATTTTCAGGCCTTTGGACATTTGTTCTCGTTCATAACATCATTTGGGCTCTGTGTAAAATTAATTTGCACTTGCTGGAGCCAAGTACCTCACTTTGAGTTGGTCTGGTTTAGACAAATCTTTAAAGTAAAATACTTCACCAGCTGTGGCCTCATTTGGGAAATGAGAACCTGAGCTCTGTTCCTGTGAGCTGAGTGTGGTGTGGGTGTAATGAGAGGCTCGGGTGGGCTCAGGGACCTTGCTGAGTATGTACAAGGCTTCTGAAAGGCTGAAGGAGCTGGGCCTGTAGCTTAGAGAAAGGTCAACTAAGGGATGACCTCATTAACACCTGTAAGTATGTAAAGGGTGAGTCTCAGGAGGACAGAACCAAACTCTTATCAGTGATGCCCAGTGATAGGACAAGGGGCAGTGGGTGCAAGCTGGAGCAGAGGAGGTTCCATGTGAACATAAGGAAAAACTTTTTCACCATGAGGGTGGCAGAGCCCTGGGATAGGCTGCCCAGAGAGGCTGTGGAGGCTTCTTCTCTGGAGATGTTCAAAACTCACCTGGATGCATTCCTGTGTGACTTAATCCTGGTGATCCTGCTTTGGCAAGGGGGTTGGAGTTTTGAGGTCCTTTCCAACCCTTTAACATTCTGTGATTCTGGGACCTTGAGCTGATTTGGATCTTTGAGGATTTTAGGAGGGGATGAAAGTTTGGTAAAAAGCCTCTGAAGCTGTCCAAGTCAGGTGATGAAACCTGGAGCCGTCTAAAGTTAGGAATGTTCTTACAGATTCCATGGGCTTTATATGTTAATGGAGAAGGAAGGAACATCACATGCAAATTACCTAGGTGAGCAAGTTTAAAAAATTGTGTAGAAGCAGCTGAGTCTGAAGCTTGGATTCAGTTACAAGCTGGACAGAAAATGCCAGGAGAGTGTTTAAGTCCAGGGTATTGTGTCAGTGGAGCAGAACGGTGCAGCCTGGCAGCAAAAAGACCCCAGCACTGAGATGTAAGGCATATACAGGTGCAGGAGGTCATGGAGTTGGGATGTAGTTGCTCCTAGTGTTTTAGCAAGCAGGAAAATGTTAATAAATAAAGAACTGCTTTGCAAGAGGAGGGATTGGACTCCTGAGATGAGAGATGAGACTACTGAATGTGGTAAGAAGACAGGTGAAAATAGTTGGGCAATACATGGGAGGTACAACTGTAAAGCAAACAGTCATTAGACCAGAATGGCCATCCTTGAAAGCAATAGGATGAGATCAAGAACAGGAGGGGCTGAAGTAGACTGTCAGGAATGACTTGCTGGCAGTATGATCTTTTAAGACGTAAGGTTTCTTAAGGGAGTCTATCATTTGTGCCATTTAAAGCTGAGCCTTGGCTTTTTGCCCCATTTATAAAGCAAGAGTGCATGAAGCAAGATTAAAAATCTGCTGTAAGGCTGAGACCTTTCACCAATGGTTAAATGGCTCTGATGAAGGAATAGGCATTTTCTTATTTACAAGGTATGAATCGGTGCAGGGAGAGGATGCAAAATGACATCTTGTGTTGTTTCCTACACAGATACAGGCAAGCAGCCTGATTAGACAAGCCTTGCAATATTTCTCCCTACTAAAGGTCACTGTCACCTTTGGTATTGCCTCTTGGAGGAGAGGGGACAGGGCTGAGAAGAAAGGGGAGACAGCATAGAAGGGGAGAAGGAAAACTAGATGTGTGGGTACGAATCCTGTCCTGGATGCATCTCCACTTGGAACTCCTAACCTAACAGCAAGGCATGGATATTCAGAGTGAATGAACTGGTGTCTGTATTACAAAGCAGCATAACAGGGAAGCTTCTGATCAGTGGTACATATTACAGGGACCGAAAAATCCCTGCTGCATCAATGCCTATACACACAAGATTAATGCAAAGTAAAAGATCACTCTGAAGCCCCACCATCCACACATCTGCTGACCACCCTCATCTGCTCTGGCTTCATCAGGCTGCGTGGCTCCATGCGTGGGGAGAGGATGGCTATGATTAATCAGGTACCGTAGGAGATGCTGAACATTTGTTGCCTTGCAGAGCCTGGGGTTGCTGGTGTCTGCGGTGAGGAACTGGGGGGAGAAAGATATCTGTTGCCAGATAGAAATAGCAAGAAAAAGAACCCCACCACACTGGGGGGAAAAAAAAAGAGAAAGGTCTTTCTGTAAAACTCATAGGAAGTAAAAAATCAGTAGCTTTGCAGAGCTCTGCTCCCAGTATTATTCTTTGTGATTAGGCTAATGAGCCCTGACTCTTACAGGTATAGTATGCTGTGATACCCACAGGGGTTGGGATCTTCATCAGACAATTAGGTCTCTCCCTCTGTGCAGGCATTTTATAATAAATAATCAGTAGTCTTAATACGGTTTTGAAGCTGGTCAGCATAGTCATTAGCCTGCACAGCTCAGAAGATGGGCTAAATTCACTTACTCAGAGTTGTTTGCAATGTCTCGCCTGGTAATGAATGTAAATGTTTTATTAAAGTAAATGTTTAGATTTCCTGAATACATTTAGATACTTCTTTTCCCATTTTAAATAAAACCAGAAATGCCTTGATGCATGAAGATTAGCTTTATCAGGATTCTGGTGCCGTGCTCCAGTGTGTGATACAGGCTCACATCTGGCTGGGTTTGGTACATGAGCCATGGTAGAAGAAGACATGGTGCCCAGAGGTGTGTCAGCTAGCAGGGCCCTTGCCCCTTTCTTCACAGCTGCGTGTGGAAAACAGGCACAAAGAGGAATATGGCCCCATCTTGCACGGAGAAGATAAAATGCAAATGCCCCAGATTTATTTCTGACTCTTTTTCAAGATTTCCATCTGGTTTTAGAGGCATTTTTATTGTGGTCTCCTCTTGTGCTGGGCCCAGCTGGCCTGGCCTGCTGCGGCCTGGTGATATACAGCGAAGGGTGGTGTTCTCTGCAATAACCCACCCTGCCAAGCGCAGGATGCGTTTGGCCAGGTCTCAGCCCTGCAATATTTCTGATAATTCCTTCCTCCCTGCTAAATTCATAGAAAGCATTTCAAAACTCATCTGTCAAAAGCATCGGCCCCGCTCAGATAACTGTTTTAATTTCAGTTAATCGCTTCGAGCAGCGCGTCTCCTTGGATGATTGATCGTGGCCTCTTTGTCCTGGAGTGCTCAGGAGAAGGTACAAAAATCAAACTAAATGATAGTGTTGGCCAAACACTTGGACTGTCATGAAACTGGTTCCTGACCCACAAAACTGATCTGCCAAAGATAAATCCCCTTTTAGTTGAAAAGCCAGACCAAGCAGATGTCTTGAGCGGTGCCCTGTAAATAAGCATCCTGCAGCTCCTGTAGCTCACAATAAGCTGTGAACTCCAAAAGCTGTTTCTAGCTATGACAAATTCAGGGTGTTCCTGCCTTGAGTTACGGCTGGTATCACACAATTAGACCTGGGATATGGGAAACTTGGGCGTACTACAGATAAGAGGGGTCATTGTTCCCTTGTTAGGCATAATATGCAGCGTTCAAACCCTATAACTTTAGGCATTTAAAATCAGTCTCTGAGTTAAGCACTTTGGCTCCTGGTTTGTCAGAGGAGAGGTTTAATTTAGGAACCTATCATGCACCACTGATTAAAAACAGAGGCTGGGGCTCTAGCTTAGGACACCTGTGGGCATTTCCGTCACAGGTCCTACACTGGTGAAGACCGTCTTTGTCTTTCTGGGAGGCTGATTGGGAAGGGAAGCAACAGGGAAAGAGAAAGAGCAGCAGCATTTTGGGGCATCAAAGATGGGAACCAAAGGTTTGACACGTTGCCTTGCAGCGTGGATGAGTTGGTGCAAGGAGGGAGGGAGGTGAAGCCAACCTGACGGAGCGGGTGCTGGTGGGAAGCGCACAGGAGCTGGTGATGATTCTCCTCTGTGGCCTCAGCCCCAGTGCATTAGCGAAGGGACCTCAGAGCCCAACGGAGCTTCTCTCCTGCTTTCAGAGCTCTTTCTTCATTTCCAACACCTTCCCGTTGCGTATGGCGTGTGTTGCTGTACAAGGAGCAGCATGGTGCATAGTTTGCTCTTGGGTGATGCTGAGCTGCCTGTTTGGGTACTCTATTGCCAAGACATACCCAATATCTTGCTGGGCTTGAGGCTTGGATGAAAGACAGGTGCTTAAGCTTAATCTGGTTAAAGCAGAGGGGATTTTATGGTGATTTGAGAAGTGAAGTGTGGTGGTGGAGGCAACGGCTGCTCTCCTTGCTGGGGACAGCTCCTGAACCCCTTGGGCCAGGGCACACAGACCCCAGGGGGAGCGAGTGAGGCAGTGCCTGATGCTGGGAGAGGACAGGAATTGACTCCAGGATTTCTGGCTGCATCTTACACTTAGAAGCACTCCCTAATTGTGGCGCTAGCAAAACTTGACAAACTGATTTGCTTATCTATTTGGGTAACGATGCATAGGCAGATCTCTTAGATACTTCTTTCCCCATTCCCTGTATGTTACAAATTGCTCTAATGTCACATAAGGGATTGGGAAGGAAACTTCAGCTCCATTCATATCAGTATTGTTGCTAGGAAACCTCTCCCTTTGACAATGTATGTTGAGCATGTCTGTATTTGCATTGGCTCTCCGAAGGACAAAAATCACCATGTGGCACTGGGAGGAGGGGGGGGTGGGGGGGTGGGAAAGAGGGAGGGGAGGGTTGGGGGAATTTGAAAATTACTTTAAAATTTTAAGCTGTGCCAAATGATGCTCTGGATTGCAGATGCCAGTGCTGCTGGGTCTGCACGGCTTGCTACGGGAGCAGATGAGGCACGGTTCGCCCCTTCCATGCTTCATGTGCTTTAAAGTCAGGCTGTGTTCTTCATGCTCCCTTCTGCTACCTGCGCTGGCTGGGGGGCTGCTGTGCCATATGGGAGAGGGACCCGGAGTGCTTGCCCGTAGTTACCATTCAGGGGGAAGCCAGCTCCCTGTATCCATGCGTGAGCCCGGTGCAGGATTCTCTGGCTTTCAGGAGAAAGCTGCTTGATTTACAGACTTTGGCTTGGTGGGAAAGGGGGAGGCTTTAGGAATTGTCTGTCTGTCTGTCTGTCTCCTAATTTCAAGATGGGTGTTGAGTTGGGAAATACTCTATAGATGGCTGTGTGTGCATGTAAACATGTTAGATTTACATTGTGAAGGAAATCAGAAAGGAGTTGGAAACTATTTTGCTTTCATTCAATGAATGGAGAGGACTGGAGGCTTAATTCTCCAAATTTTCACGCACACTGACTTGTTGGGGTTTTTTTCCCTCCCCATCCTGTCTGAAAATCCTGCAGGGTGGATTTTTGGATTTTATTTTCTTTTATTTTCTGCTATTTTTGCCTGCAGTAGTTGCTGCCAAGCACTTTGGATGAAGTGTTGCACATCAGTGTTGACCCCTGGTCAACACAGATGGGGAAAGTCTGGTCTCGTGGCCAGCAGATTACAATTAACGGTGTTTCATGTTGCAACGTTCGCTGCAGAACAGACAAATATGTTCCTCAAGACAGAATAGTGAGTGCAGAAAACATGCACTGTCCCCATACAGTCTCCAGTGCATACACTGGGACCCAAGAGCTGATAAATCAATTGTTATCTTAAAGAAATAATTGGTTAAATAGGAAAACTAGTTAAAAAAATAATCCCAATTCTTGAGGTGTAGTTGGCAGTATTAAAACCTCACGTGGCATGAAGTGTTCTGTAGGTTTATTGTTTGGGGGGAAGGGGGGGTGTTGTAATTTTAATTTCTCACTCTGTGTCCTGCAGAGTGAAGCAAAAAATAAAGGCAAGTGGCAGTGTGAGCTGCTGGAGCGGGTCGATGGCTCTCTGCTTTGTCCTCAGCTGACTCTATTGTCTGAAGGGTCCATGGGAGTGAAGGGGGGAGCAGCTCCACGCCGCTGGTCCTGCTGCTGTTCCGTGCCGTTAATGGTATGTGCATCCAGTGCCAAGAGTTTTCCCAGGACAAAGAAATGTTAATGAAACATCCCAGTGAATCCTAACCCCTGAAAAGCGGCGCAGAATTAAGCCGGTCGCCCCCAGCCCTCGGCTGTAGCTGCGCTGCACCCTCTGCCCCCCTCCCAGGCACTGAGCCCTGCTCGGGGCAGAAACCCTTTGTCCTGGCCCCTGCTCCTATTCCCTCCCCTGTAGGTACCTCATTACCCATCACACCACCTCCTATCTTCCTATTAACTCTCCTCTTGGCTTTCCACACCTCTAATATCATGGCTCTTTATTTCATGTTAAATTATCTTTATTGAAGCAGCATCTGGGTCCCCTTGCACAAGGTCTTGCATATCCATGACCCTTCAGAGCTAAAAGATGGAGAAGTAGGAGACAGGAAGATTTCCTCTCTCTGTTTTGAGGAGGAGAAACTGAGGCTCAGGCACATGAATTGGGCGGTTTAGCATCACTCTTACAGCCCAGGAGGGCTCAGATCTGCAGCATTTCAGGTCAGATACAAGTAATGTTACTACTACTACTACTGCAGGTACTACTGATGATGATGATGATGGTTTCCTTTTCTTGCTCTCTGTGTCTAAAAGCCCAGTAAAGAGGAGTTGATTTTCTTGGAAACATTTGTCTCTTGTGGTGGTCTACAGGGAAGGTTTTCCCACAACCCCAGAGCTGCCTTGCTGAGGCTGCAAACAGAGGTGGGATTCTGAGTGGCTTCTGAACATGGACATCAATTTCTAAATTTATCTAAATTATTTACATTTCTAAATGTATCAGAATTGCAGCCATGCCAGTGCTAGATACCTCTTTCACTGTTGTTCTCCAGGTGTTCGCAGGTTGTTCCCACATCCACTCTGAATTTGTGAGCAAGCTCTAAGTGTGCACCTCAAGAGCAGGTGGACATGGGATTTTTGAGGAGTGAAATGACAGTTCATTGTTTGTAATGCGTTCATCTTGAGATAAACTGATGAATCTGCTAACTTTTCAGGCTGTTACTAGAGATATTTTATCAAATCACACTTCATGTCTTCTGCAAAGACATGAAGGACTTGTGATGGTACTGGGGAGAGGATAAATCTTCAATGCTCACATCAAGGTTTTATATACATAAAAGATGCATAAAATCCTGCCACCTCTTAAACTTATACTCCATACATTAAATGGGGAGTGTTATGGGTGATGCATTTTGAGAGGTAGGCTCCTGACCTACACTTCTGCACTGCAACTTGCCCGTGGCTATTTCCACTTTAGCCTGCCTTTAGGTTCAACGTATTTAGTTTCTTGCTTTCAAGGTTTACACGGACTTGAGTTTTACTTAATTAATATTTTAAGCCTGTGCCTCTGCCTTGATGAGAAAATGATCCTTTCCAAGTGCTATCAAGGTGTTACTTTTATTTGCAACAGTGCCTGGACAAACAGCTCAGTGCAGGTTCATCTCTGCTGGTTCAGAAGCCTTGTGTAGCTCTTCATCTCCAGCAGTTTTGGTATTGGAGGCTCTGTACATGAGATTTCATTCACCAAACTTGTCTGCCTGTGGTAGGCTCCATTGCCCTGACCGCTTTTCCAGGGGATTTGCTACCCAAACCGGTGAGATATTTACTTAATGTTTTAGCAACTCTTTGAAAGTGGTCATTATCAGAATATACATCATTATGGGTGAAGTGTCCTGATTTTAATCTGCCTGTTGATATTTACTTGCCCTGTAAATAACATGCTGCATCTCAGGAAATGAAAGATGCTTCGAATAAATAAATAATGGCTTGCTGACTGCCGAGTCTCCTGGCTTTGGTAATGTACTGTGTAAGAGAAAGTAACAGAAATCTCCTCCTGGGCATTTCCAAACATCAAAATGCCCTCTGCATTTTGTTGTGGTTAAATGTACAGCCCTGCCAGAAGCCTTGAGCCCCCCCTGTTCGGGTGGCCTTGCGAACGAGTGTCGCAGACGTCGTGGTAATCGTAGCTGCTGCAAGGAAACACACGTTGGTGTTGGAGGTAGGAGATGTTTTAATGAAAGATTCTGGCAAAGCAAGTGGTGTGTTTGAAACCTAGCGATGCCTAGTTGCTTAATGGTAATTTATGTTACTGGGAGCATTGGAGTGCTGTGCATACTTGGGGCTCTGTGTGTGACTTTTGGCTAACGTTACCTTCTGCTTGAAGTTGAAATGCTGTGATGTGCAATGTCTATGTCATGTTGTGTTGAGCCACATGAGAGGGTGAACATGGTCTGGACTCTGATACAAACTAATACACATGCTATGCTGTTTGAGGACCCCAGAAAACAGGGCTGTCCTCATGAGAGGGCAAGTGTGAAGAGGTGGGACATGGAGATCATTGGCCACCCTTGTGAAATCATCTCCACTTCCACCCTTAACCTGAGCTTTTAGCTGAAAAGTCGCAGGAAAAGAACGGAAATGGTGAATCCTGGTGTTTTTTGGGGACAGCGTTTAGTTCAGCTTGATGTAGCCAACTTGGGTGGAGCCCAGGGTTACACATGAAGAAATACAACACCTCCCGCTGAGACCGAACACGGAGACACGACTGGTTTGCAAATCCCGCCGCTGAATCATTTTCACAAACTATGGCTTAGGTAAAAGACAGAAATCTATCAAATGTTGTACAGATTAACTTATCACCTAGTTAAATGGGCTGTCAGTCTGGGCTGCCTGCGCTTGGCAGGGTGAATTCAAATGCATGTAAATTTCCCTGGTGGCTGACGAGCGACGATGGTGGAGCTGTCAACTGATGACATGTGAAAATACATTAACATTGTTTAAAATATATTTGAAAGGGATAGCTCATATTTTGATAACACTTTCACAGGCAAATGATTTGTAGGAGATCTGAAATACTGACCACATAATTTATGCTGGGAGGATGATTATTTCTTTAATTTTTTTATCTTTTCTTCTTTACCAGTAACTCTTCAGCTCCGTCTGGTGCTTGAAGGCAGCCCCCAAACAATTAACAATTACCACGCAGACCCGGTTCGAGTCCCCTGTGCCACCATTGTACGGAGCCACTGTTCCGATAGCCTCACTTGTCACTTCCACTTGATCTTACAAAAAGTGATTAGAAACTTCAGCAGAACCAATTACACAGGCCACCGTGCTACGGACCTGGAGCTTGCTTTTAAGCCTCGTGCTCCTCCCTGCCTGTGGATCAGGTTGGATGGGGCCCTGGGCAACCTTGTGTAGCTCCAGGCCTGGAGGTTGGTGGCCCTGCCTGTGGCAGGGGGTTGGAGCTCTGTGATCCTTGGGGTTCCCTCCAACCCAGACCAGTCTATGACTCTCCATGTTTAATTTCTCACACGTGCAAGAACAGATTTCTTGACTCAATGAGAAGATCAGGAAGCAGAAATAAGGACGCTTCATACTACTCATCTATCCCCATCTCTTTCTTTTAGGGCTTAGTGGCTTCCTAACTTTCCCCCTTCACTAACAAACTGGGGCAGCACATGGTTTGTGATGGTTACTTCGTGCCTTCCCAGTCAGACCTGCTACTGTTCTAATAAGCAGCCTTGAAAGGTAGAAGAAAGATGCGTCTCGCTGTAGGGAAAGGTCGGAGGATGTGAACAAGTGTTGACTGAGCTGTGTGATAAGAAAAACATTTGAAGCATGTGATTCAAGATTCATCCTTTAGTCTTGAATCTTCAGGGGTGAAAGGGGAGAACTTAGCACAGTCTAAAAACAGCAGATCTCACAGTTCAGCAGTCAACCATGGCGTCTGATACATGAAAAAAATTACTTATGCTGTCAGCTTCCATTATTTACATGATCTTTCTATGGTTGAGTCGTGGCTGTGGATGTGCAATTCAGCTAGAAAAATTGCATATTTACACAGATGGGTGCTGGCATGTGACCAGGGCTTGAGCAAAACGCACGGTTAGAGGTAGAAATCAAAGACAGAGAGCGGTGAATCCATTTTTGAGGGCTTTGGTTATGAGGTGTAAATGTTTACAGACGCTTGCAAACATGAAGTGTGCTCCTTTGGTGACTCTTAGGAAGAGGAAGGGATTGCAAACAGCTTTGGGTGCTTGCTTTCTCTGGGGTGCCTGCATACCAGTTTTCAGAAGATGCTTCAGAGCATCTCTACCTGTTGTTTTGGAAAGGAGTAGCAAGGAGAAACATGAGGCAAGTGTACCCAGAAAAGTCTGGCAAAGGGTCTAACCCCCCATGTTTTCATAGAGAGTGGAAGTTGAATTTTAGGGTGTAAATGTAGTGCCTGGGATGCAGGAGAAGAGACTTGATGGTGCTCCCTCACAGAAGTGCCTTATGACGAGGAAGAGGCAGAAGAGTCAGGACAGGATGGAAGCCCTTTCCTTTCTCATTCCCTGCCTCCTCTGCTGCTGTGGATCCTGCATTGGATTGAGCTGTTTCCACCATAACCTGGATTTATAGTGTAATTCAGTAGGTGGAAGTTTATCAGTAAACTTATTTTCTTTTGTGTGTTATAGAGGTGGGTTGGTGGATTCTGGGTATAAGCTCTTGCCTTAGAAACCCTTCAGAGCAGAAACCCAGAGATAAGAGGTGAAATCCCTCTCCTTTCCAGAGCCCACACGACACTCTCGTAAATCCCTCCCTCTGTTGCTGGCGGTTTCTGGGATTTGCCTTCTGAAGGCAACCATCTCCACGTGCAGAAGGGCTATAAAACTTCCCAGTGATGTGCTGACTCAGTTCCTGCTGAGAAGTTTACTCAGAGGCAGTCCTCTAATGCTGGAAACCTGAACATAGATTAAATGCAGATGATGGGAAAGCTTACCAGATTTCCAACTGGAAAGGAGCTTCTGTTAGAAAGAGTATGTAAACCTTACCATGATTATCTTGTTACCAAATAGTAAGGCAAGGGTTTTGTCATGACCTCAGTGCTGAGAGACGACATCTTTTCTCCTGAGCTTTCACTGTGTGCAGAAATCTTTGACCTGCTTTTGATCTATGAAGCTCAAGCACCAGTAACTGGTCAGAAGCATGGACCTTGGTGCTGCAGGGTACAGGTAATGGGGAAAAGAAGAGATGAAGGGGGGAAAAGATGGAAGGAGGGGATGGGGCCATGCTGTCAGAGAGACCTCCTGCAAGGGCAACAGGTTCTCTGTTGATACTAGTGGTCTGTGGTTAACTTGGAACAACATGTATTTCACATTAAAATATTTGTAGGGGTTTTTTTTGCTTTTCTTTAGGGTGTGACTCTCCCTCCCTCAAGGAGGAGAAGTGTCCTCGTGGGTTGCCAGGTATTTAACACGTGGGATAGGTACATAAAATCCATTTAAGCTGTTAGTGAATCAATTGCATCTCCCTTGGTGGTGTGATGTACAAACCCTTTCCTTCCAAAAGTATGTTGTCCCTATAGCTATGCACATTTTCCCTCTGCTGCTTCCCAGCCTGGCTAAACTCCACTGAGTTTCATAAACCTGGGGGGGGTGGGTGGGGGGGTGGGTGTGAGAAAAGCAGAGAAACTCTTGCTCATGTGGAGGCTTTTCCTTATGAAGAAGAGTAAAAAGCACAGATGTTGTATTGCTGAGGATGACAAGTAGAGCTGGGTTTACCAAAGAGGATTAACTCAGTAGTGTCGTGGTTTTACCCCGGCTGAGAGCCGAGATCCACGCAGCTGCCTGCTTAAAGGAAAAGAGGAGGGGGAGAAGTGTGGTGGGGGGGGGGGGGGGGATGAGAGAAGGGAAGGGAAAAGATCTTGTATTGAGGGGACACACACACACACACCCCTACTAACCAGTCTGTGGCCACTTTTAAGGAGTTTGGAAGCTTCTGCTCCTGCACCAGTTAACAGCAAAGCGAGCCACGCAGAAGAAACCGAGTGAAGAAAACTCAGTGCCTCAACTTTGAAGCGCCCCAGCTCGCAACCCACTGTCAGCACACCCCGTTTTCATCAGGTCAGCCTTGCCAGGAGCAGTATATAAGGGAGGGAGGCGAGTGACAGTGAGACTGTGATATAAAGCGGGCCCCCGCCTCCCTCTGCATACTCCTGCTAATTGCTCTTCCCGGTACAAGGCCAGTCCCACCCCTCGCTGTATAAATCACCCTTGTTTTGTGCAGCCACGGGTGTCAAGTCATTGTGCTCCTTTGCTTTATCACTGCTGGGCACTTACAGCTGCTTCTGGCTGGCTGGTGCTCCCTTTGCCGCCCTCTCCTCGGCAGCCCAGCTCCCGGGAGGAGCTGATGCGAGGGGGAAAGTCCACTTTTCTGCAAGTTGGAGCACAGGGAGTTCCCCACCAATCTGGGGAAGAACTTCTTCCCAGTGAGGGTGAGGGAGCCCTGGGACAGGCTGCCCAGGGGGTGTGGAGTCTCCTTCTCTGGAGAGATTCCAGCCCTGTCTGGACACCGACCTGTGTGCCCTGTCCTAGGGACCCTGCTTGGGCAGGGGGTTGGACCCAAAGATCTCTGGAGGTCCCTTCCAACCCCTGTGATTCTGAGAATCTGTGAGTTTTCCTCTGTGGAAAACTGACTTCTTGAGCTAAACCTGTCTTCCAGGCTTCCATGTGGTTTTTTCCATGCCCTTCAGCTTCCTTGGAGGAGAAAACACTCCCCCCAGTGCAGGCAGAGGAGCGGGCAGCGTCGCTCTGCCACGGGGCTGTTTGTCATGGGTATGTCATCACTTCTGCATCACGTTTTGTAGCAAACACAGCTCTTGAAAGGACATTTCCTGCTATGGAAATGACATCACTCAGTCCCTTCTTTTGTTTAGAGCTATTCCCTGGCACGAGCTTTTTCAGGGACAGTGCCCACTGACCCCATTGTGGGAAGGTCTCCACTGAGATCTCACAACTTTAGGCACTAGTTGTAGTTTCTGCTGAACCTACCACCCAGGTGTAGTCAGTGCTTGGCTCAAAACAGCCCAGGCTCTTTCTTGGATATGTCAAACAGACCACTTAAATTAAGCCGATTCTTTGCCCAGATACGGAAATTTTATTGTATTTTATTTTTCTCCCCTCTTTCTTTTTTTCTCCTCCCCTTCAAGACGATTATAGATAATAAAGTAGGATGCAAAAGTCTTCATTAAAAATGCATTTTGTAAAATTGAAACTTAAGTGTCAGGTTTTTCTAGCAGTCTGTCAAATACTTGACAATTAAAATAGCTGTTTTTAAAAATTTAATGAGAGGCAATAAGCACTAAATGCACGAGAAGCTTGCTCATTCTTGGGATAAAGCAGAAACATAACAAGTCCATTATATTTCCTTACAAAAATGTCCCATTTGTAAAATATGCTATAATCTATTTTTAATTAAATTAGTATATGCAATTTATTACCTGAGCTATATTTATTAATATTTAATATTTAATTTCAAATTAATTATCGGAGTGAAAAAGTACTCAGCTGTGCTGGAGAGAGCCACAAAACAGCAAGCGCCCTTCACCAGCCGAAGGAAACGCGCTTCTGTGGCAGGTGAAGCTGGTGTGTGCAGCTGGTTTGGGCTTTCAGGGAGCAAAGAGTAGAAGTTTTGGGAGCGTGGAAGTGTGGAGGGGAATGTCACAGGTTCATATGTTCACAAAGTTGGGAAGTGGTTTCTGATATTTCATCTCCAATGCTGTAGGAGCACCCTGTGCCATCGAGACACGACCTCCCAAGGTTGCATCTTTCATCCCTTGGCTGGGAGGTTTGCCCCATACTGTGGGGAATTCTGCTTTAGGTTTCCAAAATAGGGACTTACTTTCCTCTCCTCTGTGCTCTGATGAGAAGTAGGTGATCCTCCCCCTCTGCTCTGCCCTGGTCAGGTGCCACCTGGAGTGTTGTGTCCAGTTCTGGGCTCCCTGGGATAAAAAAGCCAGGGATCTCCTGGAGAGAGTCCAGGGGGGCTACGGAGATGATTAAGGGCCTGGGGCATCTCCCCTATGAGGAGAGGCTGTGACTCTGATTCTGTGAAATTTAGAGTATGATCCCCGAGTTAGCACCCAGACTGACATCATAAATCATTCCAGGCTGTTGGCAATCACAAGCAGACATCACCACATTGGCTCCATGAGGGGACAATCCCATTCTCAAGGATTTCTTCACCATTAAGGCAGGTGGAGAGGAGCAGTTTGGTTATTTGTGGTTGCCCAGAGACCCCAAAGTTAAGTCATCCTCTCCTGAAGGCACCCAGGTCTCTGCCCTGTCTCCATCTCATGGTGCACCACCAGTTTTCTTGCCCTTAATCCCTGTTTCTTGACTTGGGTGATCCTTTCAGCTTGGCACATGCCAGTTCAAGCAAGCAGTGTACTCTATGCAAAGGTGACTAAATAGATATCTTGTTTTCAGCCATATATAATTCAACAGGAACTGCACCAACAGGGAGATGTGTAAGTGTAACAGAATACCTTCTAATTTACCCAGGTTATTTGCAGAGACTGCTAGTCCTCTGTTGGTTTAAACCAAATTTTGATGTGGGCTGGGGCTTTTTGTTTGGTTTTTTGTAGGTTTTTTTTTTTTCTTCTCAAGAATGTAATTTTATATTCATTAACCAGGGATTGTCCAAAGGTGTGTTTAAATTCTACACTGAATGAAAAAGGCACCTATCTGGGGAAGAGGAAGGGCAATCTGCTGTGACAGAGCTCTGACAAGAAGCAGTATTTTAATCAGCACGGGCGTGCTACCCGTTAGTACACAACCAAAATAAAAACCCTAGGAACGGTGAGTTTCTGCTTACAATCTGTTTAATTTGGGAAAACAAATGGAAAAAAGAAATAATTTAATGCTCAGTTTAATAATTGAACATCCTGCCTTCCCAGGATGCACAAGGTGGTTATACAAAAAACATTTGTTAAACAAAAGTGACCATTAATAATCCAAACTTGTTCCCATTTTGGCTGATTTTCA
>NC_140090.1:79995039-80010039 GCF_964237585.1 Gallinula chloropus
CCCTGTCAAACCCTCTTCATTCAGCAACCATGGGTGTGCCTGCCCTGGGTGCTTCTGGAGCAGGACAGGGGGTGTTTTTGTCCTCGATGGGCTTCTTGCAGCTCCTCCCAGGTGACCGCAGAGGCTGCTCTCACTGTCGACTCTGAGCATCTGGTAAATGGGTGCAAGTGCTCTCCCCTCAATGTGTTTGCTGTCACACAGGCTGCCTGACAAGGGCTTTTGTTGAGCTGTCAAAATATGTCTTGTCAGGTGCCAGATGCTGGTGTGGAGGCCACTTGAGTGGGGATGAGCATGGTTTCGGTGTCACTCGCCCTACTGTGGTGGCCCAGGTATGCAGCACCCCTTGGAAGCACTGAAAGGGTACAGGTAACAATGTTGAGCATGAGCATGGGTAATTTTTTCCCACCTCTCTCCCCCCTGCTGAGAACAGAAAACACTTGGGTTTCCTTGGCAGCTTCCTGCAGTACTTCCAGCACTCGCTCACCTTGTTTTCTCCCCCAAGCAGAATGTTGTGTCCTTGGTACTTGGCTTCCCATGCAAGGCAGAGAAGGCAGCCACATATTCCCTACACCATTTTTCTCTTTAGTGGATATTAGCAGATGTGCTTCCAGCAGACTGGCTAAGCATAAACAGGCTTTTAGACTGACAGGTTCATGAACCAAGGGCCCCGCTGGCGCGCGTGCTCCTGTACCCTGCGCTCCTCACCAGCCTCGCCGTGCCCCAGCCCTCCGCACCGACCGCTCTGCCCAAGCGCCTCGAAATATCCCTCTCCCAAGGGCTTCTGCTGATTGATTTAATTTTTTTCCCCTCTTTTTTTTTTTTTCCTCCTTCTTCTTTTTTTCCCCTCCCTCCTTGCTGCCCACTAACTGATGCCTATAAGTGCCGGTGCCGCGGCGCCGTTGCTGAGGCTCACTTGCTGCTCCCAGATAAGCACGCTAATCCTTTGTCTTGTACAGTGGGATAAGACACCAACACTTCCAGCAGCACCACAGCATTTCTCTGAGTTTCTTTTTCAGAGCTTCTCTTGGCCCATTGCCCCTGCTAGCCTGCTCCCTTAATGGATTAGCTGGACTTCAAGGCAAATCCTCCTCTAACAATAGCGAGGACTTGCGCGGTTCTCCGTCTACCTAAGGAGAGGTGCCAACAGCCTTTGCTGCTACAAGCGAATCTGCTCAGGCTTTTTGATCCGATTTCTCTCTCCTTGATTTTGATATCTCTACAAAAGCCACTGCAGATGGGAAAGGGAAGAAAAAAACCACCAACCCAAACCCAGCAAACCCAACCAGTGAAGCCACCCTCGGCTTCTGTTCGTTCCTTTTTCTTTCCTGCTTTCCTCTCTTTTCCTTTCCCCCCTCCCTTGAGCTGCTGAGGCGGCCTCATGGAAGAGAAACTAAATCGCTCTCCTCTTGCTTTGGGCTGTTTTTCATCACTTCTTCTTGTGTGCTTCCTGACCCCAGAAAGCAGGCTTAAGTTGCTACATTCCTCCTCCTTCACCATAGCCAGAGACAGAGTTCCTCCAGTTTCAGCAGATGTGCCAAAGGTACTCTGCTCTCCCTGGAGCATAACTTCAAATTTGGCAAATGCAATGCTTGGACATTGTCCAGGAAAATGTTTTTGTCTTGAAAAAGTGTGTGTGTGTGGGGGGGGAGGGGGGTTGTCCAAAAAGTAATTTGTTTGAGCATGAAATGTTGTTTGAAACATCTCAGGTTCAATAAAACTCTTAGAAAGCTGGTTTTCTGAATTTTTGAAGGGAGATCTCCCTGAGCTCCGGATGTTTTGCCATTGACCAGCAGCTCTGGAAATGGGTAGCCAGGCAAGGAAATTAGTATTATTCCTCTCAGCCTTGTCTATACCAGAGGGCATAAGCAGTGACACTGAAAAAAAAAAATCAATTAACCACCAATTCCAGGTGCCTGGAAACTTTTTTTGGGGGAAAGAAAAATGTCCATGCACATGTGTGTCTGTCTGTGGGTGTGCACAAGCCTGAAATCCTGCTGCCTTTGGTCAGCTTTAGAGGTAACTAAAGCTCAGCTGTGATGTGCAGCCAGGAGAATACAGCAGGGCTAACACACAGAAAAGCAAGCACGAGATCCTTCATGTCTCAGACCAAGCAGCAGGCTTCCTTAGGTCCTGCTAAAAAAACCCAAACCCAAATACTGAATTGCTATGAAACTCTGTGATGGTGGAAACAGGGAGAATATCTGCCACCATCCTGGATCCTCCTCAAGCCAGCTCAGAACCAATTCCTCCCAGGCCCCCAGCTGCCTGGCATTTCTTGTGGAAAATAATGAATGGTTTTAAGGAATGGAGATATCAGCTTTGGGATAATCATGCCTGGTCTTGGGT
This sequence comes from Gallinula chloropus, assembly GCF_964237585.1. Taxonomy (NCBI): domain Eukaryota; kingdom Metazoa; phylum Chordata; class Aves; order Gruiformes; family Rallidae; genus Gallinula; species Gallinula chloropus. Next base: position 79,997,386 of record NC_140090.1, read on the forward strand.
GTTTGCATACATTTGGTGTTCAGTAGCAGCATCAGAAGGGAAAAAAAGGCAAGTGATGTGAAGAAATAACACAGGTAAAAATCCTAGAATGAATTTTTATAGAGAGAGTATGCAGAATATAAACACCCACAGTTCTTCTGTCTCACTGTAGGAAGAGATTGCATTGTCACAGATTCCCAGACCGGTTTGGGTGGGGAGAGACCTCAGAGCCCCCCTGCCAGTGCCCCACCTGCCATGGGCAGGGACACCCCTACCAGCCCAGGGTGCCCCAAGCCCCATCCAACCCAGCCTTGAGCCCTGCCAGGGATCCAGGGGCAGACCCAGCTTCTCTGGGGCTGGGCACTGAGAAGGATGGATCTTTGGTCCAGCCCAGGACTGCTGGTTCCACACGATCCCTTGTGCAATCATGTTTAATTCTGTGTGCTTTATTTCTGATTAAATGGCCCGATAGCAGTAAATTAATACACAAGATGGGGGAGGAAAGGTCTATGTTGGGACAGTATTTCAAATATTGATCTTTTTACTCTTTAGAAATGCACGTGGTGTGAAGGTCTGTCCTGGAAATGCCCATTCCCTGGCCTTGGTGCCCCAGTGAGGTCCTGTGCATTGCTTCCTTCACTCTTGGGGTAAGCTGGGAAGAAGTTGCTGTTTTGTCTGTCATTTTGGAGCATGTGGTATGTACCAGAAAGGTTACTGAGGAGTCTGACCAGAAAAAACTGTTTCAGCTGTCTGGGCCTAAGCATGTAGTGCCCTTGTTTGGCTTGGAGTAACGTGCCTGAGCTGCCCCTCAGCCCTGCGACGGTGGCTCTGCCCTGGCAGCCTGAGCTCACTGGGTTTTGGTCAGTTTGGTGTGACCATCCTAAAGCTAAGGCACTGGGAAACTGGGCAGTGTCTGGTTCAGAGTGTTCTTCAGCTTTTGATGGTCCATGAAACACTTTGGGTTCACTGAGTGGCTGTTTCCTTGGGAAACAGTTGCATCACAAAGCTCCCAGCACCCTCAAATTGTCCTGGGCAAGGTTTGGGGTGAGTTCTCATCTAAAGGATGGGAATGTAATTCTACTAGAGCAAGTTAAAACAGCGATGACACCACACCTTGTGCCTCAACCCCAAGTCCCCAGCTTGTGCCTGAATGTGTAAGGTGATCTCAAAGCACAGGAGCCCAGACACAGCCCCCATCTGCAGGGTGCACTGGACAAAGTGTGTCAAGGCAACAGCGTTGAATTGGAAAGATGAGGCTGGGGCTGTAGGACTGTGTTGGAAGGTAGCACACATATATATCACAATTACACTTCTCCTAGACTGGAAATGCTGGGTAATTGTCTTTCCCTGCCAGTGTGCTCAGGGCGCTTTACAACAATAAATTTCACCAGGAGTGCTAAAAAACCAGAAAGCACAATAACACAGAGCCTGCTGCTCCAAAAACACAAGTGGATGTGTCCATAGGAAAACTGGGGCCAGGGCTGTGCAGGATGATGGAGCCCAGGGTGCTGCTCCGAGGCTGGAGCTCTCTGCAGTGGGTACTGGTAGGGTGAGGAGGTGATGGAGACTCACGCTGCTCCAGCCTGCTGCCTGTGATGCTTCTGCAAAGCAAGCAAGCTGGAGCATTGATTGAGAGGAGGGAGGACGTTCTCTCTGCAGCCAAGGCAAAACTGTGTGTGCCAATCAAAAAGGGGATAGGGAGGCTGTTGGTGACCCCTAGGGAGTATCAGAGGACAAATATCTTTGAAAAGAAATTCAAAAAGTAATCTCCAGGGAGGCCAAGCAAACGCTGCTGGAAGTGCTGCAGCACTGGCTGCCCTGCCAGGGTGCCAGGACCTCTGAGCACCTGCACACACCTCCCGTGGAAAGGCATCTGTAATTTCCCATCCTGTGTTGCTTGTTTGGAAGCAACACGGGGTGAGATTTGATAGATGTGGTGCCTGGCTCACTGCAGACCCTCCTCTGGGCTCCAGAGCAAAGCTACCTCCAGCCCTGCCTGGGGGAGGAGGATGCTGGTGCTCTCCTCTCTTGGCACGGTGGGTGGTGAATGCCAGTCCTTCCCACAGGTGCCTGTAGATGTTGTTTATGAGCATGTCCTATGGCAGGGCCTTCATCTCCCTGGGGTCTTCATGATGGCAAGATGCAAAACCCAGTGAGAATATATTCAAAACTGGACAAAGGAGGGTAGTTGGAGAGTTTGTGATGGCCATTAGATAGCTGATACTGTTTGCTCTATATACTTCAGAGCCATCCATAATTAGAACATACTTTCTGTAACCCTATCTTAGGGTATTAGATTTGATTTTTAGGAAGGAAAAATGTCCCTAAATCATTATTATTCATGTGACGAATCCTGAAGGGTAAATTTTTTTTAAACACCACCTCTATCAGTCTCTCCCATGTCACCTAACTTTTATGCAATAACACTGTTCCCTTAGAGATACCGTATAAAATATCTCCCACTTCCCAATATTATTCATAGAATTCCCATTATAGAACATTGAAAACCCAGATTAGAAGAGTACAGGAATATTTTATGACCAGTTTGAAAATGCTGTTACTGCTGCAATAAATTAAGAAGTTAAATTACTCCCACATTGAGTATTGATATACTGTGCATGGCAGAAAAATTCCTTTGAAATATACTGTACAATACATATAGAGAAATTCCAGCCCCTTTGATGACTGCAGTGTGAACTGCCAGCAAAGTGGTTTGTGTGCTTATTGGGGGGGGGGGGGGGTGGGGGCTGGGTGGCCAAGCCTGGTCATTACAGCAACGAGTTGAGCAAGGCTAAAAAAATCAGAAAACCAAAAGATTGTATGGTTAATTGGGATGTTGTGGTTTATGGCCAAGTCTCCTTCCTTCTTGGATTTGCTCTTTGTCAATGGAACCTCTGTAGATAGAATATATCATGGAGCAGCAGGCAGAGTTTCCCATAATGTGGTTGCTCCTGCATATATCTGTTCAGACATTTGTGGCCTTCACCTGACCACAGGAAGAGCATCAGCATAGGATGTCTAGGTGCCTCTTTTATTCTAGGTTTGTTGGCTTTTTTCCTGAGCAGAACTTTGCCTGCCAAGGCAAAAGCAGCAAAAAATAGAAAAGTTTGATCCAATCCAGCTGATCAGGTTCAGTTGCTTTGTACTTTTAGATACAGAGATGCACAACTAATTCATTACATCAACTTTTAGGCCATATTTGCAGTTGTTTGCCTCACTGGAGTGATGTAAAGCCATCAGAACATGCCAGACAATTTTGATGTGGTTATCTATGAATCTGTGTTTGCAAATTGTCCTCTTTCTGCTGAACAAAGCTTCAGACATGGAACACTGCAATGGGAACGCTACGTGCAAGAACTGGTTGTTACAACTCCAGGTTAAGATGAGGTCTTATTTATTTTCCCCTCTTGTGCACCAAGAGCAGCATTTTATTAAGCAAAATAATTGGGAGCATTTGCCCCTTAGACTAAACTGGCAACTGAGTCAGCTAAATGTAACAACAGAGCCCACTTAGACATTTCTGCCAGAAGAAATGAAAGCAGAGCTGCTGTGAAGCAGTCACAGAATCAGAGGGGTGGGAAGGGGCCTCCAGAGCCCATGGGGTCCAACCCCCTGCCCAAGCAGGGTCCCTAGGACAGGGCACACAGATCAGTGTCAAGATGGGTCTGGAATCTCTCCAGAGAAGGAGACTCCACAACCCCCTGGCTTTTGCCCAGTACCCTCAAGTAATGGGATCTATTCCTTAGTGGCTGCTTTTATGACAGTGTCCCATCTGAACTGCCTTGTTACTGCACAAACTGGGGAAACGGGCTTTCAGCAAGAGCCACTTATACAAAACAGGAGCATCAAGAAGTTATTTCAGAACCCAAGCACGATGCAGCCAGGGTGTATGTATTTAAGGTTATTCTTGGAGGAGTTTTCTTTCCCAAGGAGAGGAGGCAACGAAGGGTAGAAACTGTGGTTTTCCCTAGCCACGCTGAAAAATTCACTCCCAGATAAGCAGCAGCTTTCTGTAAACCCTGAAGCTTGTCGGACCCTTGACTTTTGCCCTGGAGTTGGTGGTTCTCAGATGAAGCCCAGCCAGGGACCTCCTCCCGCCCCAGCGAAGCACAAAGATAAAGGCTGGTGCGGAAGCGGAGCTGATCCGCAGCCCAAGACAACACGGCTGATGCGGCGCTGCCCAAAGTGACTTATCTTCATGTATAATCATGTAGCAAATCATGTATTCATTTGTATTATTAAATAAAGACTAACAGAGTTGTACACCCAGCAGAGCAGAAGGGATGCACAAAGGATCATGGGTTCCCGGCATTCCCCGCTCCCTCTTGGAAAGCCGCTGACTCACTCCCCGAGCAATCAGCGTTGTGTGCCATTACAAATGGGGTGGTTAATAGGCCTGCATCCATTATCATTAGTGCATCTCAGCACGCAGGTACATGATGGGTCCTGCCAGCGCATTTGCTCCAGCTCACTGAGCCAGGGGCCATGCTCCATTGCAAATGAGGATGAGGAACACCTGCTCCAGGGTTTTTCGGCAGACCGGAGTCATCCTTCACATCTCATGCAACACTTGTTCTGTCAGAATGCAATGCTGGCACCGGCCGGAGCGGTGGTGTGCCAGGCGTCCGACTAAAGATTACAGACTTCCCTGTGGTCTTCTGCTGAAGTTCAGCTTTGAATTTTATTTTATTTTTTTTTTCAAAGAAACCTTTTAAAAATTTATCAATTCCGTATTAGGCATTCAGTCATTATGTTAAGGGTTTAAAAATAAAGATGAAAAAACCAGCAACTTTGCTTCAGAAATTAACTTTTTTTTTTTCTTTTTTTGGCAATTAGAATGGGAGCATAAAATATTTATTGAGCCTGATAATTTTATTCACAGTGCTGAGTGCTGGCTGTTTTGATACGTTTTCTGAGAGAGAGATTTTATTTTTGGAAAATCAGCCTTGTGATTTTTTATTTTTTTTTTTAGGGGTTTGTTTGGGTTTTTTTTTTCGTCTTCCTTTTTTTTTTTTTTTTCCCCCTGGCCTTCTCCAACTATTCATGGTGTTTGTGGGATTTTAATTTTAATTGTCTGCACTGGGCAACCCGAGATGTGATATTAAACACTAACCAAAAGGGGGGAAAATACTACAAAATATGTTGCCTTCTCAAGGCGTGTGTCTTTCCATCCAGAAGCCTCTGCTCTGGCTGCCCTCCAGAGCCAGGACAAAGGCTTTCCTCATCCCACGCCAAAAGCCACCATGCTTGCTGCCAGCCCCAGGCTGGCTTGTTTTAGGCACTGGAAACCAAAATTAGGGGAGGAAAAATGGTTGCAATTTGAAGAAGCAGCTCTTGAGGTTTCCAAATTACTGTGAAGGACGTGGTGAAGGTGGCAGAGTTGCAACCTGTCCTTCTGGTCTCCCTGTCCTGTGGAACGGGAATCCTGTGGGCACTGCTGGTGGGCAAAGCTTCCCAGTCCCCAAAAACACAGGCTGGAGGCAGAGGCTGGCCCCGTGGGCAGCCCTGTCCCCCACCCTGCAAGCGGGATCAGCTGAAGGGCATGTGCTGTGACGCTCATGTACATCCATCCCTTCAGGATCCTGCAGGATGTCTCCTTCTGGGAAAGAGCCCTCCAAGTTACTCGTGGATGACACCTTGTGTCCTCCAGCGCTGTTTTCCTGACACTCTGCATTCCTTTCTTCTGGAAGGACGGCTCAGGCTGACCTGGAGCAGGACACGTATCGCCCATGGCAGCAATGCAGGACTGCAAGCAGAAGGCACAGGAGTTATCTGCTTCTCCCTTCCCAAATTACAGGTGAGTGGACTTGAGTTTGGACTTGGGAATAGGGAGCTAGCCAAGAAATTCCTGCTTGCTTCTTTCTAAAAGTGATTCCTGTTCTCCCCCCTTCCCCAGCCAGTCCTTTCACACTGAAGAGGTTTTTTGGGTCTGTTTTCAGAGCCTCCAAGAAAATGTCAGCTACTTTATTTTAACAGGAAGCCCTGTCTGGTGGAGTACAGGTTTCCACAGAGATAAAATTACACTGGAGGTTATAGGTCTGCTGCTCTGCTTCTCTGCCAGGAATGTGGAGTCCTTGGTTTGATGAGTAAACATTTGAGGTTTGTACCTTGGGGTCTGAAGTCTTATCTCTGCTCTATGCTCAGGCACTCCCAAAAGATGACTCCCAAGGGACATCCTTTTGGCCATTATGAACCTTACTGCTCAAATGAAATCTTACATTCTTGTTCCTCAAAGTGCTTTTCAGCATATTATATCTCAGGTTTGGGTACCTTGGTCACTCCCATCAGAGGGAATCTGTCACCATGCTTTAATTTGTGGTTGTATTTGTGGTTTGTTGGGGTATTTTTTTTGTTGTCATTGATGTTTTGTGGTGTTTTATTGTTTGCTTTTTTTTTCTCTATTCTTGTCCTTCTCTCTACTTGTCTCTCCTTATCAGACCAGTATGAGGTGTGGGTGAACTAGCTTTGCCTTTCCATTCTCTCCTCCCTGGTGGGACTTCAGCTTACAGATGTACCAGCTCTGTAGAGTCACTTCCAGACTGTCCCATTAGAGTAAAGTTTCAGTCAATTTAAGGAACTGAGTCTTGGGATAGTAACGATAAACATTGCTGTGGTGGTCCTGCATCCGTGGTCTCTTCCAACACCAGGATGTGTGTGGAGAAATATCCTCCTCTGGTTGCACACCTGAGTGTGTGCCTCTTCATAGTCACAATGAAACAAGAGTCTCCTCAGCCAATAAGGGGAAATACTGTCCTGTGCTGTGACTGCAAGGAGACTGTGGGGATGGGGGCAGCCTCTGACGGTCTGGGAGAGGGAGACAAGAAAGCTTCTTGTTTCCTTCAGGGACTCTGAGTTTTAGCCCAAGTGCAGATCTGCTCCTGGAAACGCCCCACCTAAGTTGTTGCTGTCTTCCTGATCAAATTTGGTGCACAGAGTTTGTCACCTCTGTGGCAATAACTCAGACCTTTATTGATGTAGATCATCTTGTCTCCAGGTTCACAACTCTAAGTACATAGGACTGGCCCCAAGATAGATTTAAAGTCCCAGGCTTCTGATATATCTGTGGTGGTTTTTTATATTCTCCACTTTATTAAGCAGAAATATCCTTGCTTTCTTTTTTTTATCCTCTCAGCGTGGACGAGTTCCTTCAGAAGGTGTTTTTGGGACTGTGCTGCTCCAAATGCCCTTGGATTGCTAATGGGGGATGTCCCTGCCTTCCCCAGGGCATCGTGGGCTGGTCACTAATGATTCACTTCCATACATATTAAGAAGTTTCATATCTCTTTGTGTAAATTTTAGGGAGGGAGATAAAAATCTTCATCTTTTGAGATGTAATCACGAGGCCTTTTTCTTCTGCAATACAGCTTGGCAAAATGAAGGGGGATAGTGCAGTCCTATGAGGTCAGAGGGGCAGTCTGTCCATCCCAGCACACCCTCATGGGCAGCGATGGGGTCTGCAATGGATCCATAAGGAAGGGTGTGCAAAGACCAAATATCATATGTACATCTTGTGTATCACAGTGAGCAGTTTGGGAAGTAAAATGCTCTTACTAGACACCTGCCAGCATTTACCCTGTTTCTTTTTAAAGGCATATTTCTAGATCTGCATCTTTAAAATCATGAGGTATTGATAGGGCTTCTTCTCATGTGCTTTTAGTGCCTTTATTCTAATTTTCATCCAGTCACCAAGAGCTGCTCAAACTTGATGTTGCTGCAACACTACAGAGGTGCTAGAAGTGCTGAATCTCCATTCCTTCATGACTGAAGAGCCTGAGGAAAAGCTGTGGGAGAAGCTTGTATGTGGTTGATGCAGGCTGCATCAAACAGGTGCTAGATCCTGTATGCAGTTGATGCTAGCTGGATATGAGGATATTTTAATTAGAAATATGAGTAGAAAAAAAGGGGGGATTGAGTTGGACTTTTTGATGAATAACCCTAGAACAATGTCAAATGCATCTGCAAGGCTGGGCTGGGGACAAGGTGCTGGCAGGCAATGGAAAAGAACTGTGATAATAGTCTGGGGAGACTTAAAATTCTGGAATTTCACCTGTCACAGCATGAGTAAACAATGTCTCCTTTTTTCCTCTCCACAGGGAGTGCTGGATACCTACTGGGACGTGTCTGTCATGGGCTGCAGGGGAGAGATCCAGGAGGAGATGTGGAATACTGTCATTATTGCCTTGGACTGCATGAAGGCACCCACACACCCATGGTGCTCGGTGAGTTCCTTACGCAGCACCCCACAGCACCTACACAAGGTGTGGGTACCACTTTGGTCACCGCCAGCTTAAAAAGCATCCCTTTTCTATGTGCTCAGGCAATGCCTTCTAAACAGCTTTACATCTAAGGCACTGAGACAAATAAAGGGGAGAAAAACTTAGAAAACACATTGCCAGGGGTTCAGTACTTCCATATGTGTGTCCTGATGGATCTTACATAAAAGAAGAGGAAGGAGAGATTAAGATAGGGAGCATTACCAGCTTGCTCTGTGCAAACACTGTGGGAAATACTGATTTGAATTTACTGCAGATCTGAATGTTTTTCCTCTGTCTGGGTGAAACACAAGGCATCAACTTCAGTCTGATGCAGAGTTAGTTTTGTAACACAAACAATGAGAAGTTTATGGACTTTTAAATGATATCAGATCGGTTCAGCTATGCACGTAAGCATAGCCTTGAAGCTCAGGGCATGTTTGCATGATTTGCTGGTTAGAAATAGACTTCAGCCTATATATTTATATATATATATATATTCCACATACTATTAATGTATAGACTCTTCTGTATGTATGTCCTAGCTAGAGAAAGGGCTGCATCTAATTAGGATGCTCAGAGTTTATGTAATTTCTAAGCTCGTTTCTTACATTACTCTGCACTCTTGACCTGCAGTGACCTGTTACTTCATCACAGTGATGGGCTGCCCACGTGCAGATGCTGCCATTTGTGCCAGGGAGCAGTGAGTTGGTGATGTGATAAGTAGACACCCAACCCAACTTTGAAACCAAGCCTCTGGAGGTGAAATCCTTGTGCATTAACCCACTTTGCTACCCAGCCTTGTAATGATACATTTTTTAAGCTCTTTTTTCTTTTTTACTTTTATAAATTGAAAAGGAGAAAATCATCCTATATTTGGAAAACAAATAATTAAAAAATCATGCAATGAACTGGATGGTACTGACAGAACTTAGCATGCAAGGAAGTTGGCATATGCATATTGCAGCGTATCACTGATCGCTGGCAAGCACAAGAAAATTGCCTTGCTGGGCTTGTTACAAGCATGACATTTGGAGATCTGCACAGCATGCCTTCCTCCTTCACCTTCCTGATGTGGTGTGAAGAAGGATCTCGGTGAAATTGTGGCTTATTTTGGGGTAGGGCTGTTCAGCCATGTGGGGTGGGGCAGGAACAGGAACATCCTGCAGCATTAAGGTGATGGGAGATGGGTCCAGCCAGCGTGTCAATTCCCCTCTCACAGTGTGAGAAGGTGATACAGTCTCATCCCCAAAAAGCCAAGATGAGGTTTCAGCTGAAGGAACACACTTCATGTGACACTTGGCTGTTTAAACTCTGGTTCCTCAGCTGTATTCCTCCACTTTCTCTCCTCCCTCCCCCACAATTAGGTGGTTAAAGGGCAGCTCACAATATTTAATACTAAATCTCAATGTTCTGCTCTGATTTTCTTTCACCTTTGGCTGGACATGATGATGCTAGAACATGTGGGGGAGACAAGGGGCTCTTTAGCCCAGCGTGAAGTGGGCTTGAGACGTATCACGTCCCGCCTGCAGCTCTGCCAGCTCTCCTGGTGCTGCCTCACTCGTCCCGGGGCTCGTGGGGGAGAGCTTTCCTCTGTGCCAATGCAAAGCCCTGGTTCTGTGAAGCACATGAATGGAGACTAGTCTGAGACAAGTAAGCTCTTATTTATACTTGTGGCCTCGTCAGGATTTGAATCGAAGTCTCCAGAGATGCCCTCCAGCTTCCTTAAATTTCATTTTTTTATAATGAAGATAATTTTGAGTTTTACAAGCACAGAAATGTCTAAAACTAATAAACATTTTATACATGTGTCAAAAGATGCCTAAAAAGCAGCCAAACCATGTTTTTTTTAACATCTGGGGAGGAGTTGGGAGAGGGGGGAAGCTAAGGGGGGAGGAAAAAAACCCACCCCACCCCACAATACACTCCTTGTTTGCCAAGTTCCCCGCAGCCTGAGCAAATTTTTACAGATGAGTTATAAACCCCAGACTAATGGAGCTTTAATGGAAGTGCTGACACTACCTAAAGCCGCGCAGCGCGGACGTACCGCTACAACAGCCCCTCAACATGACCCCTGCATCCCAGCGCCGACCCCATCCCTCCTTCCCCCGCGCGGGGATAATGCTGCGCTTCCTACAGCAGTGCTTGGGGGGGTGGGGGGGGATTCAGACATGGGGGGGGAGTGGGGGGCTTGTGCTCGGCCTTCTTTCTTCTGCTCCTTTGCAGGGAAGGGATTTGGCAGGCGGTCTTGGCAGGCCAGCAGCTCGCAGGGAAACAAAAAGAGCAGCTATCAGCGCGAAACGGAGCGGCTTCGGAGGCGGCCGCGGTGGCTGGTGGCCACGCAGCCTCGCTGGACTCCGCTTCAAACAAACAACGTGCAGGGTTTATCGTGGAGCTTAGTGGGGGAAAGGCTCTCAGAGCCATCATCCCGGGGGTTGTATTTATCTCTATTTGGAAATCCTCTGCTGCTTGTTGATTCTTTGATGGGTTTTTTTGGAGAGGTGAAGATGCTTTGCGTGGAATAGATGGGGCGGGTCGGTTGCTGAGTGTTATTTCACCCTGAAAAGGGTGGCTTTGTGGGAGCACGGCTGTGCTCAGGCGTGCGTCGCCTCTGAGAGATACAGGGGTGTGGGTATGTGAGTACTTAAAGTAAAGCTTCGTGGAGCACACAGCAGCTGGCTTACTTCTATCACCAGCTTTGCCATAAAACGTCCAATTTTAATAATCAAATTAGAGCCAACGAGGACCTGTACAGGTGAGAGGCAATGTGTGAGTATGATCAAAACCACGTTTCTGATTCAGGACGAAATCACAGGCTACAGGGAGGTACATCTGTAAATTATACAGGAAGCTTTCTTCAACAACTGATTCACCCTGACAGTTTTACTGGAGTATATGAAAATTAGTATTAAAGATGTGATATGTAGGCTTCTTTCCAGGAATTCCAATCTGGTTTCAATAAAATGAAAACACTGATTGGAAGTGAAGTTGCCTTCCGGTTTTGCCTTTGGCTATTATGTGTTCATTCGTGAAATGACTGAATTCCACAACTACTTTTAATATTCACCTTTTGAGTTCATCTCCCGTACTGGACACATTGGAATGATTAAAATAGCACTGCCTCCTGAAGCCGGATTCTCTTTAATTTGAAACAGCCTAGGTGCTGAGGAGAGAAAAAAAAAAAAGAGGAAAAGAAAAGAAAAGGAAAAAAAAAAAGAAAATAAAAAAACCCCAACAAAAAAATGACTGCTCTGTTAAGTCCATCCTTTCTTAGCATCAAGTTCTTTCAATGCCTGTTTAGGGTAGAATACTAATAAAGTGGTTTCTTGATGAAACATCCAGCGCTTCCTGAATAGCTCTGCAGGGAAGAGCTGAAGAAGTACAGCAGTGTGCTCCCCACCTCTGCCCCTCCAGCTTTCTGCTCCTGGTGATGTCTGCTGGCCGAAATGCTTTCCTGCCCCCATGCCACATGTTTCTCCTCACTGCCATGCTTTGGCAGCCGTGTTGCTCCATGTGCTCTGCCCCAAGGCAGGCGGTTCCTGCAGGCACTCCGCTCGCAGTGAGAGTGCCTGGGAAAAGAGGGGTGCAGCGGAGGACCGGGGTGGGGGGCAGCGGATGTCTTAAAGATACCTGAGGTCTCATAGCACAAACTGTTGTGTTTTAACTTGTGGTTCAAAATGGCATTTGCATCCCAAAATTGGGGGAGTTTTCGCGTGCCAGATGAGCAGACTGGCTTTGAGCAGAACGTGAGTGGGTTTATGTGTGGAGTAGAAGACATCCAAGTTCCTATGTATTTACTAACACCTTCCAGACTACGCTTGGTGTTTTGAGGTGATACTGTCCTAGAGATGGAAAAACTGAGTTAGTTTTAGGGAGGCATTGGCTGGAGCGCCGGGCTGCCCTCCCAGGAGGGGCTGTGTAGCAGAGGTCAGTGCTTAGAGGACTTGCCATGAGTTAATGATCTTTGGTTAAATGAGTGACCTGCTCATAGAGCTCCAGCGGGGTCTGTGTGTGGTGGGGGCTTTCCCTGAGACCCCCTTGTGCCTCGTTCCCTGTTACTTTCCTGGCACACACACTTGTGTGTGTGTATTTTCTGTGCTCTGATCATCTTTGGCATCTTCTTTTTGGGGTGTTTAATGGTGTTTCTCATAGGCAGCAGTGGAGGTCCCAACCCTGTGTACCACCATGCCTGACCTGAGCTGCTGCGGGCTAAAAGGCCATCTATAATAAACAGTAATATTGAAAACTTTAGCACCTCCTCAGAACAAAGGAAAGCCCAGGGAAGTAATTTCAGCCTCTGTACTCAGTCACCTATCTGGCAACCTCTGCGATGAGTATTCTGGCAAGTGATATCTCTGAGGGAGAGTCTGACTTTCTGCAGTTGTCCAAGGCAATCTTTGATTAAATTTTGGATGCTGTTACT